>NC_143567.1:7477500-8082500 GCF_054136105.1 Typopeltis vanoorti | reverse complement strand
AGAGGCTGAACCAGAGAAGGTTGTCTGCAAGGATAGAAAAATCAAAACTCCATGGTGGACACAGGAAGTTAAAGAGGCAGTGAAAGAAAAGAAGAAAGCATATCAAAAGTTCCTGTCAAATAAGTCAGCTTATGCTCTTAGAGAATACAGAGACAAATGTAAGAAAGCGAAACACTGTGTAAACCTAGCTTAACAAAAGTCATGGAAGGACTTTGGCAAGAACGTAGAAAATAAATATCATGAAGGTAGCAAGATATTCTGGAGATTGTTGAAGTAAGCTCAGAAATGGAGGAAAGAGTACTGTAAAATAAAGTAGAGATGATAAAAGTGACATGCGAACTGGAGAAAAAGGTATCCTAGAAGTCTGGAGTTTTCGAATTACTTCGAAAAATTGCTAAATGAAACAAGCAGTGTTGACAGCACAGTGGTAAAAAAACACTGACCAGACATGCAATCAGGAATACATATCCATGCTTGAAGTAGAAAAAGCCACCAGAAGCCTGAAAAGTGGAAAGGCAGCTGGAGTAGATGATATTCGACCAGAAATCCTCAAGTATGGATGTATTAAAATCTTGCAGTGGCTGCACTGCATAGTTCAGAAGGCCTGCACAGAGGGACGAATTAAATATGATTGGAGTAGAACTCTCATAGTACCCATATATAAAAAGGGAAATAAAACTGAATGTGAGAACGACAGAGCTCTTTCTGTACTGAGTGTTCCTGGTAAGATATATGCAAGTATACTTGAGAAACGGTTGAGAAGGATTGTGGAAGATAAGCCTGGAGAAGAACAAGCTGGATTTAGGCCAAATAGATGCTGTCAGGATCAGATTTTCACTTTATGACAAATAGTGCAGAAATCATGGGAATATAACAGAGATCTGTATTTAAGTTTTGTAGATCTTAAAAAGCATATGACACGATACCAAGAGAGAAGCTATTCAAAACGCTTCAGTTGTATGGTGTCAGTGGAGAAATTATATCAAGCAATACTTAGTCTTTATTTGAGTTGTAAGTGAGCAGTTAGAACTAAAGTAAGTGCAGAAAGATGGTTTAATGTTAAATCTGGTGTCAGACAAGGATGCACATTATCCCTTCTGTTTAATAACAGAAGGGATGTTATACTTCTAAATAAATCCGCTACAAGTCTGCATGATTCGCTGATTAAATTGAATAACTGTTGTAATAGGATAAATTGAATAACTGTTGTATGAAGGTCAGCAATAAAAAGACAAAGGCAATGAAAATAGGCAGAATCATTGAAAATATCAACTTCATTTTGAATGGAGAACCTATATAACAAGTAAAATATTTCAGCTACTTAGGCACAATTTTTAATGAAGATGGTAAATTAAATATGGAAATAGACAACAGAATCAGCGAAGCTGGTATGGTAGGAAGTCAACTGAATAAATTTATATGGAATAAGAGAGAAATTAGTCAAAACACTAAATTAGCTGTATACAAGACAGTGTTCAAACCAAGTTTAACTTATGGATCTGAGAGCTGGGTCAGAAGTAAATCACTTGACCAAAGACTAGAAACCACAGATATGAAAATCCTGAGAAAGATTAGAGGCGTGAATAGATGGCATCAATGGCAATATCATATTAAAAACGAGGATATTAGGAAAGAACTTGACATTGTTAGCATCCAGGAATGAATGCGTTAGCAGAGCTAATCTCAGATGGTTTGGTCACTTAAACAGAATGGGACAGGAAAGATTAGCAAAACAAGTGTTCTCTGCAAGGTTAGCAGGAAAAAGACCCAGAGGAAGACCAAGATATAGGTGGATTGATGCGGTAAAATACCTTAGAAGATAGAAATATAAGATCTGACAATGTTGGAGTCTTGACAGGTAACAGATTGATTTGGAGGAAAATTGTAGATAAGAAGTTAGTAATGATGTAAGTTTTTCATGTAGTACTATCATATCCAATACACCCCTTGAGGGTACATATCAGGAATTTGATGATGATGAATAACATATTATGTGTGTTTAATTTTTTTTATAGTGAAGCATAAATATACAACCACTTTTAGTGGTCCTGTAAATTTTACCGCCAGGGGCCTCCAATCGATTTTCTTGAGTTCACGGGACAAAAATCCCGAGCTTCTGGGAGAATAAACCCGCTAATTGGGCAACAGATCGAAGAGAGCCTTAGGAAAAGTTCCTACAGTCGGCGACTTCACTTGAACTTTTCTCCGGGCGACCTTGCGTAGAAAATGCAAGCGCTGCTCCCTCTGAAGCACACTGGCAGTTCATTATTTTTATTTTTCCATTTATTTCTAGATATCTTGCCGTGGTAGTCTTTGTGTACCGTACTACGTACCACTACATGTGAGGTGAAAGTTGAATGTAGAAGCATTTGACTTTCAGGGAGAAAATCACTTGCTGCTGCTGTATAAGCCAGATTAACTTGTTCGTAAAGGATTCAAGTAGTTTCATATCTATGATTGCATGTAAATAGGCTTAAAAAAAACTTTAGTTGGTTGTACAAATTAGATACATCTCCATATCTATAAGGACGAAAAATGTGATGAGAATCTCACTCTGGCTCTGATTAATGATCATATTTTTCGCCCATCTAGACCAAGTTTGGAAGAATATGAGTATTTTTGAATGACCAATACCTGTCACTCCAATTCTTTCATGTTCTGTTGGACTGAGATCGGGATCGATGCAGGTCAGTAACGTTTTCAAAAATCATTTCCCTCAAATCATGTCACAGTAGCACGTGCAGTATGTCCTGATGCCCAGGCAATGTTGCAGCTGGTCTTAAACTGGCGCATTGTTGGGAGTATCCTCTCCCAACAATATTTAATCGTTGGGAGCTCCCGATCATCTTGACCACAAATTTTACAAAAACTTTCAGTGAGAAAATTCTGGGGGGGGGGAGGGGTTGCTTGCTGTCTTAATTGATGTACTTAGGCGTAAGGGGTTTCCCAGGCATCTGGCATACCAATATTTGTCTTCCATTGGGAAAAGGGATGGTGGTGGTGTGATTTGTTGTTCGGTGACACAGACTTCCAACGCTCTATGGGCTAATCACGATGTTCTTTATACCAGTGGGGTCAGCAGTGTCGATATGCAACTGCGGTTACATTGAAATTCAGACTATGCAGCTCTTCATATGGAGTCCTCTTTTTGTATTCTATTTTATTTTTATTTTATTATTTATTTGTTTAATTAATTAATTTTTCTTTTTTGATTTTTGGTTTTTTTATTTTGGTTTTGGATAACCAACATGTATACCACATGCGACCCACAATGTAGACATCGTCTAAATGATATTTCCATTGGCTTTATATTAGTGGTGTAGGCTAATTTTGACGCCAGTAATATACTGACCAGTAATATACTGAACATACATATTAGTATGTTCCATTCGAAAATGGGAGTGTCTTAGTATACCGATTTGTGCATAAATGTACTGAGTAACCTAGAAATAACGGAAAGAAGAAATAAATAAATCAGCTAACGTCGTTTATTCCCTTGTAGGGAGTAGGCGAGGCCTTTAATTCCTATCTAGGTTTTGGAGACTGAGTGGGCAGTTCAATCTCCACCGGTAGCCAATCAGAGATAGCTGGCCCATGTCTATCACTAATTATAGCAGCCACCGATGAAGAGGCTGGCGAACAAGTGTTGCCATCTCTTGGTACCTAACGCTAATAAGATATGTTACTGTCTAAAACAATGTGGGTACGACGGTCGATTTTCTGGAGTTTACGGGACAAAAAACCCGACTTTCCGGGAGGGGGGGGGAACCCTTTTGCCCGTGCCAGAAATCGACTATCTCGGGAATCGGTCAAGCGACCAAGCGAAAAGGACGCAAGCGTCATATCCACTGAGCTACACAGGCCGCGACGGAAAGAAATTCTAATTTTATCACTGCTGCTGCTGAAAAATTCTTAATAGCCAGCAGCGGTTATCAGCTACTTTCTTTGGTTGCAGCATTTCCTATAGTATAAAAAATATTCACATCGTTTATTTACCAATACAAGGATTTTTCTTTTACTATCAGCAATATAACCTGAAAATCAATAAATAGATTTGAAAAAGTAAAAATCGCTGGTCTGATTGGTCGAGTGGATAGCACACCCCCTATAAAATAATAATAATCTCGAAAACTTATACTTACTTATTCGAGTTTGTCGGAGTTGAGCTAAAAGGTGGCGCCCTTTCAGAACGCACATGTAAGGTTCTTCCGTCGTAAGTTTCGTATTTGTCCATAGGTATTTGAATGTCATCATCACTAGGTGGCGTAGCGTAATCTCCAAACATTCTTTTAATGAGAGCTTTGTTTTCGTCAATGAAGACATCTATTCTCTCTCTGAAAATAATTGTAAACAAATAAACATAAGTGAGTGTGGGGGTGACGAACTTGTTTATTCATAAGGTTTGTTATGCTGAAAGCGTAATAATGATTTGATTTTATCTCTGAGCAAGCAAACTTTAAATTATTCATTTCTTAAATCGTGACCCTGGAAATAATATACTCGAACTGAAGTTTAGCGGCAGAAATATGTCTTCAAGAACAACAACAAAGTAAGTTTGAAACAAGTACTGTTTACAGCTAGATACAAAAAAGCTTTGATATCATTAGAAAACTAAAACGCTGACTAAAAATTGAAGGCTATCCTGCCTTCCCTTCTGATCTTTTTGTACGACACATTTAATTCTTTTAAAGAGATTTAGTTAATTTTATTTCAGTTTTATTTTACAGAAGTGTTTATAAAATTGCTGCAACATTTTGCTTTTAAAGCAGGCGCACAGATAATATTTCACTTATTATTGTTTATGAACATAAATGGCTGGTGCGTGTAAGTAAGAATTTACGAGTTGAACATCAACTGCAGTATTTCTTCCCTCGTTTTGTTCTGTTAATGGTTATGATTCGACATATTCAAGAATGTGTAAATTTTAAAGCAATATTAACAACTTACATTAGAAATTTTGATATGAACTATTACGAAAAAAAATTGGACTGGAGGAATTGTCACGTGTTATAACTGTTAGAGATATTAAGTGCATGTTAAGTGCAACGATGTTATTAGTTAGGGGAGGGGGAAAGGTTCCGCGTAGCTGAAAATGTTGAAGAATTGGTTAACACTAGTCACATAACTATAAATGCTGTTAAGAAAAGTCGTTAGAATTATTTATAAAACTTGAAATCGCTACATTCATGTATGAAAGTCCTTTGCAACTTTGACAAGTTAATATTCAGTGTTACAATTTTCGGAGATTTCATAGTACTTTGAGACATAAATATATTAAGCAGAATCGACCACAAGAAAGTCGTGCAATGTTCAGTGGCCTACGATATGCCAATTATAAGAAAAATGAAAACAATTCCGAGGTATTCATATCAGTGGGAATTAATCATTTAAAATTGATTTACAAAATTGGAGGAGGATTTTTTTTTTTTTTTTTTTTTTTTTTTTTTGCAACTTTGGCAGCAAAATAAATAAGATTCGATAGCCAGGAATGCGTAAGATCAATGGAAGCAAACTATTAAAAGACTGTGTATTAAAACACGAGGTTCTTCAGTGGAGCTCGTTCGCCAGTAATAGGATGTGCTTTCATAACGATTTGAGTGCCGATTATTTAAAAAAAAAAAAATCTGGCTTATATTTACTTTAGCAGCTCATGACTAAATATATATATAATATATATAAATGAGTGTTGATTTCATTCAAATAAGAAAAAATATACATAGAGAAATACAAGGAAAAAAAACCCTGATACCCCCCCCCCCCCGCCACCCAACCTCCATAGCTCAGTAGGTATAGATGAAGTCCTTTGGGAAAGACCTACGTTCTAAGACACGAATAATCTTTATTGGGAATTTTCAAACAAAGATAAGCGAGCCGGTCTCATACGGGTATGGAAGGATTTACCCCTCCGGGAGACTCGGCCTTTTCATCCCGCAACATAAGCAAAACGACCCTAAGAATGCACACAACTTCCAGCTATAGCATACAACGCACATGGAATTAGCCATCCTATCGTGTTTCTAAGAAGCTAAGGTACCACCTACCTCTGGTCATGACAGGTCTTTGGACGTAATAGGAGAGTCAAGGTGAGAATAGCTTTGTTTATATATATATATATATATATATATATATATATATATAAACATGGATTGTCTTCCTAAACTTTCTGGTTACATTTTCGAAACTGCCAAAGTTCCTATATATATATAGTGGGCGGATATTAATATTTCAAATTCCAGCCTTATTTCAAAGCAGAATATATGATGTAGGAACTTTGACAGTTTCGAAAATGTAACCAGAAGCACTACTCAATACACGAACGCTGAGCAGGCGTCCGTATATTCGCCATTTATTAGTGCTGCTACTTTGATAATTCGAAAACAAATCCTTGGCCCACCCATAGTAGGAATGTACTATTGGTTTACAGAAACTTTTCGTTGGTAGAAGCCACAAAACATGCGATTAAATTTTTACTGAAATAACTTTTAATAGCGAGACTGGCAACTATGACCCATTAATAGCAAAGACGTATTCTCGGCCCACAGGGTTCCTGTCCTTGTTACTGTGTTGTGTGCGGTAGTAAAATCTGATATGAAGGAATATATGTTATGTATTCTAGTGCTTTGTATTGGATTTTGATTTCAGTGGGCCGAGAGTGGGCCAGGCCAGCTGTCGAAAAAGATGTTTGATGGTGCGCTTTTGAGTATGGTGCTGGCATGGGTTTTAAACTGTGCATGTCTGTTTGTTGATCTTCAAACTACTTTTTTTTGTGTAAACCCCTTCTGAAACGCCAGAGGCGAAGGGGAAAAACAATGAAATAGTTGAAGTTTAACGTTTCTTTGCGCCTACTGCAAAAAGTTTATAAACTAAGCTTCTGTGGTTTAAAGTAGCCTTTGGCGATAATTCTCATATAATACCAGTAACTGATATTTAATCTTGCAGTTCTTGAATTAAACAAGGAGAATTATTGCGACCGAATAGGAAAAAGAAGGGTGTGGTATTGTTATTTAGTAGGGAACCAAACTGACTCCTCATTAAATGTGTACCAGCGAGAAGTTCGAAACTGTCTTGTTTGACAAACGTGAGAGTTGTAAAGTTATGAATAAGATTATATTATCGCAACAGAGAAACCAGCGATTGTATTATGGACAAGCTATTCAGTTTGCCAGGAAATCACATTAATTAAGCGCCTCCAATTCGCCATTTGATATTGCGTTCTTCGATTGGGAAAGGCTTCAGTTCGATTCTTGTCTTGAATCGAACGAATGAAAGTGAGTTAGCCACATGCGAAGATGACAAACGTTTTCCCGAAAACTCGAGTTAGAAATTAAAAAATCCTCGCATTAGTTTCTTAGAGACGCTGTGTGGTATATAATGGGAATTGAAATTAGGAGATGATTTTGAGGGTTTGGTAAGTAAGGTGTTAATGAACATTGATAGTCATGGAAGTTTTTTTAAGGACATTCTTCATAAGAGGTTTTGAATTTATCCCAAAAATTAAATTCAAAAACAAAATCGTGGTTGACTGTGAATGAACTTCACGTTTTTTAAGAAATCGAAAAAAAAATAGGGGGGGGGGGTAAAGGATCTTGGGGAAGAATTTCAATTAGGTGAGGTTTCAGACTTGAATGTGAAGAAATGTAAATGTATTCGACTAGGTAATAAATTCGAATTAATTAGTTACAAATCGAATGAGAAGGACGTGAAGGATTACTGAATACGATTTTCAATGTTATGGCGGATAAGAAATTTAAGCTAGGAATTAAATAATAAAAAAAAAAACTAGTAAAGCCGTGAGTTGTAGGCTTAACACATCGACTGCTGAAGTTAGATTTCGCAAAAATAATCCTTTAAAAAATGTTTCACGATTGCTACTGAAGAACGTAATAAAATAATGAAAAAAGTAATATAAAAGGTTTAAAATCAAGTGGGCATTTGTGTTGTTACCGACATACAACGCTATGTTTATGTAATTACGCATAGCGGCCACTGAATAAAAAACCTCTTTGCAGATGTTCGATTGTCTCGTGGTGCTGTAGGCGATGACTTTATTTTTATGGATGACAATGCCACACCACATCGTACATGAGCAGCGGAGATACTTCTCGAGATCGAGAACATTAATAGAATCGATCTCAACCCCATAGAGCCCGTTTGAGACGCAATATAGAGACGCACTGTGGATCGAAATCCCCCCCCCCCAAGAAAACAAACAAGGCCTTATTCTGTCTGTGAAGGAGGAGTAGGCCAGTTTGACTCAAGAACTCCTGAATCACTTGCTTAGAGGATGTTGTGAGATTGCAGTTCGGGTTGGACATATTCCATACGGAAATGTCTGCGCATAGATTTCTGTAAGCAGTGTACATTAATTCCTTAAGTACGTCCTTAGGAAATTTGTAAGTTTGCCTAAACGTTTGTTTATGACACATTTTTGCATAAGATAATTTATTATCTTAGTCTTATTATCTTCGGATATTACTTATTATCTTAGTGATTAGTATGCTGGCAATAAATTTATGCTCCTATTTGGCTATCGTCATAGTTGTTTTCATACACAGGTAAAAGTTTAGTTCCTCCTTCGCTTTTGGACACCAGTGTATGTCAACAAATTAGTTTTTTACTGCACCCCTCCAAGTTCGTGGTGGAGGGAGGCCCCACAGTGACAATATTCGGCCTTATTATTTGTTTTTTCTTTGCTAGACTTCTCCTGAGTCTTTTTTACTGTCCTATCTTTCAGACAACCGTCATGGTTTCCGTGCTGTGCGACCCGTGAACATCTGGAAGGGGGGGGGGGATCTTGGTGGTCTCGCACCACTTTGGTCTCTGCTTCAGCAAGATGGGAGTGGTTCTGGACAGCACGACCGATAACAATCAGCTATTGGTCTTGCATGCAAGAATAACTATTAATGCGATAAGTCTCCTTCCCCGTGGTCCGGAGGTACGGCCCAAGGTTTGCTGCGGTGCCAGTATGGAGTACTGGGTAACCCCTTGTTCCACTCTCGACCGCAGTCATTGCTTACTGGAGAGTGGGAGCTCTGGCATTGAATCCAACTCCCTTCGAGTATGAATAATTTTTCATCTATTTCATTAGAGGCCCTCAGCCATTACAAGCATGTCCAAAAACCATTGCAACATTAACGGAAAACAAAATCAAGCAAAAAAAAAACTAACCCCATCGGAGATGACAACAAACATACGACGTTTTTAATATTGCTCTTAAGACACCATCAGACAATCCGACATTATTGTCGGATTGACATTAGCATTATTGATATTATTGCTAGTGGCAATCCCATTAGTATTTCCTCGATGGATTAGTGCAAGAAGGAAGCAGCTGCACTATCCATCGAGGAAATACTAGTCAATTTCCCCCGCTACAAAACTTTGAACTGTTAGGCTCTACATCCGAAATCCTTTGCGCTGCTTTAAATGTCAAAAGTATAGTTATTCTGGAACTGTCTGTCTTGGGGCTCTACAATCTGCGTCCGATGTGGCAGTAAAGATAAAGAGAAAAAAATTGTGAGAGCAAAACACTGAAATGCCCTAACTGTGAGGGAGATCTCCCAACGTACTCTCCAGCATGTGATACGAGGAAGAATGAAAAGGAGATCCAAAAAATAAAAACCGAGCTGAGAAGGCAACAGTAAAGAAAGTGTCAATAGGGACCTTAACGGGTATGGTAGGCCCGTTTTCTCACAACTACATCTCTGAATGGTATGATTTGCTCTTTAGCGCGTATCAAGGGAAAAAATGGATATCCGCTCACCCCTGATGTGCCCAAAACGACACGAGAATCCACTAATGAAAGAAAAAAAATTTGAAACGTGAATAGCAGATAAGAGACATACCTCCAGACTCGTTAATAGATGGGATGGATATCTCCATTCCCCAACACGAAGATAAAATAATTGATATATGTTCTAGAGGGAGTCCATTTTGATAACGTCTTGGATATTTTTCCTGAGGAAGAAGAAACGATTCACTAGTTATCCACATTTCTCTAAAAAGAAAAGCATCGAAGACCATTGAAAACGAGTTCTCACAACATCGGAAGTCAGAAGATACCACCAAAAATAATAAACATTTCTACATTGAAAATGTGGATTCTGTCAAGGCATCACGGTTTCTTGCAGAAGTATAAACCAATGTGCTTTTGCTTTCGGGAAACATACCTGAAACCATTGATGATCCGACATTATGAAATGTACAGTCATTCATAAGAATAGGACGAGGGATAGACCTAATCACAAAGGAATCGACATCATCCTCGTTTGCAACCACATCCCTTTCCAGCAAGTCCCACTAACACAAGCTTAGAGGCAGTTGCCATCCGACTCTCAGTCGGGTCTCTGTTATAAGAGACCCGACTGAGAGTCGGATCTACTAACCTCCTGCAGATATCTCTCAGGATGATCTTGATAACGTTATATTGCTGTCACCGGTTGCAGTAGTTATATACTTAGGTGTAGTGTATATAAGCTTTTAACGTTTTTTTATGAATATCTTTACGCTTGTTTTTATACACTTATTTTTATACCTGATTATGCTGTTGTTTTATGTATTTCTTACCTTGGGTACACTTTTGACATGTATTGGCGCAGTATGACCTTAGCTGTCCTTGCGCCTCCAAACTAAACCAGCCCACACTCGAAACTCATGAGGTTAAGTTCTGTGGATGTTGTATAATTGTTAGACTTGTCTTTGACCTTGGACGAATTAGACTTGATTAAACTCCACCTCGGCGGGGGCGGGGGAAGATTGACAGATTACATACCCCAAAAACAAGCTCTAAAGTAAAGAGAAACCAAATAATCTCTCGACCACGAGCATAATCTTTTCTTAATCCCATTTAAGAAAAGCCATTATAAAGAACCTTTCTAAGGGCTTTTCAGATGAAGGTGAGTTATCATTGTCGTATGAAGGTTGAGGATTTCCTTACAAGTTTTTCATCACACAAGACGCCAGAACAACACACGCAATTTACAGACAAAATATACTTCCTCATAGCACTGTTGCTCCTGGTATAATTCCAAACATCACCCTTAACGAGGGGAATATGGCATACCAAGGAAAAGAAGAGGGCTGACTCTTGAAACCAAGAAAGCGAACAATAAATTTAAGCAATGCATCTTCAAGATATTTCATATCCACAGTCTAACGTGGTTTTAATCTACTCTTTTTCGTGGGCCCATCCGAAAAAGATAGCGCTGTTATAATAGCAAATATAACGATATTATCGATTGCTGTTTTTAAGAAAGAACAATGGCTGACTTTCACACTGAACTGAGTTGCAATTTCTGCCCTGATTTTGTGTACACTTGCACACTGTAGTGTCCCTTGATTAAAATGGTAAGGCTAACACAAGTATTCATCATCCACCCCTTGGGGAACCTTGCATGTATTTTAAGACTGATATTTTATTACTGCTACTTCATGTACATGAGAACGAATTAAAACTGTAAGCAGATTTTTGTGTGCTTCCGATTTTAATTCTGTCTTGACAAAAGGTGCCTTTTTGTCAAGAAAAATGTTAGTAACAGATATGCAGCGATCTTCTTGAAGCATGGTATGTGTTAGCAGTGGCTCCTAGAAAAATGCTTGCGATTATTAAACAGGATTACAGAGTTTTTAGGTTTTTAGCAGTGAAAATTCAAGTAAATTTTATCACGACATTTGCCTGAAAAATTTCCCTTGCATTGTACTAAAATATGTATTAAATATTTTTAAATAAACTGTTCGAAACAGTTTATTCGAACTTTTCCTTGATAACGTCACATAAATCTTTCAATCGAAATAATATTTTAAAATAGGGTTACTGACATTTTAATTAATACTCATGAGCAGCGATGGAGATGAGAATGTTTACCAGATGGCTACCCCATCTGTCTTCAAAATATTAGAGCGAGAGGAGCTCCGTTTACACCCTTTGGCGAATAAGAGGTGGTTACAGGGTTTCTTTTGTTTTATTTTTGTTTACATAATATCAAACGTTCGCTGTTAACCATCTGGTTTTAAATGCATCGCATTTTAAACTCGCCAAGCTAGTGGCGCCATCTGTACAAGAAACGTAGAAACAAAATATTTGTTTCCAGCAGTTTTAATTAATACTACTAGGGTTACTAATAGCAACAATTGGTATTGCTAAATTTATCAAGTGCATATGAGTCTGAATTTTTCTATTTATGATTTTTATTTACATTTTCAGTTGTATAATTAAGTCAGCAATTTGAACTTAATTAACTTAATGGATAGATTCCTTCCTAAGCAGTGGAAAACCCCTACGGCGAAACCAAACCCCTTAGTATATTATATATATAGAGAGAAAAGTGTTAGTCTGCGAATGCCCTGAGGACATAGGTAAGCTAGGTGGATTTTGTTAAGAAATGGCATTAATTGATTTTTTTATTAAAATCAGCTCCTCATACTCTTCTAAACACCACTAAAGCTTGTCAAGTTTAACTGGTGTTATGTCAAGAGCCTCCTTAGCTCTGTCAGTATAAACGAAGCCCTTTGGCCGGAAAGACCTAGGTTCGATTCCTTTACATGATGTGAGGAACCTTTATCTGGTCTCTTTCGACTAAAGGTGAGTTAGCCAGTCTCATACGGTGGTACAGGTTTTTTTTCGCCAGGAAACTCGGGATTTTCCTTTCCCAGAACAGGCAAACCGGTCCCGTGAACACGCATGGATTACAGTCATGAATACGTCCCAGCCATTTGCCGGTCCCGAGCCCGGATAAAAATTGGGAGGGGGGAAGCAATGGTAAACTACCCTATAGAAATCACACCAGGAATACTTTGTGGGGCTACAAAGTCGCCTACAGTCGAAAAACGACTGAAAGGGAAAATCAAGATCAGATCAGGATATTCTTATATAATTGCACAGAATATACTGTTTTGGTTGGTTTTAAATAAAGAGACAGTACGTTCTGTCTAGAAAGTACAGGGTGATTATAAAATAACGTCGTGTTCAGAGCCCTCTAGCAAGTAATGTATTGCAGCGCTTCCCAAACTGGGGGCCGTAGGTTTTGTTGATGGGGGCCATGAAATAATGAAAACAAATTTTAAATGTTTTAAGACAAAGTAGATTTTTTTTTATTTAAAAGAAACGTATTGAACTTTTATTATTTCTTTTTTTGTTATTTTTTATATTTTAATGGAAAAGTTCACACATTGGTGTTGGTTCACAAACTTTGCTTCCTGCGTATTTCGGCGCTTAATGAATATTAGTAAATATTGCTTATTCATATGTTTCATTTCAAAGCAGTGGTTAATTGTATTTACTTCGAATGCTCTCCAGGGAAGCTCCAAATCTTCCTGTCCCTTTCATCACGCGTTCGTAATCAGGGACTGTTGATATTGACTTTATATACATATCAAAACTCGTTTTATTTTATATTATCACTATCATCCGAGCTAGTTTTATATATTTTCGCATATACTAATAAGTATATGCGAAACTTATTAGTTTTCTGTTACCAATAAGTTTCGCATATACTTCACACATGAAAAAAGGCTTAAACAAGTTCATGTGGGGAGATAGTAACGCGCTTGCAGTGGTAAACAACACCCCTCCCTAACAGCCACTATACTGCAGAGGCAATCAAAACGAGTACTTTTATTATGCCAGTGAATAAGGTATGAGGAGTCTGTGTAATATATTTCTCAACAAATAGTGCAATTAGAGACAACTGGGATAAAAATACACTAATTAATGAATCACATGTCCCCTCATACAGAAACAAAACCATTTGTTGCATGGGCAAACACAGTATCTAACTAAAAACTATTGTTATTAATTAGATGTGTGCGAGTTAGAGAGGCAAAAAATGTAATATTTGCATTTGATTTTTGCAATATTCGCTGTGTATGTTTTGTATTGAATATAAATACATTAAATATTATAATAATATATCTCTCTATTACGATTTTTTTTCGAGGGGGGGGGGCCCGTGAAATATTTTAATTTTTGCAAAGGGGGCCCTGACATCCAGAAGTTTGGGAAGCACTGATGTATTGGACGAAACACACCAATATTCGGTAGCCGCGCACAGTAGAACATGGGAATTCGATTTAACGAAAAAAAATAGTACCAGAAGTCGCCAACAGGGGAAATTTTGGCGCTGCCAAATTAATTTTAGTTGGTGTGACTAATGAATTGATTAAATGGCAAATGAGAGACAGCACACATCAATTTCATGACGTTTATTGTTAATTACAAATGAGGTTCAATATGACCACCATTCTGATGTTCCAGGAACTGCATACGGTGCACGATATTTTCCACAGTGGCTCGCAACATATCGGAATTGATTTATCTCATGTGTAACGTTATTCGATCTTTCAAAGTTGGAATATCGGGTACATGTCCTTGATACACAATGCTTTTAAGAAATCCCCACAGCCAAAAGTCACAAGGATTGAGATCAGGCAATCTCGATGGCCATGGCGTGAGAAATGCACGACTAATGATTCTTTTGTCAGAGAAATGTTGTCGCAAAACACGCTGTACCTGAAGTCCGATGTGGGGTGGTGCACCATCCTGCATGAAGATGGTCGAATCGAGACATCCTCTTTGCTGCAGTTGTGGAACCACAAAGTTCTGTAGCATATTGGCATATCTGTTAGCATTGACGGAACAGGTCACTGATCCATGGCGATTTTCCTCGTAAAAGTATGGACCGATGATAAATGATGCCGTAAATCCGCACCACACTGTGACTTTGGGCGAGTGGATAGGCGTCTGCAGACACACGTGCGAATTAGTTGCAGCCCAAATGCGACAGTTGCGTGTGTTAATATCGCCGTTCAAATAAAAGTGCGCTTCGTCACTCCATAAAATCTGCCACGGCCATGCATCATCTACTTCCATGCACGCTAAGAATCTCAAAGATAAGTCGATTCGTGCGGTCGCATCACCAGGGCGCAATTCTTGAACATGACTGATTTTATAGGGATAAAACTTCAACATCTGATGTAGGATTTTCCACACCGTTGTGTATGCGATATCCGTTTGACGGGATATTGCTCGTACCCTGCACATTCGTCATCTCCTGTTCCACAACAGAGGTTGCAACTTGTTCAACTTGTTGGTGATTGATTGGTTTGCATCCCCTGCCTACCTGCATTGCTAGAGTTCCAGTAGTTTCAAATCGCCGAATCAGTTTTCGTAAGTTTGTTACGCCAATCGGTTCTTTTAGTAAATTTTTCATACGCCGAAAATCACTGGCATTATTGTTTCGCTGATAATAGAGTTTGACTAACAAAGCACGCTAACGTAAGGTAAGAGGCATCGAAAGCAGTTCGTCTACGAATGATAAGAAAAATCAGACCTTCCTTTTCCATGATCGCTCACAAGAAACGCGATAATGCAAATTAATGCATTTTACTTGGCAAACAGCGCCAAAATTTCCCCGGTTTGCGACTTTTGGTACTATTTTTATTTCGTTAAATCGAATCCCCATGTTCCACTGTGTATCTACCGAATATTGGTGTGTTTCGTCCAATACATTACTCGCTAGAGGGCTCTGAACACTTGACGTTATTTTATAATCACCCTGTATAATAATCACGTGTTCATGATAGGCAGCGAGTCTCAAAACTGACCGAAATGGATAATTCATTACTCCTCTGCACAACAACCGAGGAGACCATCATTGGCTTATCTTTGCAAACCTTATATAAATCGTACCAATAACATTTAATTCGGCATTTTTCAAGTCGTACTGAAGGATGGAATGCACAGTTAAGCTGATGCTTCAAATACCCTTTTAAGATGTCTGTAGCTGAATTTCATTGCGATCAATTTAGGAACACCAAATTCTCTTCGACTATTTCTTGATTTCGATTGACTCCCCACCCCTCTTTATTACCTAGAACAGTGTTTCTCAAACTTCAGATATCCGCGTATCCCTTCATATATTTTCATTATTTCCAAGTACTCCCTTATCAAATAATAAATAAAGTATATTTCATTGTAAATGTCTATTTTATTTGAATTTATATATTCATGTAAACAAAAAATACGATTTCTTTTTAATAGAACAAAATTTGGAATAGGTTCCTCTTAATTTGCCGTCCATCAAAATCCACATTTCAAGTAATTCATATCATACTTAGGAAGAAGATGAAAAATCTTCTTCGTAAGTATGATTCTTCCTAGGAAGAAGATTTTTCATCTCTATAGAGATGTCAGACGACACACTCTTATCAATTTCATTTGATCCAGATGCAATATCAACGTTTTCTTGTTGCTTACAGCTACTTGTATTTGCTATATTGTTCTCTTTTGTGGTTTATAATTTTTAACCATTGATCCACATACTTATGTATTTGAAAGCTTAAAAAAATTACCGTAAATTTATCTACTCGAATATAATAACTTTTTTCTCAAAATTAAAGCTAAAAAATCGTGGTGCGAGATATATGCGGGGATTTTCAGAAATTAAAGTTTTCAGAATGCAAATGGTATGACTCACCAAGAAGCTCTTACTCGCTATCGCTACTTTAGGCATCGATGTGTGCATCGTCAAAGTCATCTACCCAAATAGCTTCATCTTCTTTCCCATTATTTCAAGCAAAAATTACCAGTAATTTACAAGACTCGAGATACGTCGAACAGCTATGAAGAAGTGGATATGATTGGTGCGGTATTTAAAAGATCGCACAAACCAAAGTCAGATTAGCATTTCAACAGTTGAATCGAAATGCTAATGCTCTTCAACCGAATTCCATAATATCTGAAACACATTCACTATATATTTCTTAGTTTTAACACGTTAACGACAGGGTGATGTCAAGCAAAACCATATGTTGCACTGGTAACATATGGTCTTGCTTGAGTCTATACAGCAGTTTCTGTTCAGGGGAGATGTCATTCATTAGTTAGTGCTGTTTTTAATCCCAGATATCTCTAATTGCACTATTTGTTGAGAAGTATAATGATTCCGTGCGTTAACGATGCATAGCCGAAAATTGCCACATACCCCCTGAAGACCTTTCTCGTACCACACTTTGAGAAACACTGCCTTAAAAACATAAAAATAAGTGAAAATTTTCCAGCAAGTAATTGAATAAAATCTTTATTTTTCTCAATATTTGTACTGATACCGTTGAGATTTCTTCACCTAAATGCGGATATACCAGGTGATCCAAAAGTAACAGAAAAAGTAAAAATTCAATAATTCGAAAAGTATAGACAGTATTTTTTTTTTAATAACAAAAAATTTCATTGCCAGAATAGTTACATTTGCTACCGACAGGTGGCGCTTCAGTCATATCAGTAGTTTGTACAGCGGCACAGCACAGTTCGCAACGCAACTAGGATTACAAATGTTCAATGTCTTGAAATTTCACGCGCACTGCATTGCCCATGTGCGTAAGCTGCCGATTGTGTGTCGGTATCGTGTTCGACCTCGTGCACAACTGCAATAGTTTTTTTGGGTCTCCCGCTTCTTGCACGTGCTTCCAAACTGCCAGTGGCCTCAAACCTTTTCATCATAGCTATCAGTGAGGAACAAGACATCAGTCCCTTTCCATTTCTAATACCCCGCATCTAACGATAAGTGCTCAAAGCTGCACTTGCACATTCGGAGTTCTGATAATACAGCTTAACTAAAAGTGCTTTATCTCGTAACAGGCCTCACCTTGGCAGAACGTTTAACTTCGGTAATAAACGTTAAATGCTGAAAGTTTAACTTCAGTATTCACTACATCTGAAATTTACGCACCTCACGGTTTAAATAGCGACAGGCAGCAGCTCCGGGACCGCTACAGCGCCACCTGTCGGTGACAAATGTAACTATTCTGGAGATAAAATTTTTCGTTATTAAAAAAATCCCATGTCTTTCTGTGCATTTCTGTGAAAACCGCATCGTGCTACTGTCTATACTTTCCGAATTATTGAATTTTTACTTTTTCTGTTACTTTTGGATCACCCAGTATAAAACTACTGTAAATATAAAGGAATTCGAACTAGCATGCAGTGTTTATTTCCTTGTGCACATTTTAAGGTATTCGTGAAGCAACAGGGAGACGGAAGATAAAAAGAAAACACTCATGGCGTATCTTTTCGGCTTGAAAAAAGATAGGATATTGAAAACGTTTATTTCGTTTTTTGTAAAATAAGTAAAATGCTTTTTGTATAATTCCGTTTTCACGCGAATACAGGAAAACAATTAAAAATAAAACGGGGACGATGTTCAAAACTTACTTGGGATAATTAGATCCTGGATTGGGACAGTAAAGTTGGTTCAGCTTCCTGATACAAGGGTATCCACGAATGATTTCTCCTTGGAGGCGTAGACCTAATGTAATGGACACAATTGAGAGAACCATCTAGAAGAGGATAAAGAACGAGTGTTAGTTTATTGTTACTGTAAACTATAAACTGCAAGTCAGTTCAAAATTAGCTCGTGTGGTATTTAACTAGCGTTCCATAGTGATTTAATTTGGTTTAACTTCTTCCATAGCTTTTAATACTGTCCTTAAAATCCTAACTAAAACTGCTCATTATATCGGCTGTAAGAGAAGAATTTTTTTTTTTTTTTAAACAAGAGTACCTGAGCTCACCACAGTGAATTGAACAATGAAATCATTTTATTAATTTAAAAATTACCGGTCAGAGATTATATGGATGCACTACTATTTTTAAGCAAAAGGGTTTCATGATCTGTTGACTCATTGTGGACGGAGCTACTCATAGCTAAATATTTTTAGAATTTAGTTCGAGACGGAAGAAAGTAGAACAGAAAAAAAAAGTAAATTAAAAAGTTTGCGTTATTTTCTTGATATTTCACTTCAGCATTTCACATTCCTTTTTTTTTTATTTTATTTTTATTTTTTTTTTATCCAAAGTGGAAGTTTCGAGCTCTTAAATGCTGCCTGGAAGAAGAAAACTTTTGCCTCTGACAAATTTCTTTTTGAGAGCTTTGTGAAATACGATAGCGTCGACCTGTGCTGTCTTCCAAAAGTTTCTTAAATCATTTTTGAAAGTCTGAATCGATGTGAATTTTATAATTAAATAATCGGTAAGCAGTTTAAATTTCCATGATTTTTTTCAATATATTTCGCCAAAGCATATTAAGAATTTTTTTTTATCTTTAATATGGAAGGAATATAAATTAGTAAAACAATTTTACATTTTTCAAATGTTTGAACCTTAAAATACCAAGTTCGATATCAGAACTAAACCTTAATAGTGAATACTGAGGTCGCTCAATTGATCCTCCGTAGCTCAGTCGGTATAGACGAACACCTTTGGTCGGAAAGACCTGGGTTCGATGCCCGTCCACAACACGAAGAACATAGTCTGGTCTCTTTCGACGAAAAGTGAGTTAGCCGGTTTTACGGAGGTAAGATGTTTTTCCTTCCCTAGAACAGGTCTTTTCATGATAAATTATCGCCTGGTGCTAGAGAAACTACCTTGCTTAACAGATTAAAAATAAATAATTTGTGGAAGAAATCCTGTTTGGGGTTTAGATTTATCACCATGTTTCCATCCAATCCTATTCACGATGAAACAGTCGTGCATCATTCCTCTCAAGCACCAATGCGAGTTGCTAATGTACGTCACTCATAGTCACATCTTAATATTTTTGGCATATATCGAAAATATATCTAATTAGAAACACCCCGTATGTAAAAACACGAATCAAGCACTCAGAAAGCAGGACAACGGCTGCAATTTACTCTTCTTGCCATTATCTTTATTCGTGGTATTGTTATTGTGGTACTGGAATTTCCCAGAATTCGCGTTTTTGGCAATTATAATAGCCAAAGAGTCGCTTCTAAATTCCAATGCCTTCAGTATTACTTTACTTTTCTTTGAACTGAGGTGTTTTTTTTTTTTTTTTTTTCATATCAAAATCGCTTTTTTGGCCTCATAACTAACCTTACGTAACCAAACACCTCACTACTTTTTAAAGAAAAAAAGCAAGCCAGAAATAGGTGACCAAATTCGCTTGCATAATATGACTTGTTTACTCCCGCCCACTTCACCACTCCATATTGGTCCGACTCTGCACTTTTCCGTAGATCTTAAGCAACGTAAGAAACAACGATATTCCAAGTTGGATTGAATAATCGGTTGGAAGCTTTAACTACAAAGTGTTAGAAGCGACTCCGCCGTTTTAGTCCGACTGGGCTAAAATTCTCAGGGGAGCAGTAACGTAAGAAACGACCATATTCTATATTTTGTCGAAATAAGTTGAATTAATAATGTTTTTTATGTGCATCTGCGGACAAAAATACTACTCGAAGTTGCAACCGTCCCCCCTGCATTTTAATCCGATTAACTACGGGAGAGCTAAACCTAAGGGGAAAAAAATTTCAAACTCGCATGTGAAAAAAAAATTAATTAAAGTAAGATGTAAGGTTAGAGGCAATTTAGAAGAGAAGTGCGCTGATGTTATTGTTAATAAGGATTTTTGTTGTTGCTGTTTGGACAAAATTTCAGAAAAAGAGTTATATGCTTAATAAATGGCAACTAGTGCTCGCGCAGAAGCTTTTCTTGGAACGGATGTTATCATTCATATCATCTGAGCACTGAATGACGTAATTAAGAAATACATTTTCTGAAATTTTGTCCGAATTGTTCGTCAATACGTGTATAGTTTACGCCATCACTCAAACACCTACACTGCAGTGAAATAAAAGATTACGCACGTTGTCAGTAGAAGTAATGAGCTAATAATGAAATGTAAATGCTAACTATTTAGAAAAACAGTCGAGTTCCATTTATTTATCACGAAGTGCATTAGGTGATCTATGAATTACGTGTATTTTCCAGTCGATTTGTCTGTTTTCTGGAAAATTCCTCTCGGTTAATGAGTACCCATTTTGTTAAAAGCTGTCAACCTGGTGAACGCAACATTGAGCGCACTGTTAGTTTCACTTCTAGTTTCACTAGAAGAAGAAACGCAGGTGTGTGAGGAGGAGGTATTAGAGCTGTTGCGCAAATTGAATAAGAATTCAGCACGCATGCTAAAAGAGTGTTCAGTTGTACTGGCCATTCCTTTGACCAGGATGTTTAATATGAGTCTTAGAACAGGAGAGATTCCGGAGGAATGGAAAGAATCTATGGTAATTCCATTGCACAAGGGTGGTGCAAAGACCGATGTATCCAACTATCGACCAATTAGCATCTCAGGAGTGGAAGTGAAGATTTTTGGAAAAATTGGTCAGGGGCCCGCATTCAGAAATGGGTTGACAATGAATCTGCTTTGCAATGAACAACAATGGTTTACTAAGGGAAGGTCATGTTTTAGCAACTTGCTCGCATTCTATAACAATGTTACCATTGAACTAGACAAGAGGAATGGATACACCATGATACTTTTGGATTTTGCTAAGGCTTTTGACAGTATGGTAGACTTTTGCATAAATTGGAGAAAATGGGTTTATGTTATAGAATATTAGAATGGATAAGAGGATGGTTGACTGACAGATATCAAAAAGTGGTATAAGGGGGATCTGAGTCTGTAAGGTTTTGCCAGGGTGATCCTTTATCTCCCTCCCTTTAACTGCGTCATAGATGAGTTTCTTCACTCTCTTCCTAGCCATATAGGCTACTCTATAGGCGCTTCTTCCTTTAATGCTATGGCCTTTGCGGACGATCTTATTCTCGTAGCCTCTACTCAGGTAGGCTTGCAGGAACTCCTTGACCGACAGTTGACTTTTTTTTTCTATTCGTGACCTTTCTATTAATGTAGAGAAGTTCTACTCTTTAGCTCTTGTCCCCTCTGGTCGTGACAAGGAGCTTAAGGTCTAGACTATAGAGTTTTCCCTGCACGAGAGGCCGTTGCATGCTTTGACCATCCTGGAAGAGTGGAGATACCTCAGTATCATGTTCCGAGGTATCTCCACTTCTGGGTATATCCTAGAAGCTGGGATCGGTTTTTTTGAGGAAAGTTCCTCTCAAGCCCCGCAAAGACTGTTTCTCCTTTCCCACTATCTCCTACCTCGCTTTTACCACAAGTTGGTGCTTGGTGGGACATATATCTCGGTACTGTCCCGAATGGACATGGCTATACGTTCAGCCGTGAGATCATGGCTCCGACTGCCGCCTGACACCCCTGCTGCATATTTCCACGCAAGGGTGAAGGACGGCGGGGTCGGGGTTCCATCACTTAGATGGCTGATCCCACGCCTGCGGCTGTCAAGAATCGCGAAGTTAGAACTATCTTCTTCCCCTATCTTTGCAGAGAGGCTTTGTATAGCCCATTAATACAAGAAGACTTTAGAGGGGCTAAAGGCTGGTCCCATTTTCAAGGTACCTTAATTGAGTTAGCCCACAGAACACGAGAGATGGGCATATCTGCTGCACTGTTCTGTAGATGGTGCTCCTTTAAAAGAGTCATATCTAGTGCCTCCCCCAACATGATTGGGTAAGGGATGGCACCAGACACCTCCCCGGGTTCGAGTATATTGACCTTATCAGGACGAGGATCAATGCCCTGCCCACTCGAGCCCGCACAGCTAGATGGGGTAGTGACGATTCAAACTGTAGGGCTGGCTGTCACTGCAGTGAGGCATTGTCTCATATAGCCCAACGTTGCTTCCGCACCCATGGGGTCCGCGTGCGAAGGCGGACTTAGTGAGACTAAGCCAGACTTAGTGAGACTAAGCCAGACTTAGTGATTAAAAGAGATTAAAAGAGGTGACGTTTGGGTAGTTGATGCCCAGGTGGTGGGAACAGGGTGCCCACTAGCCTATAGCCATAATAAGGTAAACAATTATAAGAATAACCAAGATCTAGTTAGTAAGATACGGGAGATGCATGGGGAAACTCAGAGGTTAACCAACACCACGATCTCTTTACATGGCGTATGGAGAGCAGATAGTTAAAACGACTTAAAACAGCTTGGGTTTACGCAGAATGATATAAAAGTTCTTTCCTTGAGGGCCCTACAGGGCACACTGGTGGCATGGCGTTGCCACCAGAGTGACTACAATGATAACTAGAACAGGCATAGGGTAAAACACTCGTAAAGGCTTAGGCCTATATCAAGTCTGGACGTGATGTAAGGGTAGTACTGCCCATAACCAGTACAAAGATTAAAAAAAAAAACAAGTGACACCACTTGTTTTTTTTTTACAAAGATCAGTGCTTGGTCCACCGTTATTCAATCTGTACATTAATGATATTGGGAAGGATTTGATAAGCGACATACAGTTATTTGCTGATGATGCAAAGATAGGTAGGGTAATCAGGAATGCTGCTGATATACAGTCTTTGCAGAATGATTTGAATTGGCGGGAATTGTGGGCATGGGAAAATGGTCAGTCCAATTTCAGTAAATGTAAAATCATTCATTTCGGCATGATGTCCAATGTCGTATTATATTGGTGAGATTAGGCTAGAAGAAACTGGTGAGGCTAGGGATCTTGGAGTGTTAATAGATTGGAAGTTGAAGTTCAGGGTCCATGTGGCAAAGATTGCAAATACAACTCAAAGGTAACTGCAATGATGAAATGAACGTTCACATGTAAAGTTCACTTGTTAATTTGCCTCTTTCCAAGGCTTTGATAAGACCTCACTTGACTTATTGTGCGCAGGTCTGGTGTCGTTGGAGACCAGTATATTGGAGAGAGTACAGAGGAGAGTGTTAAAAATGATATCAGGAATTTGGAGTACTGATTATGAAGACAGATTGAGAATTTGTAGACTGAAGACGCTAGCAAACAGGAGAATGTGGGATGATATGATTGAGACTTACAAACTTCTGAAAGGATCATACAGGATTCAATTGATGGACTTTTTCAATTTATGGAGGGTGGTGAAGGACGAGAGGGCATCCTTGGAAGCTGAGAATGAAGGGCCCCCAAGAAGGGTGTGAGGGCTAAATTTTTCTCTCAGAGGGTGGTGCGTGATTGGAATGGATTGCCATTGGATGTTGTGAGTGAAAGCAGTGTGAATGAATTAAAGAATAAGTATGATAGCTGGTGTGTGTGTGTAGTATGTGGCCTCCCTCGATGAGTCCCTGACTCCCTGGACGTCTCTCTTAATAATAATATGAAATCGGCTACATCACCTTTAACTGAAGAGTCTTTAGAACTCTATATTTAAGAAATGGCAAGGAAGTTTTAAGAAGAGAGTGGAATGAACGTAATTTTAACTAATAGGTTTTTAGATGTTGATAAAAATCAACTCAGTGGGATTATTAGCTTATCTTAAAATATCTGAGAGATATACTAATGAAAAAATTACAGAACTATAACACGTTTTGGGATGCATATTTTTTATTTAATTCCTCAACTATAATGCCCTCAGGTTATCTAACTTCTGTGATTATTCGTCAAATTTTAAAAGCAAGTTTTAAAATATTTTACTGTTTGTCATAGATGACCTCAGCTGTAAACAACTTCAAATTTCCTATTATATTTAGCATTAAAACATGGCTAACTAATATCTTAATCTCCAGTCTTCCTGGCTCTGACACTGCACGTATCCATAAAATAACCAAGAAAAGTAAGTATTTTCAAAAAAAAAAAAAAAAGAAAGAAAGAAAACAGTAAACCCTAACATGAGCATGATTGATGGCAATTTTTAAATACCCGATGGACGAACTTGATTTAACAACAGGCACCAACTGTAAACCTTCAGACAATCTCAATATTTGACAATTTTTGCCTTCTACAACAGCAAACATTGACCAGTCTTCAGATTTTTACTTGTTGGATACTTAAACATTGATTTCCTGAACGGCAACGGTGATTGTTTCTTAGATATGCCGTTGCTCTGTGATTCAGTAACAAACCATTGCAAATAAGTTTTCTTAGTAGCCATCATCTCAGCTAGCACTAAATAAACCGATTTGTCTAATTTCATGCATTTGGTTACTGTTTTACCTTCTATCTGTAAGTAATTAAAAACAAAGTCCATAGGTAACAAGTAATCTGACCTGCAAGATACAACCAGAACAATTAATTTTCTAGATTAATGAAAAAAATCTCGTCAAAAATCTGGTATTTCCAGATATAAAAACAAGCAGAAATAATTTGTGCTTCTTTTGGGTTAAAAAGATTAATCTAGCAATTATTCATTGTTTGAAAATTGCGTAGACCAGAGATCCAAGTGGAATCTAATAATACATTTTGCAACTTCAATTTTTTCCCCTCACAAATGCCAAATATTCAACAGCAAACGCCCTCTGCTGATAAATATCCTCTAGAATTATAATATAGTACCATGCGCACACAAACCCCTTGGAGTTTCTAGACGGTGCTCCACAAATATCATAGCTCTTTAAGCAACATCTCAATCACTCTTATTTGCATTTTTGGAAAGAAGAAATTGACTTGCCTGTTTGTCTTCATAGATTTTTAAAAAAATCTCCAACTACTAACTTAATTCCTAAGAGCATCATCTAATCATAGATTAGATGGACCCACTTAGAGCCGTATGTAAGACATTTGACAATAAATGTTGATGTTTTGTGTCAAACATTACACAAGACATAAAAAATTGGAATTTATAGTTTCAGGAAGGAAATCCCTCCTCACGAGACCGGCTAACTCAGTTTCTGTGAAAAATCTTAAAGTTTTACGTGTCTGAGACGTGATCCAGCGAATCCAGGTCGCTAAAGGACTTACTCGCTACCGTTTGAAAGGCTAAACTTCACTGGCTAAATTTGCCAATGAAAATGCTCCGATCAAAACCAAAATTAATTTTTTTGGGCATCTCGTAAATCTAATTCCGAAATTTTATTAAATTACACCCAGGCAAGGTCGAGTTATTGCAATATATATAGTTTCAACACGTTTTCCTTTTGTGCTCCTGTAACAAGTTTGTGACCGTTTGAAAGAAAAGCTTGAATGGTTAATCAGTTTTTTGTCTCAATCGGATTTTGTAAAACTTCTAAGAAACGGGTTCCATCGCCAGCTGTTACGATGAATGGCATCACTACAAGAATGCCGTTAAGAAACACTTCTTGTTTTGAGTGGCCACAGTCATTTCCATACTTGTTTTTCTTTTGATTTCAGCTTCTCGACCAGAATTAAAAAAAACATGGTGTCCGTGACTAAGACAATGAAAAAAGAAAACGACTTTTGTTTCTTGTCATTTTCCGGAACAAAACTCCTTGAAGGTAATTTCATTGCTATTCTTGTAATTTTACCACACTTACCTGGCTTTTAAGTCTTTTCAGTAAATGCTCATCTTATTGTCTGTTCCCCTCCCCCACTTAAAACCATGCCATCTTAAGTGAAATGTGCATAATAATTCCTCATTCCGGAGGGTCTATGATTTATTCATAAATATGTATTCCTTATACTTTCAATAATGTGAAAATTATGAAAAAAAATGATGCTTTGATGTAATTTTATATTTTCGTGCTAATATAATTTATGGAATTGCATTTTCACGGGAATCTCATCTCACTAGACATACGACAATTATGCTAAATCCTGAATACGACCTTGGATGCAATTATCAGGAGCAATTATGGTATAAACTTTTCCCAATGAAGCAAGCAGACTAGAATAAGTCATTGTGCTGCTAATCGTACACATAGAAGCTGCGAACGTTCCCAACTGTGGAAGATAAAGCAGTGCAAATGAAAAATCTGTGCCCAGTAAGAAACTTTTGTAAGTGGTAACCAATTTGGACACTATATAGACACAGAATACACTCTATTCCCCCCCCCCTTTAATTCTGATGTTCTTTTCTGTATTGAAATCCTCAAAGGCATAAAAATTAATGAAATTATTACCTGAACATGTAGCTAGACATTAAGTGCTCCAGACCTGTAAGTTGTGGTTGTAAATCTCTACCGCTGCCTAGTTCACTCGGTAACTCGAAGAGCTAGTGCGAGTTTCTTACTGTCTATTTTACTGTGCCTCTTATGGCGATTAATCAGGCGTTCAGCCAGTTTTCAAACAAACTGTAGAATGAGAAAGCTTGCTCCACACACACACGTAACCGCGCAAGGTGAGGGAAAAAAATATTCAGAGTGACTGTACCTGGAATCCAAGAACCCTGCTTTATGGACCAAACGTTATTTTTTTTTTAAAGTCGCTTCAGACCTCCAATAAACAGAACCATGATATAGCACCAAAAGACGCATAGCATCTATCACTCAAAATATTCACCATCCATCCTTTCATTGGATTTGAACTCGTAGCCTGTAGAATGAAAGTAGAGAAGCTCTATTCGGCCAAGCAACTCAGTAATTTGTTTTGTTATACTTGGGTGTTTGAAACCATGACACAGTATAGTAGCGTATTAGTAAAGGAACTGTCTACGTTACAAATCAGTATTCTTTTAAAAATAATTAAAGTTAGAAGGAAACAAATTCTGGGTAACAACAAGAGTTTGAGATTGGTAAATTAGATATGACGCAAGGAGTTGGCACTTCGGATTAGGAAAAATCAGATAATTTTGTAGGCATAATTCATCTGCGATATTAATGGAAAATCGAACTGGCATACGAATCGTGTATACACGAAATGTCTTTCGACCGATTCCTTTGGTATCCGTGACCCACTTGTCGTACATGTATAAGTTGTTCTTGGAAGTCTCGAACATGTCTTCAAAATGTATCGTCATTCAAACAATAGGAAATTGGTGATTCATTGCATTTAATAAACTCTGCATCCAATGTATTAAATATTCCCCTTCTTCCTGGAGCCTCCTTTAGGTCGTAGTTTCCTTAGTTTTCCAAGTATTGACAGTTTATTGTTTTATGTTAATCCACCTTAACGTGACGATATTGGGAAGCATCCCGCTGCCTCTCGAACTCTCACCTTTGGCTTGTATGCAGGCAAATCATTATGTCTCTGCCGTAATTACTTACATCTATCTTAGTAATTTCTGATACGCACACCCCTCCTTTTTCATGTAAAATATTTTTGTAGAGACATTTTACGGTAGTTGTCACTCTGCGGGATCTTCTCCGCTATCACAACGCCAGATTTTTCTCGAACAAAGAAGCCACTTAGATTTAAGGACGAAATCCGCAACTTATTTCATTGTTATCCAAATTCTTTCATCCCGAGTTTCAACCGTAATTGTTCAAACCGTTTCCAACCCATAATTAATTTTTTAATTAGAATTGGAGATTAATATCAACATTAGCACATGCTGTAATTAACCAAAATGGATAGAAACTTTCGTGCCTAATATAGCTTATAGTCTTCCATAGTCGAATCGGGAATTTCATAAATGGAAAGGCCATTTAACACAAACAAAACATTGCTGTTCTTTTAGTTCTTATGACTTGAGGTGGTCGGGAATACAATAACTTAATTCATTTGAACTGCTAATTGCTTGAGTTGTAATTCTGGAAGAAACGATAGGTAAAAATATATCTAATTACTAAAGAAAGGGCCAAAAGGCTTCGTTTCGGCGATGTAAAATTGCATAGGCAGAGTTGATATTAAATCCAGCATTATTTCAATGCCAAACGTTGTAGAAACTATGAAGGTTTCGTACGTTGACCTGAGAGCTTACGAAAATACGATTCTCGGCATCCCTGAGTTGCTTAGCTTGGACTACTTAAAAGACATGGTCGCTGCCCAAACGCTCACATATTCGCCTTGTACTAGTGTAATTTGATAAAGGTTTCACAGTCCTCTTAAGGTTTCTGCCTGATTCTGAAGAGAACGAACCAGCTTGAAGCAGCTGTCAGGCCAGTCAAACCTTTTTCAAATGGACTAATAAAAGGCGAATATATGAACGCTTGGGGCAGCGCCCATGTCTTTTAAGTAGTCCAAGATAAGGCAACTCGGGGATGCCGAGGATTGTATTCTCGTAAGCTCTCAGGTCAAACTTACGAAACTGTCATGGTTTCTACCAACACTAATATCCACTTTAAATGAAACACAATACTCAGTGACAGTGAAAGGTCATTTTTGATGCAATTAAAGAAAATATATCAGCATTATATTTCAGATTCTTTAGATACAAAATCAATTATGAAGAATAATCTTCGATTTGAAATAAGACTTTCTTCAAAATTGTCTTATACAAGAACGTCTTATTGGGAAAAATTACGTTATAATCAGTTCGTTTAATTTCTGAGAGATTTCTTCCGAGATACTTTCTTGAATACTTTTAAGAGATTTCGTCTTTTGATGAACATTTTAGAACATCATTCCATTTCACTTAGTAGACGACCACCAATCTGGATTTCCTTGTCTGTTCTAACGGATATAAACTGTTCTTTATATACAGTGATTTAACACAATGTACGAAGTTCCATGAGGATTGAGAAAATGAAGGGGTGTGCAAATTGTATTGATGTTCCCCCCCCTAACGTCACTTTATAAATAGGCTGAAGATGTCGATGGATGTTCTTCTGAAGCTTGTTTTTATTGGTTTATTTATAGACAGTCTAGAAGGGATTGGAGCGTTTCAAGATGGAATCTGAAATGATGTGGTCATATTCTTCTTACAATGAGAATTATAATCATGCCAAAAGTAATGGAGGCGTGTCCTTAAATTCTACTGCCGTGCTGCATTTGATTTGCCAAATTCAACATTGTTACTTTTTTTCTGTTAATAGTTTCCTAAATCCTGAGATTCAAGTATTATGTTGCCAATACAACGTCAAAGTATTGGCAAGGAATGAGAGAAATCGTGATTACTTCAAAATTATAAAATCTAAAAGTTACTGTCAGCAGGACATTTTTCGCGTGGTAATGCAAGTGTCATTTAGTGGGCATCAGTGAACAATGCTGTTAAATTCAGCCTATCAGGCATTTCCTAGGCTGGTAATCCTGTTTTAGCACGAGTTCTTCCTTGCCTATGGAAAGCCAGTCAATTAAGAGATTTGCTTGCATGTGTTTGCATGATGCTGCTTGAAGGAATCACCTAACCTATCTCCGAAGATCCAGCGAAATCAGAGATGGAGAAATTAAGTGAAATTTTAATGACAATCTCTTCCTTGGATTGACTAGACTTATCACAAAGAACATCTGACCTCCCTCTCGGAAATCTTTACCATGCAGTTGCGAATATCATTGGCTCCTTACCAGACCACCTAGATCCACCTAAAAGTTTTGAAAAATACTCAAAAAAAATCATCTCCGCACCGTGATCCACATGCCATCTTAGTATCTTCGATGCAACAGAATCGTTCGCCAATTTTAAAAATACCTCTGGCATCAATAATACCAGAAATGTCTTCCAGGCATCACTTAACTTCATCGTTTATGTCAAGTTTTTCTAAGAAAAGTTTTAAGGACAAATAGAGGCTGAGATCAGATATTATTCCACCTAACTTTAAGTGTTATGCAACCAGTTTTTTTCAAAACCACCCCCATGGACATAGTGTCTTGCAATGAGTCATTTGCTTGTCTGGTATAAATTGGAGGAATACGATGTCCCCAAGTCAGTGCAACTGGGTCCGGGTGAAATGGCTGCGAGAAGGGAACTGACGGAGTTTGAAAGAGACGTTGTGAAAGGATGCCACGTTGCAGGCCTATCTGTTCGTGAAATTGTTGACGAATTGGGCCATCTCGTGTCAACAGTCGGTGATGCCATACTGAGACAGAAGCACAGGGAGTCAACTGCAAGTGCTACCTGTAGTGGACGACTCACCACACCTCACTAAAAGTGACCATAAGGCGCTACGAAAGATAACACTCAAAAACCGCCATTCACTATAGGAACATGAATCTGAACAAACAAATTCAAAACCGAGGCACACAACATGGGTTTCCATGGTAGGACCGCAATATGTAAGCCCCGCATTATCCGAACCAACATGCTGCGTTGTCTTCAGTGGTGCAAAGAGCGTGTACCATTGCGAACATCATTGGCGACCCACCAAGATTCCTCTAAAAGTGGGACGTGGAAGCTTGTTAAGCCGTGTTATGAAGCGACGAATCATGCTACACCCTCTACCGAGCAGATAGACGGCTGTGGTGGATTCCCGATGAATGTCTCTTACCAGAGTGAGAACTCCAACTATGAAATTCTGAGATGGTGGTGTGTTAGTATAGTTCTGTTTTTCATGGCTTGACCTCTGTTTGTCGTGTCACGAACGTTTAATTCCGATCATTCTGGACAATGTAATGTGGCGTTTCTACAGAACTGACCATTGTCTCTTTCAGCAAGAAAATACATCGCGTCATAACGCTGCTGTGCTGTAACTGATGGTTTGTGGACATGAACGTCACCACACTAGCTTTCAAAGAGCCCTGACCTCAACCCTATCGAACATCTGTTCGATGAACTGGAACGTTGGGTGAGGTCAAGGGACGTCCGTCCCACATCAGTCCAAGACCTAATTACATGCCTACAGGAAGGATGGTCCAAAATTCCCGTTCATAGCTGTGAAAAGTATGTCTCGTAGGATTGCTGCAGTCATCGCAGAGAAAGGAGTTCCTACATCTTATTAAGGTGGGCGCCGTGGAATTGATATATTTTAATTTCAAGTTCTTTGCAAGTTTCAAAATAAAACATATTTTATGATAATTTGTATATTATATTAGATAAAGCTACACCCCATGAAAAAATTCATGACGGCGAAAAAGTGTCAATTAAGTCCGCTGTTTTTGAACACTTTACAGTAACAACAGATGGGAAATATTTGTTTCAATGTATTATTATTGATGGTTGTCAAATAACATGTGATGCAAAAATAACTGATCAAAATTCACCTACAATTTAAAAAAAAGACATTTGCAGCGTTTTCATCCTAAAGTGTTAGAGGCTATGAATGAGAAAGACAGCAATACAAACATTCCCTCTGCTTCGGGGCTAAAGAAAGATCTGAAATCTACTGGAGGCCAAACAAAACTACCAGGATTCTTTACATCTGACAAAGTGACGCCATAAAAGTTAAAAAAAGTAAAAAAAGGTAACAGTGACGCCATAAAAGTTAAAAAAAAAAAAAAAAAAAGCCCACATAATTGAAATGGCAGTGCAGTGAAGAATAATGTACTTCTATACTTTTTTTCACAACCAGCCTTTTTAGGGCTTAAATATGGAGAAATGTCTAGAATACTCTGGAAAGAAAGTATAAAGAAACTGATAATTGAAGAGGCCAACTGTAAGAAAAAACTTCGAAAGTGTCTGAAGGAACGTTTTGTCTTTATTAAAATGGACGTATGCACCACGTCACAGTCGATTCTTTTGCTATTAATGTTAGATTTGTTGATGAAAACATTAAAATGATAACTCAGATATTGGGAGTAAAGGACACCGGGAACATCAAAACAGCGAATATCTTCAAAAGTTAGTGGAAGATGCTTTAGAAGATTTTGAAATTAAAAAGGAGCAAGTTCTATGTATTCTAACAGATAATGCTTCAAATATGTGTTAAGCACAATTGAGAAAATGAATAAATTTGACGAAGAAGACGTTTCTGCGAGTAATTCACAAACAGAAGAGAGCATTGTAATTTTAGATGGTATTGCTGAAGAAGCATCTAAGCTAATTACAATTCATCATATGTGTTGTGCTGTTCACACTCTGCAACTAGCAATAAGAGATGGATTGAAAGATCGTCATGTAACTACTCTCATTGGCAAGTTGAAGGAAGGAGTTTTGTTGAGGCATAAATTTCTTGAAAAAATTGAATATAAAAATCCGCAATGGTATAGCTATAGACCCAAAGATTAACAGGTTGGAGTTCTAAAAAGTGGCCTGATGATTCGCGTCGACAGTCAAGAAATGCCTTGTATGTTGAGTGCTTTCAACTGATACAGGAAATAATTAGTATATTTATTTTCTATTTATTTTCGGCAACGAAATGCTGGATAAGCAGTGGTATCATAACTATTTAATTTCTTAGTACACTATACTGTGCCAACACATTAACGTTTTCGTATATTTTTTTAAAGTAATCTAGAAACAAGTTTAACTTAAAGTGTTCTGCTGGTTTTGCTGCTGTAGAAAATGAGGAAAATGCGCTTAACAAGTCTTGAAGTTGAGGTCATTGAAAGCAAGCTGTCGAGAAGGTCAAATAAGTATTTTTGATACTTAGCCAAATAAAAGGACATGTCTTAATGTGTCACTTATTTTAGAGACCAGCGAGAACAAACAGTGTCATATATTAGCTGAGATTTAGGTAAATCTATTACATATTCACGACAAATGTCCTCTTTCATTTTTAAATGTTTTAACTTCAAGTTACGCATGCATCTTAAATTACCTCATTTAAAACGGATAACTTCCTTGTGTAAAAGAAAAAAAATATATATTTACGAGTCTTTATATATCTCGCTCAACACCATTTTTTATTAACTGAAGTGAGGTTACAAACCACTTTTTCTAAACGAAGTCTTCCTTGAGAGATTGATTACCTTCTGATATTCTTATCAGGGAAACTGTCGATGACAATTATGAATATCATAAAGAAAAAACATAAATTGTAAATAAGATTAGTTTTTTCCAGTTCTCTTTCTCTTCCTTCTGGCAATCCATTCCAGACTGCCTTGGATTCTACTGATGTTAGCGATAGTGTAACCTGAATTTTATAGTAGATGGCCTTTCTTGATTCCACTCAAACATTGGGGATTATTTACTTAATTTAATAGTTACCGATCTCTCCGCACCCTTTTCTTGGGAGTGTCAATTACGAAGAAAGTGCGGTGATTATTCTATGGCTGCAATATATTATGTTCATGTTGCTGAAGAAAAATACGAAACAACCAAGTGTTTTATAGGCCTAAGTACAGCGTTCGAATTTCTACTAAATGATAATAAACGAATTAGGGATGTATTTTGTACTTCCTGTCACCGAGAATGAACAGTCCGGCATATCTACTTAGAAGCTCTCGTTTAACAGCGAATTAATCCGTTCGTCTCGGGAACCGACAGTCTCAACCAGCGGTTGTCTCCATACAGAAGAAGAATATCTCAATCTTGTGCACGCACAGTAAAAACCATTCGATCTGCAACTCACTGTGAAAGCAGTGATATACAGTTTCTATCTTCGATACACAAGACAAGACCAGATAGCATAACAATTCCACCAAGAGAGAGCAGCTGACCATCTCCTTTCAGCTTTAAACAAAAAGTAAGAAGTCGTATCCTACACGAGCATCATCAATACACGCAGAATCTTGTCTACCAAATCCACGAAATCGATCCCTGTTGAGCAGGGCAACTGCATCACAATCTACTTCCCAACTTAGAAGAAACATCTTTGTCTCTTCTAAAAAAGAGAGAAGAAAGATTTTCCTACTATTTACCAATGAATAAGGATCGTCTTTTACTTGCACGTAAATATAAGATTGTCTTATAGCAACCTGCTATTTTAATGTGTTATAGTATCGTGGTATTGTAATTGTTATTAGCATGAAAAGTATTATATCATCTTATAGCTGTTATTCTCATAAAACTTGTATATTTGTAAAGAATTTGTTGAGGAACCCATGATAATGAAAAGTGAAGTGATATCAGCAGTGGAACAGCTGCCAAAAGGAAAAGCTCCTGGAGCTGACGGAGTGTCAATGGAACTGAGAGCAGTTGGGTAAAGTAGTCGAATATATTGACTGAAATATGTCAACAGTTTTGGAAGAAAATATACTGGCCTAGAGATTGGAAAACAGTATTCAACCCATTTCCCCAAAAAAAATCAAATCCCAGAGATTGTGAGATTTATACAACTATTGCTTTAATTTCACATGCAAGTAAAGTTATGCTGAAAGAGATCCAACAAAGGCTGGAGCCATATGTGAATAGAAATGTCACAAGAATAGGCAGGCTTAAGGAAAGGTAGAGAAACTAGAGATCAAATAGCAAACATGAGATGGATTGTGGGAAGAACAAGAGAAATTCAGAAGGAAGTATTCATCTGTTTTATTGATTATAAGAAAGCTTTTGATTGCGTGGATCACAACAGACTGTGGATTGTAATGAGATCAATGGGAATACTTGCACCACATTTAATTCCCTTGATAAGAGAGCTGTATGACAACCAAGAAGCTTCAGTAAAAAAATCTTTGGAGAAACAGTATTCGAGTGGAAAAAAGGATGCGGCAGCACCCTTTTAATTAAGAGGGAAAGTAACAAAACCGGGCTTACTTTAAGCATCAGCAAAACTAAAATGATGCATTCTGACAATTTAAATGAATTTATAATAGAGGGAGATAAAATAGAAATAATTGAAAGTTCTGATTCTGGACCTCTGTAAATCATAAATTATGGTCAATACGAAGGTGAAATTAAAAGGGCAGTAAGGCCACGAAAGTTAAAATTATGAAAGCAGTGGTATTTCCAGTAATGATGATGTGAAAGCTGGATTATTAAGAGGAAAGACGTGTGTGGAGGAGACTACTGAGTGTCCCAATTGCAGGAATGACCAATAAGGTTTCAGAGAGTATAAAAACAGAATGCTTCTTAAAGGCGATAATCGCTAAACGGAAGTTGACGTACTTTGAACATGTTATGCGAGCTGATGAATCATGGAAAAGGCAGTTATGTTGGGGAAGATCAAGGAAGTGAGAAGAAGACCACAAAACTATTGGAATGGACAACATAAAATAACTTTCCAACTTGAATTTACAATTTCTGAAAGAAAGCACAAGAGTTCGAGTAGGATGGAGAGCCTTTGTTCACAAGATCACCAAGAGTCAGAAACGACTGGATGGTGCATACAACAAAACTTGTACATTATTGTATCGTAGCAATCAATGAGGATGTAAGCTCACTGCCAGACTAACAGAATCAAAGTCGGTTAATCTTTGTACATAAGACAGTCATTTTTGATTTTTAAAAAATACACCCTCGCGCACGCGATAAAATGAACGATTTATTATTATTAGTCACCTCCAGGGAGTCCAAAGACTCATCGAGGGAGGGCATCTACTCTACAACTCTGCATCCACCACTCACAATATATCAACTGACCGCAACTACACCACCGACCACCACCACTAGTATTTCCGCAGACAATCACAAACATCAGTGCCCACGGCGGGATTCAAACCCGTAGCCACTTAACTGAAGAGCGGACCCGCTAACCAGTCGGCCGGCCATTTTGCTCCACTGTATTTATTGTTTCTGTTGATTTTATATCTTCTGTAGAACAATACAGTTTGGTTATTGAAATTCACCTTTCATGTGTTTCAGTGTTGAGTCTTACTCCTATAGTGGATTGGAAATACTGGAAGAAGAATATGCTGTAAAGGATATGCAGATCGAAAGAGGAAGGCCATTTTCCAGAGAATATAAATGGAATCGTTGAAATTAATGAAATAAAAGTCTGCTGTGCAATGGAAGGTTTGCGGATAATGAGTTAGGTAAGACTTTTGTTTTTATACATTTTAATATTTGTGTTCTTACGATTGTTGAAACTAGTCGAGACAAGCTAATATGATATGCTCAATTAATGCTCTTACTCCCCCCCCCCCTCGTCTGTTTTTCGATAACCAAACAGTTCTTTTAGCGTCCGAAATAGACGGACACGCAGTTCTATTCATTTGTCATTTGTCGTTTGCCCTGTAAAGACAACTGACTTGTTTAGCCTTTTCCTTCATCTGGATTCCTGTGCCTACTCATTGCTAGGTATTACGTTGTCGTGGTTACTTTAAGTTTTTGGAAACAGATTCAGGAAGGTTTTAAGCTTAATTTCAAATGTTAAAAAAATACAAAGAATATCTACTTAATTTGTATAATAAATAAACTTATAGATTGTTTGGACAAGGATAAGCTGGAAGAAATCCGAAAAAGCGAATAATTTTTGTCTGGATATTTTAGACAAAGTTTTGTTTTGAGAGGGGAGAGATTCAAATACCAGTTAAATTTATGTCGTACAATTCATTGGTATTCAGTGATTCAATTGAAAACGAGAGAGAAGTATATAAAGATTAAAAAGATTAGAATAGTTCTTTAGTAAGCACTCACGCATTCAGAATTGTTTCTCATAAGCTGTTTAATTCGAAAGGTATTTTGGTAATAAAAATATTCTGAGACTTACGAGCAGGGAAATGATTTAAGACGTTCATAAAATGATAAATATCATAATGACGCCCTTAATTTATGATAAACTTAACCTACTGCCGTTTCTCATCCGTGCGTGCTACAGATATTTTGATGTTATTGTTTGTAACTATTAATTCAGTTTGAGGCCTTCAGAAGAACAGTAGTGTATGTGAGAGAGGTTTAGAGGAAAGAAACCTATCGATGTTTTTCTTTAACTGTTGGAAGATGTCGTCCTAAGCGAAAACAAATAAAAGAAAGGCTAGACATAATGAAAGATGAGGAGAAGCAGGTATGACAAGTTTGCAGTCGGACTAGGTACTAAACAACTGTCGTTAGCGTTATCATCTTAATGGATGTTTCACTGAACCGCCAACCATCAAAATACCTATAACAAAAAGCGCGTCTGTAAGAAAGTCGTCTGAATTGACCCTTCATAGAGGTTTGGAATTTCCCAAATTGCTATTTTTGGCTACATCAAGAATTTATATATCAAGAATCAAAGATGTTTTTGATTCGTCACCTCAAATGTGAGAACAGCATTTTACATTTTTCAAGAGTTAGCAGCTGTGCAGATTGCAAGTCATGTGTTGAGAGGAAAAAGGACATTTCAGAAAGCGGAGAAGATTGTGGATATAACGTGTTCGTGACAAGAACTGATGGAAGTGTAAATCAGCCAAGAAAACATTTCCTTTTGTTCTTGATTTCTGGCATTGTCAAACTTAAAAGGAGATAACTGAGATCTTCATAAACATTGGTTGTAGGAAATATTAGAATAAGTTAGCACTGAAGACAGTGCTAAATTGAAGAAGAATAGAACAAAGTATTTTGATAATAGTGATATAATTTAAGTCGATGAGAGATGTAATTTGTGAACAGGAGAAGACACAAAGTATAAAACATTCTTGAGCACTCGAGCGTTGGTATGGAAATATAAAGAGAGGAAACCGCCAGACACTGGAACCACTGGAGGGGAAACAGGCCATTCAGTTAGGAAGGACGAAGTATAAAGTAGACAGTAGTTTGCTAAGCAGGCCATTACTTCAGGCTTCATCAAGTGCCCGGAAATGTCAAGAGTGACAAGGTTCTCGAATTTTTCCGTCTGGGGGTAGCTGATGTAGGCTGGCATATCCGCTGTGAAATGAGAGTAGATATCAGGTGAAGAAATTGAGTATTTTGATGGCTTCTTAGGTATCTTATGGTTTGTTGGATTTGCATCAGTCGCATCTAGGGTTAATGAGGCCAGTATGTCTGTCAACTGGATGTATGCTCCTTCTGTTTGCCTGCTTCGAAGAGTCGGAAGTGGCATGTGTGCATTCCATTTCTTCTAATTCCTTTCTGAAGAAAGAAGGAACATCAAGGATACTATTTTTTTTTCTCATTTCGATAATCGGTTCTCTAGTTGACCAAAATGATTTGGTGAGAAAGCAGAATGATAAATATAACTGACCTTCATAAACATGAGTTAAAGGAGCTGAATTATATTCGGAGGTCAGCTTTGCGTTTTGGAAATACAGTGTTATGGTCTGGGTGAGATTAGAGCACGGAACGACAGAAATTGTATCCAGAGGTCGTGAGGAGGAATCAGAAGAAACTGGTTTAACTTATTATGGTTGTCACTTATTTTTATTGTCCATGAAATGTTCTACCGAAGTGGCAAAGCAGATAAGAGAATGAAATTCTGGACTGGCTGAATAGAAATGGGTTTGACTGGTTGTTGTTTTCGGCAGAAGTAACCAAGGCGGATCTGTCTTTTGGGAATGAAAAGCCTGCCACCTCTTTATGAGACCGACTAACTTACTTTTAGTTTCAAAGCAGGATACGAATATCTTAGAGGGGAGATTCACAGGTTTGTAAAAGGAAAATACTGTTTTAATAAATTACATTTTCTTGGCGATGGGATGGGAGCTAGTGACAGGATGGAAAAATCATACAAAACAGGATATTTTCAAACAAAACAGTATGAGTAACGAATGGAGGATGGAGACATCCCTAGGAGTTAGTGTGGTTAAGTTAAGAATTGAGGACTGATTTTCTCATGTAAAATGTCCAATGACAGAATATATTATCTGAGTGGGTGGCTAGCGCCGTTGCTCTAGCTACCCGTTTACTCAGACTTTAAAGAGAAATGACTAACAAGTAATTGGTATGAGGTCAGCCTAGTAAAAACAACGTACTATAAAATCTTGAACCTCCACCTGAGGGTAATAATTTAGCTACCAGTGTCAAACGAAAAATATTTACGTGAAATTTTCCTATCAGCTTTTCTCCCCCTCCCCCCATTGTGGTTTAGAAGAAAGCTCGAGAACTGATTCTTTGTGTGTATGTATAGGGAGGTGATGTCACGGAGGTACGTCACCTAAGTGACGGAGTTCATGATGGTTGCATTATGAATTGTTCGTAGTCCATTTACCTCAAAACGAGTTTCCAGTAGGGTGAAATGTTTCTGCGTAAAAATTGACAAAAAATATTTGTATTCTATTCATTATTTACCAGCGGAGACAATGAATTTAATTTTCATATTAATGCTATTTATTAATAAACCAACCTTTTTCAGCCTTTTATAATAAACCTTCGTATTTATTTTTGTTAAGAACTGTTTTGTATAATATTTAATAGTAAAGCAGGATTTAATCGCAATGAACTCATTTCTAATCAAGATATTTTGACAAACAGTTAACCTTAATCATGCGTATTTTAGGAACAATGGATATAATTAAAGAATTCGAAGTTGATACGTCATATTTCTTAAGAACAGTAGGTTCTAGTTATAGTGCGAATATTGGGGGAGCTGCAGATACTCCCGTTATGAGGCCTCCCCCACCAATATAGCCCTTCAGTGCGCAGTATGCTGTTCACATTTCTTAATGTCTTTTCGTGTAGATCCAACATACAGTTATGTTCAGCATTGGAGCGACAAATGCTGACATATCTGTTTATATAATACCGTACTTTGTTTATATATTGAATAAGAACATATAAAATATAGAGCCCTGCAGTAACATAACACTGAAATATTTTTAACTGTTTTTCCGCACTCGTTTTTAAGGCGAAGTAGATGTGGCTGCGTTCTGAGCACCGCTGTGATTATTTTTCAAGGTTGTGCTAGAGATTTCTTGATTAAAAAAAAATTAAACTTAAATAAAATCTTAGATGTAGATAAACAAGGTGTTGCAAAATATTTCACAATAATGGTTGACGAGAAAGGGGGGAGGCTTGGTGTTTCAAGATTCCCCCCCCCCCTTCGGGTCGCTTATAGTTCTGTTTGCTAGAGGTCCATTGTGATTAGTGCAACGATCATCAAATGGTGTACGGAATGAGTACGAATCTCTTGTCAAGTAGATAAAAACCTGGTTATTTACCTAATTGTTAACGTATTGCATTTTTAGTACTATTTTTCACCGTATTCTTTTAGCTGTTGGGTGAGATTGTGGCACATACTTCGCTATGTTTCAAAAATGGCTTCCTAGGTTAATGTGCTGGGCTAATCCATTATTTAAAATGAGATCATTTTGTTAACGCAGTCCAATAGTCTGCAGACTGTTCTTATGAAAATTGTTGAATTCTTTCATCCGAACTGTTTAGAGAGAACCGACTTTTCCCTCATTCGGCAGTTTTTATGAGGTTAGTCACTTCCACTGAATAAAACATAAATACCAGATCTACAAGCTGCCATGTGTTTTCAATAAATTAACGACGCTGGCTTCTCCCTCAGAAAGCTATTATAAATCATCACAGAAAATAAAAGTTGCGCAGCGAGTCGACCATTTAACCTACAACGCAATGTTGAAGCACACGCTAAAGGTTATTAGGAGTGGACACCGCTGACTACTAAATTATATCAGCGTGATTTACTTTTGTAGATTTTAATTTAGTCGATTCACATTTGTTGCCTTTGTTTATGTACACACCGGTGCGAGCAGACAGCACGAATGACTGCTTCCTTCATAAAGCATGGTTCTCGAGATGCAATAGGACGTTATCATGGAACCATTCGAAAGTGTTTATTTTTGTTGGTCTTGAACCAGTACCGCAACTAGCGAAGGTATTGCACTGTACGTTGCGCGTTTTATCTTCTACTTAATTATGCCAGTCAACAAGAATCAAAACAGGTGCATTTTAGGGTAGAATTTATGTACAATAACAGGAAACAGTTACACATACATTTAAGCGACTATAAGTACTTTGTTTCCTTTTGTAAGCAACTTCTTGTGTTTACTTTGAAGTCGTCCCAAGCCTTTAACGTTATCCCCGAACGGTTTTTAGACTTTCGAATCTATTTGAATAAGACATTTCTAATTCTTTATATTTTAATACATCTCTAAATTAAATTACGGCTAACTAGAATTTTCCAGTAACTGGCTGGAAAATTCCAGTTAGATAAACGCTCTTGTAGGATATCTGAATTTAGTTCCTTGTAATCAATTAGATTTGTAGACAACTTCCTCTCCACGACTGCAATATTTTGTGTTGATAGTAGAGAAATTGCTGGAACATCTCAAGAATCCCCCTCTTCGTTTGGGAACGATATAATGTTTGTTTTTCATGGAAAATTCGCATACGTTATTTAAATAGAATTAACAATCTGTTGCATGTTCTTGTTTTAGTTCTTTCCAAATCACCCCAACCGTCATAGTTTCGCACCTTTTTCTTGAATTCATCGAATCAAATTATTTTACAAGACGTGGTGCAAGAAAGAGGATCCCACCCACATTCTATCCTGGTTCCCTGCTTACTCCACACCCAACGCAATGAAAACATGCACATCAAACGGATGTCTGGTTGCTTTTAATGCTTAGGGACACATAACAAAGGCAGTTGCGCTCATTTAACGGTCCCTAACTTTAAAATGTGGCAAATTTAGAAATTAAAGAAACGAGAGATTCAGTGATTCTTTCGAACGTGAATGGCAGGGAACTCTAAACTGTAAAGTTTGCATTTCATGTAAGACAACTTCAGATCTTGCCTTCATTCGCTTTCAATCTACATTTTCCTTGGGAATCGCAACGTCCACAAAAGTTAAATAACAGTTTAAATTTTTACTATTATTATTACTGACTAATTCATGATAAAATGCTCCCAAAATTATTTATTTGGAGGGGGGAGGTATTTTATCCCCACAAAATAAATTTCTGTTGATTTTTTTTTTGTTTTGAATACATATTTCGATTCAACATCTCGGAAATACATTAATTACTTAAACTGATTTCAGTTACCGAAACAAAAAGATTTGTCTGGTGTCAAAAAAGATGTCACATGCTTTTATAAGTAGGATAAGTACGAAAAAAGAAAGTGCTTGGACAAAAGTTAACGGGAAATACCTTGGCTCTGTATTATTTTTATCTGTACACCCTCGTGCAAGGTGATCTATCCAGTTTCTTTTCTAGGGGAGGAGGGAAACTGGAATTCTTCTCAAAATTAATATTTCATGTTCCTTATTTTTAGTAGATAAACGAATATTGTGGTGATTGCTTAATAATACTATTTTATTACGTGATCAACGCTGCGGGTTTCCTAACTATTGTTAGGAACTCGTAACCACCATCAACCGCATGATACAGTGGTGGTATGGATTATTGATTTTGATCAATTAGTCCCAGCGTTTTGTTGTCAATTATACGTAGCCTGCTTGGTTGGCTGAGTGGATAGCATACTCGCCCTCCAACCAACAGATTATGTGTTCGAATCCCACCGTGAGCATATTTGAGAAATCCTGCTCTACATGATCTTGTATAGTTCCTTCAGTGTATAACTTTGTGGTTTTTTTTTTTAAACACTTCCAGCTGAATTCGTTAGCACATAAGGGAGGGAGGGGACGTCAAGTAATTTGTAAAGCATGTTTAATTGCTTAGTTACCACGACCCTTCATCAGCTTTTAAGGAGTAAGTTTTTAAGACGAGGTGCTGCAACGCCTTAAGAATGCAGGAGATTCAGTGTTCACTCCTTGCCCATCCCATTGCCACAGTTTAACAAACGTGCAACGCGTTTTATCATATACTCAAAATATTCTCAAAAAGTGCCCCGAAAATGTTGGATGCAGATTAGAAGAGATAAAAGAATTGATGTTTAAAGAGCCACACGACTTGCTCCGTACATGTTTACTCAAAATAAACTCGTCACTTCGAACTGTCATTAACAAGATTTGTTACTGCGATTTTAAAAGCAACAAATTGAAAAGAAATATTTCGAATAAAAAAAAATACATGGCTCCACAAAGAGCGTTGTTCTTTGAGGAACCACGTACTTTAACATGTACCAGAATTATCAATTTGCACCTTTGCCTGTTATTACCTTTCATCATTTATTCTTCCCTTTTTTTTTCCTTTTAAATTTTGTGTTTAGTTTTCTGTAATTTTATGCTCTGCTTTTCCTTATGGCTTATTTAATATTCCACTCACTCTAATAAATGCACCACGCTTCCCTGTTTATTTTCGTGTTTAGTTTGTTTATTTTCTCCTGATATTTCGGCCAGCATTTCCTTAAATCTTTTTGTTTCCTTGATTTGACCGTAACATAATCTCCCGAGTTAGAACTAGAATAGTCGCCACTCGCCTCTAATGAAACAGTGAAAGAACAGTAATTCGAAACAGTCCGTGGTCGTAGACTACTTCGCATCTCTGCAAGTAATTTTTGCATTGAGCGAGGAACTTAATCGGAAAATTGGTTTAACCTCGACACTTCCTGTTTACAATGCTTAGTTGTGCCAGAAGGTCGCCTACGAACAATCGTGAATGTCTCGAGTTTGCTAATAATGTCTCCTGTTGTCTGTAATTGTGACAACAGGAAAGAAATATTGATTACTAACCGGTCACGCAATTTAGAGAATCTATTATTATCTCGAGGAATTTCATGGTTTTTTTTTTTTTTTTTTTCATTAAAGGAAAGGGCTACGAAAAATAGTGGAATACAAAATTGTTATTGAAATTTTAAATTCTTCGTTCAAATTAAATGCAAATCGAATTTTTGCTAACTGAATATGTTCAAAATGCAAATAATGAATTCTGTATGTTTATACATTTATAGACTAATTCGTTTCCTAGGTTAGTATATGTAATAGTTTTATGTTAGTATATCTAATAGATACGAAGATTGTGCTCAGCAGTGTCAGTAGGTGTGTCTTCTGCAGTTTTGTAAAATTATTTCGAAACGATAGTGTCATGTTTCGTTTTGACATCTGGCATTTTTTATCTCAAGAATTAACAAGCCAGGCTGGTATCAGACACAGTGAAAGCATCCCAGACAGGGGCGAATTCTCCATGCTTGCTGCGCAAGCTCATTAATTGAGAAAGAAGTACTATTTATTTGTTAATAAATGCATGCATTTATAAGCATTCCATTTAGGCTTTTATTTTTGCAGACAGAAGACGTCTTAAGTTTGCACGGCAATAATTGAGCTTTGCGTTGTATATCGAAGGCCGATGCTTGCTCGTCTAGTCAAAGCTACCTTGGCTTGCTCGGTTGTGGGAGCTTCCAAGTCCTCGCAGGAGCACTATGATTTCATGCGTGCGCATAGCCATTTCACGTCGTCTCACTCTGTTGCTTAAACACAGGCCATAGGCAATCAAAGTAGCTGTAGCCAGTGAGCTGCAGCCTTTACAAGTGTGCGTGTTGCTTGAGAAAATTAAGTTACAACCAACTTTTTATGACGATGTTATTGACCAGTTCATAAAGAAGAACCGTAGGGTAGAATTTGTATTCAAGTAGCTAAATTGAAATATATAAAATATCATTTGTAAAATAAATGTTGTATTTGTATGATTAAATGTACATACATTTCTAAATACATAGTTTTAAATGGTAAGTAATTCATTATTCCGCTAATCAGACTTCAATCACACCTCTCACTCCTTGAATGATAACAAGAGCAAGCGTGAATTTCAAGACCAGCATTCGCCCCTAGTCCCAGAAAATCTCAAAATAACTTAATCTTCCAGGAATCACTGAATTTCTCTTATTTCAAACTATTTTCTTTGCAGGCAGTTACGATCCGTTGCCTCCTAAGCAAACGCGTGCTCTTGTTTGTATTTTTGCAAATAGTTATGCAACTGTTTGACTGCTCACAACGCGGTATCGCAGCTAGCAGATGGATTTGTTGAGCGAATTTCAAAGCCGTTCCGCTACCTATTCTTGAAATTAAGTGACGTACCGCCATTAAGTTTGCAAACATCCACATTTTGCTGATGACAGCGTGTGATACTCTGTCATCTGCTTTTAGATGCTGATTGCAAGCTGCTATCTTATTTAAGCACAAGTTTGAGGCGCAGCTTGGAAATGTATTTTCATTCGCGAACATGAATGGCACGAAAAAGTTGCTCCCATACTTGGAAGTGAAGTACAAATCTCGCGTTCTTTTGTTGGAAAATAGACTAATTTAATAAGATTGAAAGAGAATATTCTTATCATTTTGTCATGCTAATTTTTGCTTTGTCCTCTTTCTACGAAACATCAAACTCATTATGCGGATACTAAAATACTGACTTTTATCCCTTTCCTATTCCATTCATTATCATTTTAATTCGTGGTCGTATTTTTTTCGGTCAAGCTTTTTATTTGTTTTAAACTTCCCTAAAATTTATGCGAAAACACAAAAGATAACTGCTGTTTTCTGAATGCCGCAGTTCCCAACATTAAATTAATAGTTGTCCACACACACGCACGCGTCTGCAAAATCCAGCTTAATCTCGGTAAGCAGACGATAAGGCCTTCACAATATCCCTTTTATTATAATCTCATTATAGAGTCGAAGTCTCCATCATAAACTTTCATTAAATGATCAAAACATGCTTCCTCAAGGTTTATGCGCACACGTGCTATTATTACCTTCACTTGCGGTTAATATCACGGCAGTAATCAGACTAGCCAATTAGACTTTTTAGATGAGCGTGACTTACTTGCGAAGGTCACCGAATACGAAGGACAGCGACCTAGTTTACTTAATTTATGAGTTTCTTAAACAAGAAACGTGCACCCAAGCATCGGGGAGTCTTAAGAAAATTAGAGCAGTGTGTGTGCTCGTGCGCGCCGTGAGCCCCCCCCCTCCCCCAGACCCCGTGCAGTTCTATCCTAGGACAAGAGAGGATGAAAAGGACTTCGTTAACTCTCCTCATGTTTTATTCATCGTCTGATTAGCGTTTTCGTCTTACTAGCGGCCGTGCCAAGATTACGGAGTGAGCGGATGACTCGCATGTGAACTTAATTACTTTGTTTCTTTGGTAGGGAATTTCAATGATGGCGACGCGGTATGTGCAGAGAGCTTGCCGAAAGTTGTTCGGTAGACGCTGCCCGTCATGATTTGTTTGCCAGGTTGGTTTTTGCTGGCTGTATTGATTTGCACTTTGATGTGTGGAGATCGTGCAATGAAGTAAATATCATTTACATAAACTTGTTAAGCCCTACCTACTTTGCTCTAAATCTGCTTAGGCCGTGAAGACTACGAAAGAGAAAAAAAAGTCAAATGCAGCACGGATGGTTTTTAATTTTTGTGCATACTTTGATTTTATTCGACCTTAAGTCAGTAGCTTTAAAATCGCCTGAAATATTTAGTTCGTTTGATCAACACCATTCATAAAAAAGCTGAGTGGCGCTGAATAGGGATAATTAATTTCGAAGAATTTTTTAGGACTACAAGAATATCGCATTTCCCTCGAAGTGGAATTTATCAGGCAAACGCTCGTTAATATCAATATTGATGAAGAGAAAGTGTGTTTGCAAATCGCACTGGGAGGGTTGTAATTTTTTTGCCTTGCATTAAACTTCGAAGCGTTTATAGGCCAATTACTTTTACTATACAACTTCATACGAGGTATCCTACAAGGTGCTTGTTTACTTGAGGTTTTAAAGTAAGCAAAAGCTATCAGTACGAGTTTGCTTTTGGTAAGAAAATATGAATTGTAAAGAAACTATTTTGCGCGCGTGTGCGAAAGAAGTTTGTATCCACGAGAAGTTTGTAAACCTTTTTAGTAACGTGGATGAGCTAAGGATTAGGAAATCTTCTCTATAGACTGAACAGGGAACTGTTTTGCAAGCCACTTCAGGCCTTGCGCAGGGGATAAAATTAATCTCCCACCTTTCTGGGGGGGGGGAGGTGGATTCGAACCCACTACCTAGTGGTCGGAGTACGAAGACGCTATCTACTCAATGCCTACTGTCGCTTTCAAATGTAAAACCATTTGATTTGTTCGCAAATCCCACCCCCAAGACGATTTTGTTTCTTAATAAAAAAAAAAATTACGGGCAATATGGTGGATAAATCAATGACAGACCTCCATTGCCGTTACGATAATCGTAAGTGAACAAAATGTGGGTGTTTGAGAAGTTTACCTTTCAGTTTGTTGTGAATACAGCAGAATAACTTACGCTGCGGATTGTGTTTGCTATTATGCGGCCAATTTTCCTATTTTGCGGGATGGAAAAAAGTCGAGTTTTAGGGGGTGGGGGTGGAGCTTTCCTTTCCGTACGAAACTGGATAACTGACCTTCAATTAAAGAACAAACTGTCTCGTGTGTCCTCGCGAAAACTACGGAAGCGGTGATATATTTTCAGTAAAAGCGAGTGTTAGCTCTGGTTATATGAACTTTGAGATAAGAAAGTGACACAACAGACAAACCTTCACGTTTTCTAAACCATGGTTTCTGAGTAATGCAGAATTTTAAAATAGTGCATTTCTTATTTTGACATTTTGTCAAAATCTGAGTTACCTTTTTTTCTCCAATTAACAGTACTGTTAAGACTAACGTTCTGACTCCGCCCTTTTAAAACTGGATGCTTGCCTAAAACGGAAGCGATAATCTTTAACAATTTTTCTTTTTTTCTTTGTCTTTAGTTTTTTTGCGTAACTTTAATGTTTATTGGCTTCGACTGTGGCACTTTCTATAAAAAAAACTTTCCGTAATAAAATTAAAGTTTTATTGAGTTACTGTGGGAAGAAAATCTCAGTTGGGCAAAAATAATGTGTTGATTACTAACTAGAGAAGACAGTGTGAAGCAGGATGGTCTGCGTGTGTAGAACCTTTTTAAATTACATTAGAGAACCCAGATTTCATATGCTATTAGTGTCGAATGCCAAGTAGTATATCCGTTTTAATTATCGGAGATAAACTCAAAGAATAAATTAAAGCGAGCAGAAATATGTAATCTTAGTTTTGAATTAATTTAATTTTCGCTTTTAACAATAAACATTGCCATATTTTTGTAATTAAGACTTAGCCATATCTTTGAAACTAAGAGACCTGAGATATCTTCTAAATACTCCTTCCGATTGCTGACGGTATGTTTAATTACAGAGAAAAGAACTTGACGAAATCAAATTATGAGACCATCCCATGTTTGTTTTGAACTTTTGAAATGACCCTTGGATACGGAACTATAGGTTGCACATCAGTAATTGGCTCCGTCGATTTAGAGGAAAGAATCTCAACAGAAAGTGAACTGCATTCTGGACAATTATTGGTGTCACGAAATGTCATGATGGTCGTCCAATATTCTCGAGCGTAGAAAGACAGTGCAGCTACTTCGAAATGACAGATGATTAACCGACTAGAGAGCAAAAAAAGTTGAAAATTTCATAATTACGTGCGACTATGAAAATTTAGCTGAAGATCCGAATCACATTTTTTTTTTTCATGCTTGTTTTGACAAAACATCAAGCTTAGAAATTCCCATATTCAGCTCATTCAACTTACTTTTGTTCCTGAAATTCAAACAATTTTGAACACACAGATTTGATAACCATTGAAAGAAACTGGGGAAGACGTTTTGGACATTCAATTCCTGCAGATATTTTACTGCAGAATAACTTACTTTGTGGTGAACTAAACTCCTAATTCTGGGTGTTTCGTATCCTTTCTGCGTACACATGAGTATGGATTCTGAACAGAATCATTCCATGAAACTCTGGATTGCATATAATCAAACTCTGAATAACTTCTAATCCTGGAAGTTATGTATGGAAATATATAATCCCTACATAAATAAAAGTTTTATTTAATCTGTTAATTCCCATTTAAGTAAAGACATTGATTCTGGAAGAGATTTCAACAGTTTCATTCTAGCAGAGTAGCAATGGTGGATCAAATTCAGATCTGTCTGCCATTTAAAAGTCCAACATTTTGCGTTGGATTTTTTGAACTAATATTTGAACTAATTCTGATCAGAATTAAAATTCTAGATAGAAAGATTATACACATTTTAACACTAATATAAGTGTTATGTTTATCTTAAATGTATTTTAGAATGTGGAATTTTTAATATTTCCAAATGAAGTGCCAATTTCTCTTATCCTGTGCTAATTCTGGGATAAAAAGATATTTCTGTGATTTAGCGTATCGCAGTAATTTTATTTTATTGCTGAGTGCATTAGGGGTTTTAGAATATTCTGTTTTATACTGCTGGTATGATCCCATGATTTAGAATTATTTTCTTATATATATAATGTGTGTATATATGTACAGAAACAGACGTTTTCCCTATTAATAATATAATAGAGTTTTTAGGAACAGAAAGAGATCCTCTTTCAGCCAGTCTCGTCGAAGTAGGTTTCAGTTATTTGACATGTAGAAGAGAAACCTTTTAAGAAAACCTAATTGCCTCAAAGGACCTCGGCCTAGAAAACTCCTAAACTTTAAGATAGCAACATCTTTCAACTCGCAAACTACGCGCACACAGCAAGTGAGTGAAACGAGATATTTCTCTTCTTGACGCTGATAAGATTAGAGGCAGCGAGGAAATTAATAGTTTTCTAAATTGATCTCTTAGGATCTTCAGGGCTAATTACGTAGAAAATTAATTGCAAAAATTTAATTAACAGAATTAGTGAGTCCATCAGTATTACCGTAGTTGGTTTTATTCTTTTGTCTTACGAAGCTACGCGAGATTTAAGGATGTTTCGGTGGTCCCTGGATCAATAGGTTAAACTACGTTGCGTTAGTTTTATGGCGGTCGTTTAAGACCCGCACACACGTGGGAAAATTTAAACAAGCAACAGGATGTACTCGAGGATTCTCTACGAATAGTTCACAATGAAAACTGCCTCGTCCAAGCAGTGGCCAGCATCTCGATTCACACGGATGTGGTGGTGATGACTAATGTCCGCTCACCGGCGTCATTCTTCTGAGAAGTGTTTTCGCGAGGATGTGAAATATACCTGCGAATCTGTGCAGCATTTTCTTTGCTTTGGTAGGTCTGGAATGAGGGAGTGTGAACTGTTACGAAAGATAAAAAAAAAAAAAACACCGAGAGAAGTGATGTAAACACGATAATTGAAATAAAAAAAGCAGGAAAAGGAGAAAATATATGTTAATAGACGGCAGTCGTAAGAAAAACGATTGCTGTCGTTTTTCTTATCGGCAGCAGTCGTAAGAAAAACGTGGAAAGCTTGTTAGAATCGGCAATTCTGATATAGAAAGCAGACACGAAAGCTTGTATAAAGTTAATGGAAGTCAAATGCCTTTTAAAAGTACATCTAGCTAAACATTTCATAAGACACCAACTGTCAACTTCTAGAGGATGAGAGGCGGGTGCAAAATACTGTAATCAATACATACATCGATTGCAGCACTGTAGCCCTCTCACATTTTCATTCTGTGTATTATAAAAATGTAAAACAGTACGCGTGTTATATGTAATTGAGCTGCTGTAAAATTCGACCGAAGGTGTGCCAACAATGATTGCAGTTATGGAAATACTGCATTTTAGCAACTGTGAAGCAATATTCGTAGTACGTAATAATTTTGCCGGTCTGATTGTATGATGCTTACGTACATCAACCGCGACAGGTCGTGGGTTCCATTACGGACATACATATGTGCTCATGTCCCTAGGTGGAGATGAATTTCGTCGCACTGTGAGAGACCATCACACTTAAATGAAAATCTGGAGTAGCTCGGGGGAAAAAAATTCCGTGTTTGTGCTCTACAGCAAAGTGTCCGATTTATGAAAATTCTTTGTTGTCCGCCCACTGCTTTAAAATGTTCTACAAATTTCTAATATTTCGTGCTCGTAATGGATGAAGACAGCATTAATAGCATATACTGGCTAATGTGGGGAAATAAAATGCGATCAATTAGCACACAAACATCACGTGATAGCAAAAGTAGGAACTATCTTTTCAGGAATTTTAAGCGGTTATTTGTTAACTGGCATTTCCTAAGTTTTGAAATCCGTTGGCAATCAGTCTCTCCCCATTGTCCTTTTACTCCCGGAAACATTGCTCTTTCATGCGCAAACACCGGCATGATAGTTGAAATTGCGCAATCCATCCCACCCTTCGTCATCACAGCAAATAGAGTGCATTTCTAGTTGACCTGATTAGACGAAAGGTGGTACAAGAATCCGGCAGCCGTAATCTCGTGTTACTAATGATAATTAAATTACTGCGTGTATATTCTGAGGTCTATTTTATTTTATTTGCTGCTGTAGAAACAGACTTCTTTTCTTAAGAAAAAAAACTTTTTTTATGTGACTTCCACCCAAGGAAGGTTTTTGTAAACCTATAAGACATTGTTGGTGGGCCGAGTATTTTTTTTTTTTTTTTGTTAACATTTGAAAGTCATTTCAGGCTGTGGAACACTCGGCGATAAAATTCATCATCCACTCAAGACAGATGGATTCATATTTGTAGAATTAGCACAGAAATAAGTTGACTTCATAGGCGTATCTGCTCTCTAGCCAAAAGGCTGGGGGTTCGAATCCCGCCGTGGGCATGGATGTTTGTGATTGTGGATTGAGTGGCGGAGGGAGAGTTGTGGAGCAGGTGCCCCTCTCTCGATGAGTTTACTCCTTGAAAGTGTCTAACGATAATAATAACATGTCAAATACGGTCAGATTTTTCTCAGTGCCGGTTCAGGGTACCATATATTGCTATATATATCAGTTTTGTTATATATGTATTGATTCACGTGCGTGTGCATAGCGCTAGAAGGGATCAAAGCGTACCAGTGGTACGGATTTTAAAATGAAAAGGATTCAAATCCGTACCAGCAGCCATAACCGAGAGAACTTGTCTCTGCATAGCCGGTTGCTCAGAGAAAATCTACCCTCGTACTCAGACTTTGGCAACGTTTGGCGGTCATCGATCGTACTATTATCCTGACATGCTGCCGTGTGCGTTTTGAACCAGATCTCTGAATTCTGCTAATCTGAATTATTAGTGTACACTGCACTATTTTCTGAACAAATTACGAATAACATCAACAGAGAGTAGACGATAATGCACAGAGCAATGCCCGTGAAACGCTTGTTATTAACATTTCATGATCTCTAGCAGTGGCGGCTCGTATATAAGCACTCTAACACTGCAGCACCCCCAAGGAAAAAATGAAAAAATTAAATTTCGTTTGTGTTTATAAATAATAAAAATGCTTACAACATTATATAAATGCAATACAACATATTAAAGATTACAGCTTATGTTTCGACATTGATTGAATAGTTAATAATTGGAATTGTTCGATTAACACTTAAGATTACGAAACAAAAGCACTGCGATCTAACGCAGTGTTGGAATTATTACGTTCGGCCAATTGCAGCCAGACTCGCCGATATTCGTTTGCGCTTGTGATTGCACGTTACAAGTCAATCCAACACTGCTCGTTTGGGCAGTGTATCGTATGCTTGCGCACGTTATTTCTGTGAGATACGAAACTTTTATTATTGGTGTTTGTTCGGGTGAAATATTTTTAATAAAGCAATTTTTTAATATGTAAATTTATTTATTAATAAATTGGTTACTGATTAGAAAAAAAAAAGAATTTTTTTTAAAAAATTTTGTATATGCAGCGCCCCCACTTAAAATTTTCACCGGCCGCTACTTATCTCTAGTAAATTTGATGGAAATCTTGCTTTTTACGAAAGAAATTAGCGCTTTATTCTAATATTGATTTTAACATCGCTATACTATTATAAGATATATACAGTATTCTAAAGATAGTTAAAATATAATTTAAAGTGATTTTATCCATTTCAACTATATGAAATTCCAGAAGACCGTTCTGTCCGACCAGATAGTTACTATAAAAGGTAATTTACACAAGAAAACAAAACAAAAAATGCTCAGAAAGCTGGGGCATAAGAAGACTTAACAATGGTTATAATATGCCAATGAAAGTGAGTAATAGCGTGGGTCGAGATATCCCTCTGAGTCTTGCTTTCAACTGAACCTTTAATACAAAGGATTAACGAAGAACACAGGATCAAAAGACTAGCATCATATGAGCAATACCAAAACGATCCTATGCAGGCCGTGTAACTTTCCTGTAACTGCATCCAGAAGGGATTTAAGATATTTTACGTATAGGAAGCAGCTCGGAGAAATAAGTGGCTTGAAAAAATATAAACCATGCGATCTTATGTAAAACTAATACGCAAACGATGCAGTTAATAATAAAGTAGTAAAGAAATTCACTACGAAAGATATTGGAATTGTGTAATGCATTACATTTGAAGAAATCTTTAGAAATTTTCTAGAATACAAAATTATCTGTAAGTTACTAAGGAAAAGAATTCCAAAGACTACAAAGCTTTCAGGATACAAAAACTAAGAGAAGCAGTGTAGGCAAAAACCAGCCTGAAAAAAATAGAGAAAGACTTAAATTTTAAACAGTCAATTCCATCTGCTCTACAGGATCAAAATGGAGAAAAACATACGAATAGAAAAAGAATAGAAGAAATTGTGCAGAATTTTTAGAATGATCTCTATGCAACTAAGTGCCAAGTTTCAGAAACTATCATTCCAAAACCAAGCAATATACCAGATGTACTTCCAGAAGAAATAGAACATGCCCTTAAGAAAATGAGTAAAAGAAAAGCCTCAGGACTTGATTATGTTAAGGCTGAAGAAATCCAACAAGGGGGACCAATTATTTTCAAAGCCTTGGATGCCAGATTCACGTGGTACTTCAAAGAAAGAAAGATTCCAGAGGAATGGAAAACCTCAAAAACTATACTTCTATTCAAAAAAGGGAACATAAAAAAACTATCGTCCAATCTGTCTATCTCACATATATAAAATCATGAACAGAGTAATACTGAACAGAATCCAAAACACTCTCGAAGATAACTCCAGTAGAGAGCAGGCAGGATTCAGAAAAGGCTTCTCCCCAATAGATCATATCACCGAATCACTCTGTTTCCTCTTTATTGATTTTAGAAAAAGCATTTGATACCATAGAACACAATGCAGTCATCAGTGTCTTACTGGAAATAAATGTTGATCCTACTTATGTCCACATGATAAAAGAAATTAACAAAAATCAGAGCACACACAAATAACCCTATTTGATCAACTTATAATTATAGATATAAAGAGAGGGGTTCGCCAAGGCGATGTGATCTCCCCAAATCTATTTACCAGCACTTTAGAATACATTCCGCAAAAATAGACCTAAACGGAGGAATAAGCATGGATGGTGAAAAGCTACAAATTCTTATGTTTGCCGATGATCTAGAACTGACATCCCACAACCCAAAAGACCTACAGGAAATGGGTGAAAAAGTATACACAAACAGCAGTAAGATAGGCTTAGAAATGAATCTAGAAAAAACAAAATGGATCCAAAACATCTACATAAGTGACAGTCACCTATGTATTAATAACATCCCTATAGAACAAGTTGACTCATACAAGTACTTAGGACAAACAATAAAAATGAAGAACGATTTATCTGAAGAACTAGCAAAAAGAAAGAAAGCTGCATGGCTATCATTCAACAGACTAAAAGAAACACTTACTGATCCAAATCTTGACGTCTCTGCGAAGGCAAAACTATTTAATAGTGACATTCTTCCATCACTCACATATGGATCAGAAAGATGGAACACGACAAGAAAAGAAGAAGAGACTCTCAGAATAACTCAGCGTGCAATAGAACGCAGGATTTGTAACATCAGCAGAATGGAACATGTTGGAAACACGGAACTAAGAAAGAGATCAGGCATAAAAGATGTGGTAACTGCAGTATACGAAAGCAAGATGAGATGGGCAGGTCACATATCCGGACTCAACAATAACAGATGGACATATAGAATACTGAACTGGCAACCAAGAATAAAGAGAAAACCAGGAAGACCACCTACAAGCTCGGAGGATCCACTAGTGAAATCTATGGGTATAACATGGAAGAGAGAGGATCGAAATCGTTGGAGGCATCTTTGCGAGCTGCACTCATGGAGAAATCCTGAGTGAAACACAAGTCTATCAAGGTAATCAGGGTAATTGCATCTGACAGAAAATCTGGAAATTTATGAAGAAAGAAAAAAATAAAAACATACTACACTACTGCCAAAAATAGCACTCATTGAGCATTATAATTGTAGAGAAAAAATTATTAGAATAAGTTTGAATCTGAAAAAAAAAGCAAGAAGAGGAAAAAAGTAGATCAGAAATAGATGAAGAAAAGGGAAAATATGAAATGCTACTGATTATGGTGTCAGAGATAACACCGTATTAAGATGTACATTAAATGCTGAGCACATTAGTAATGAAAAATTAGTAAATTAAATAAAAGCATCTATGATATTTAAAAAAACCTAGGAAAACCGCTTATAGAAGACCACCTCTGGATGGAGCTTCTCCTCCAGCGTTTTAATTTTTTACACACCATGAAAAGGAGTTTTCGAAGCCTGCATTTCTGTACTTGCCTGTGGTACTAATAATAAATCATAGCGCATTTCCCCTCAGCGTCAGCCCCAAGCCTCCACATAGATTTCAAGGAATTACTGATACCTGACAGCAGCGGTCTTCATTAAGTGACATCTGTTGTGCTAGACGACAATCGTCACTCGTGCTATTTACTACCACGCACGATTTAGTCTCCATTTTCCGTTTTTGTATATATTTTCAGGCTTGTTTTATTTACTTTTTTTTTAATTCGCTCAGTATGGTTTTCTAAAATGCTTTCGATAAGTTCGCTAAATGAAACTAGATTGAGAAGGCTCAAGCTGAAATAATTCCATTCAATGAATATCTCCAAATTGGCATTTTCTTAATTAAGCTTTTAAAAAAAAATGCTTTGAAGTTTCTTCTATCTATCTACCCTCTATTATGATCTCTCGCTAATATTCTTTACTCTGACTTTGCATTTGTGAATTGGGAAAGTCTCTAAATGTTGAGACTAGAATCCAGCAAGCGATTTCGTTGGAGTAATATCAAGAATCGAACGCCCCCATTACACCGAATGCCATCGCAGTGCAAAAACTTGCTCGGGGATCAACCGTAGGCTGCCATTTTATTTATGATTGATGAAACAAGTTCATCTGGACTAGAAAAACTTAGTTTAAAATCTATACTTGGTATTTTTATGTGACTGTTTTGTTTTGTTCTTTTCTCTTCCATTCTCTGGTGGGTATTTTTGGGAATCTTAAATTCTCCCCCGTGAATTCTGTTCCGCTGAATTATTTAATCCATTGAAAAATTAGTTGCCGTTCGAGCAGCGATCTTTTAATTTTGCAGTCAATTATGCGATGGTTCCTGCATGAAACATCCTTCTCGTCGCACGCGAAGGGAAAAACCCACAACTTTCCCCTCCTTTAATTTGTTTTCTCGTTCCACCAGATGTGATTCAGCAAGAAAGTGAAAATTGATCCATCATTTCACTACGTCGCTTTTTCCCGTAGGTCATTGTGATAAATATGTCAGCGAATTCCTGTTCAGAAGTTTTTTTATATATATATATATATATTTTTTTTTCTAATGACGTCATGAACATGCTCAGTTGATATACTTCCGGTTAAGATCATTATTTCCCATAAAGCACCGTGTACTCAACTACCCGCTTACAACGAAAAGCAATTATTTTTCAGATGACTTAAGAATTTTCTTTTAAAAAAAGTCCACGAAGAAAAGAAATAACTAAAAAATGAACTAATCGAAATCTTAATTCTATTACATTAAATTCTGCTGTGGGCTAATTATGATGTGCAGGTACTCAATTATAGTATTTTTGTTTCATCCGGCCTTGAAGTAAAAAGTTCCGCCAATCTCGCGCATCGCAACGCCGCGAAAGCGAAAAGAAAAAAAGTAAACGTCAGACGCCACGGAAGAGAACAGCGAAAAGATGCCACTAAACACGACGGTGCAGTTATTAATCTGGAAACGTGGACTAACCCTCACTCGTGCATCTCAAATAATTTCGTATAATGTCTGCGATGAATAGTTTATTAACTAATTGAAAACTAGAGCCTTTTTTTATAATACGCTGAGGTGATTGCTTATTTGCACGTGATACTTCACGAGATGAGGGATTTTTCTATTCACGAAGCACTGGACAGTATTGAAGCTTCAGGTATTCCCCACCAGATGGCTTGTGGTCTGAATTCTCGATGTTCAAATAGCCGAGCAACATATTAATGATACTATGTTAAGTATAATTGATTAGCTCATCACGGAAATGAGTTGCACGTGTATGAACGAACAGTGAACAGCAACAATAGTAGTCCCAAGGACAGGAAGCTAAGAATGTGTTTGACTTTATCTGTTTTCCTTGATAATTAACTCACGTGATCCTTAGATGAAGCGCACATATCAAACAGTCATTTCTCATCAGCAACAATTCTTCATATAGTTAATTTATGGAATGTTTTTTCCATAAGATCGGATAATATTTGTATACTTAGCATGCTTACGATTGAGTTGAAACAAGAACAAAAAATACTTTATAAGAATAAAGAGATGATAAAATAGTAAAATTAAAATATTAAGAGAGAAATTTTGTCTAAGTAACTTTGATTCTGCATAGTACTTAGCAAGCCATCACTGTATTAAACTTTAACTAATAATGAACTGATCAATGTAAATCGGAAGCCCGAGTGCTGCCGTAACACCACACAGAATCGAAGTTAGCGAAACACACGAAGGGATTCACTCACCTGTAGATGTTGCATGGCTGGATCGCCAACACAATGAAAGGTTTTGAAGGTCTCGGACGTTCGTTTAGTATTCCGTTGCAGCTGAGAAATGGGGAGAGGAGGGGGGGGGTTGGTTGGGTGTCTCGGGTTGCGTTGGTTGTTCTCTGGTCTAGTCACGATTAATATCCGATGCACATCCATTCACCAGGACAGGAAGTCGAAAGTGCGTCAGCGATTTCGCAACTCCGTTCATGTTTCTGCGAGTTCACACACATACATATTGCATGCTGTGGGTGCGGGTGGTTCATTGAGGCGCGCGCCTTTCGGATCTGGCTAACTTACACTCCTTCCACGTATTTCGGTTGGTCTAAGGAACGGTCAGCGTGTCGCATCACGAGCTCTGCGAAAGTTATCTACATGTCTTACCCTACTGACATACATATGAGTGTGTGCTTTCGCAAGGTCGGTATAGCAACGCCCTCTTGCGTGGATTTTATATATATATATATATTTTTTTTTTTTCTTCTTCTTGAATAGAAGGATCGGTTAAGCGAACAACTGCCGATTGTTCAGGAGTCAATGTAGACCGTGTCAGGGTCATCAGGCTTAATAACATTCCGATCTGCACGTGCATGTGGGAGGGAATTATAATTTAGTAGGTGGGAGGTTCCGACCGTAACGCAAGTGGTGTGGCTACCCTTGAATCTACTGTAATAAGACCACACGCAACTTCGAAACCTGTAGCTGGAGGAAGTTCGACAAGGTTAAGCCTCATCTCCTGTCGCATTGCAGACGTTTAAAAAGTTGCACTTCTGGAAAGGATGGGTTTTATTAAGGAAATTTAATAACCGAGGAAATTATTCCAAAGGTCACATCTGTTGTGATAAGAATTTCCTAAGAAAGTAAATTCAAGGGATGACTACCGGCTTTTTACTGCTGCCTTACTGCGATACCAACGTTAAGCAATTGTTTTTTGATGTTTAAAAGGTCATAAGCATCAAAACGGAAAACTTTTTTGCGCTGTAAATTTAAGAGGTATTTCAGTGATTGCCAACACATTTCGTAATTAAGGAGACACAATTTAAATTACAACATATCTAAATGATTCAGCTATCTTATCTGATACAATCGACGAGCTGTACATTTCGTATAGATCCAAAGGGGAAAAAAAAAAAAAAAAAAAAAAACATTCCCACACATTTTCCTAGCAAAAGTATGTTTACTTATTCCTCGCTTACACCATTATCAGAAATCAGAATTTTTGCTTTTGTTGCACAAGTTTTGCATTCTGCAAAAAAGGCAGTTAACAGGCATAGGCTCATAGCCTGCGTTGCTTCGATCATAATTGCAAACAATGCAGTCAATTTTTAGGAATAAAGTAAATCATTATGGAAAATAATAAATCATAAAAATTAATAAACATTAATATAAGGTTTCCTTTTAATTAATAAAAGATGATGTAATAGGAATAATTAAAATTTAAACTACATTGTAAACATTGATACTTCATTTATGCTTTTTTCTCCAAACCACGAAGCTTGTTCATTTGTAAAATTTTGAAATGGTATAGTGAAATTTAATTTATTTTTTAAATAATTTTATATGAATTTCATTTTAATAGTGCAACGGCGTTATTCTGTATTTTCGATAAATTTAAAATCAAAATAAATTGTCCAGTGTTAAACCTAATCAATCTGTCATTTTATTTTATAAATCAGCATCCACCGAACCTTTTATTATTACACTGTAATAATAGTAAGTACGAACAATTTGTACTTCGAACACCCCCCCCCCCCCATATACCTAAGGGTATCTAAAATATTGTGTGAATTATTAAATAGAAAGTGGAATTAATTTTTACTGCATTTAACTGGCTTTGAGTCATCCATCGCGGCGTAATGTGAAGTATCCGATGTGATTAATATCTGAATTTTATTTTATTTGAATAACTATAAACAGCCTACAAAGAATTTTTAACCCCATTTCCATAGGTATGCGGAAATAGTGAAATGGATATTTGCAGATTTTTTTTTTCTTAAAAAGCAGCCGAGAAGAAAGCGTACGGCTATTAAGATTACATCCCAAATTAATCAGCCTTCAGAATTATGTTTTACTTTGGTATCATTATGGAGTCCATCAAAATTCAAACTTTTTAAATTCTTCTCACAGGAAGATCCATCAGATCTTCGTGTTTTTATACATGAAAGAAAGTAAAAAAATCATTTCAACTCTCTCCTTGTAAGTGAAGTTATTCTGCCCAAGATAGCGACAGAAGCAGCAGCAAATAATGCAAGACGATCAATGCTTGTCTGTTATTTGTATTTGTTTGACTAATTATTATCTGAGTGATAAAAGAAAAAAATTGTCGCTCTACACATGCGAGGCCATCACAAATAAATGTGATGGCCTCGCATGTGTTACTGCCGGTTAAATGGAAGTTTAACCGGCAGTAAAACCCACCAACATCAGTATGAGACGGGCCATTCTCCACGTCCTAGGAGTTCGAACCCAGACCTCTCCAACCAAAGGACATCATAGACAGCGTTAATGATAGCGTTGCGCAGTCTTGTACTTGACAGAATTTGAGTTACAACTTAAATTCATAATAGACTAGCCTCATTGCCTTAGTCGCTTCGGCCGTAAATTCAACTCGATAAATCTAGTCTGTTATCCAGATATTACGGAATTTACAGTGCATCTGCTTTGTGCAAGAGAATGTTGCTGTAAACACGTTGGTCTATAGCGTTCACCCTCTTTAAAAATCGCTATCACTTTTAAACCATAGAAGATTCCAACGAAGTGTTGTCATTTTCATTTGTGTTGTTTGTTCAGAACTGTATTAATATTATTCGGGATTTATGATCATCACCACCACCAGAAGACCTAAATCCATCAAGTGGCAAACCAGAAAACCTGCTTGATTGTGGTTCTTTCGCATTACAAGCTACGTGGGTAATGTCGGTCTGTCAGCTGCTTGCTTGTTCTTTAACCCGTTTGTCTGTTGTGCAGGGGAAAAACTCCTGTATAAGTTGGCTAACTGAACTTCAGCTGAAAAGTCCTCAGAAAAGTTCCTCGTATACTGAGTGGGCTGCAAATGTGATTGAGAACCCGGAATTTTTAATTTTGATGACCCAAATTAAAACTGATAAATCTGGCATGAGTTTTAGCAGCATAGAAGATGGTTAGTCTCCGCCACTCCGTAATGTAACTTCTTCCTCTTCTCTTTTATTTATTTTATTTTTTTATTATTGGAAATGCAGAACTAACAGAATTAAGTGACATCTATGTCAGTGAATGAGGCAAGATATCCCCATGATTCTAAAAAAAAACGAAATGCTCCACTTGCATAAGACAAAACAGCGAACGTCTCCCCATTGTTGAAAACATTTGCGGAATGCTGAATGAAGCTCAGAAAATCACTTGGACGAAAGATGCTGAGCAACAGGTAACTATTATTATCTTTAAAGGGGGGGGACTTTTTGATCAGATCTTTCAAATGGACAGAAGGAAGACAGGATAGCAGATGAATTATCGTGAGATGCCTAAAAGGAATGACGACTTTAAGTAACACCAGTATCATAAGATAATTTCTTGTGTATGAACAATGAAGTGAAGAATCTGATTTAACAGACCTCTTTGTGAAACGTTTTTGTCTGCGGTTTCATTACAAAAAATCCCCAATGAATGTTTGCTTGTTTACGGAAAGAATAAAATAATAATACAGAACATTTCGGAACTTATGAAAGTCTTTTTTGATTAAAGTAGTCTGGAGTCTCGTGCAACGAGCCGAAACTCAAGTTATTAAACGTAGAAACAAACGCGGAATAAACTACAAAGAAAAAGAAAAAAAAAACTTCATTTCTCCTGACTGCTTAAGGGTATTATCAGACGGAGACTGAAACTATGGTTCCTATCGTAAAGAATGCTTTATTCCGCTTCACTGACATCAAATAGACGAGCAGGCTTTTAAAATTTCCCTCTGCGGAATAGAAAATACCCTGCTAGGGCTTTAGAAGAGGGTGCATCATTAGCTTGCTTCATTATGGATGGCCCATCTGCGAGCTACCCCCGTAATCTTTTCCTAAATAGTGTGTTAAACAATTGTAATAAAATACGCTGGTAATCTCAAGTATGTATCAGCAGAAATGCTATTAACTGGCGAGATGGTGAGCGAAAGGAAGGCAGAAAATTTTTGGAAAATATTTATAATGAACGAGAGTGACTGGTTTGTATGTTCTGTGGACACGCTCTCATTTCATATCTCAAATAAGAATCTTGGGAGAAATTGCAGTTTCATGATTCAATAAATAAATGTGAAATAAATCGACCTGCCAAGACGTATCGATGTAAGTCTTCCGATCGAAGAGAACAACCCACTTATACACTAGTTACGTAAACAACCCTATAAGAAATTCAGCTCTACTTTCACTGTTTAAGTTACTATTCATTCTCACCTCTTAACTGTCGACGACAGTTTTTATTTTATTTATAGTAAGGTTCGTTTTGAACCTTCACAGCGTGGGAAAATTGCATTGGAACGAAAAGATTGTCTCGAGGATTCTGGACGTAACATACACTCCGATAAAAATTCGCTGATAATAATATTCAAGGTTTCTGTAGTCACAATTTTTAACATCATCAAAACAAGTACGCTTTATGCTTCATATTTTTAATACTAATTATTACAAAAATTATTTGAAATTGTTAGCGGGGTTGTAAAATTAGTGGGCCTCAGATGAAGCCCCATTAATAATTCATCCTTGATTGAATTTTCCACTTATTGTTAATAACAGTCAAGACGTCCGTATTGGCTGCAAAAGATTATCAACCACTAAGTTGAACTCGTTGCAAAAAAGTAACTGGAAATGCATTTCTACAATATCATTTATAGAGAATTAAAAAATAAATAAATAGTGAAACCTACGACAGAATTTAACAGTGATGTACCTTTTTTCATTAACCTTTTTGGGTGATGGTTTTTAATATTCAGGGGAACAATTCCAAATATTAACTAATGCAGTACAGAAATGTACGTCAAAATGCTTAATGAAGAGATTCGAAATAGAAATAAACGGAAAATAACAATTTGATTGAAATATTTATGTATTTAATTTAAATTGTGAATTTTTCATTTCATTCATTAATGTAAACCAACCTTACAAACAACGAAACGTGTATCGTATAAAAGCAGCGGGTCTGATCTATCGAATTACCGAAAAGTAATAAACATCGTTTGCGCAGAAAATAAATTCGCGGGCACCTGAAGAGACGCGCGAAGACGCATCACAGTAATATCGACAACACTTAGCCACTAATGGACTAGTGGGAGTAGCTGAACGGCACAGAACAACATACAGCTTCTCCCAGCCAAGTCACCCCCACACACACGATATGCTGTATTTCCGCAGACCCGACCTTAGGCACAGTAATGCTGCCTTAAAAACATGATTTCTCTAAATAGTGAAAATAGCAACGAGATCTGTGAAAGATTTCCATCGCTAGGTGAAAGTCATCTTATTGGGGGCCTCAAATTATATTTTGTTTCGAGAGCAGTGAATTCAGTTTCTGTCTTTTTTTTTTTTTACAAGCAGTGCTTGCAACCTTCGTGGGCCTAAGGTATTGTAGTTAACCACAACCGATATCTTCTGAAAACAGCAGAAGATATCGGCCGTGGTTAATTGACTTCTTCAATTAACCACGGCAAAAGAGACTTCTTCATAAGCTAACAAATAATCCTACTGTCATTTTCTCTGCCAGATCGTGCCTGGAGGGAGTTCGACACTCCAGTGGTGTGAAAGGAGGAAAGAACTGTCGAGGCTACTGTGCGACCACAGATGCGAGACCCCTCGACACTTCGACGCATGGCAGAAGGCGAATCCGTCCCGATAATAGGGTAATCAATGCGTTTCGTGGGATGAGTGTTTATTATCATACATCGAAAAATTAGCTTTTCTTTTAAGAAAATTCCAGTTTTTAAAGTAGTAACTATTTTGCTTGTAGACCACCTGGAAAATTTTACATATAAAGCACATGATTTCGCGTGTTGGTGACCAATTCGCACATCGTCTTATTCCTTTCTCCCCTTCAACATGAATTGACTCTTCTTGGCAATCTGCCAGCTGGGATTCTAGCATCAGTGGTCGGACAGTAGATTGGTTACTCCTTGGTTGGTTGGGCAGTGAGTCTTCCATACCTCTAATGCATATCCTTGATCTGTAAGGATACCCTTTTTTGAGGGGGAAGGTCATTAACACAGAAATTAAGTTTTTAATTAGTTATTAATTATTACTAACAGTTATTATGTACTCTATGCATAACCCAAACTGATTTTAATGATTGAAATATCTTCTATTATTGAACCCAAGGATAAAATCCATTTTATAACTGTTAAACGCAGCCATCTATACCAATCAATAAAAAAAAAGCAACGTTATCAATTTTGAGTGGAATTGCATAAATTTAACACACAATACACAAAATACTAACACGTTTTTTTTTTTACGTAAATGTCCAAACTCAGATGTTTTTTGTACGATCATTGCATAAGAATAAAATCTGGTTTAGGACAGTAGATGGCAATCTCGGGATCAAAATATTATTGTTTGATTGAATTTTTTCATGAATCGTTTTTAATGACGAATAAAATATTTCAGGGAAAAACGGGCAGGTTTTTTATGTAAACAAAAAAGTCAAACAAAATGTTTCTAACTTTCTCGAAACATCTTGATTTTATAGGTTAGTAGGCATCATGTTAGAGAAAATACAAAGTATGAATCAGACAGTTCAAACATTTCCAGTCTGATGTCACGTCAATCGCACACGCCACAAAAATATTTACTACAGTTCATCATCGTTATACCAGATGGCAGCACTATAAATGGATTTTCCCTTAGTAAATGGCGCTTTTATTCTTTTATGTTCGTTATAACAGCAATTAGAGAAAATAAGAATAATTTAGATCCGCCAGTAATCTGCCCTAGTTATGGACTGTTAACGCCACGAATAATGAACACGAGCAAAGATACAGCAAAAGAGAAACTAATTTATCATTTTCACTTCACTTCCTTTGAATGTATATGAATGTAACCTAATTTTCTCTCGAATTGTAACGAGAATTATCAAAGGAGGGGATGTCCTATTGTCAAATAAACCGGAATTAACTGATGAAATATACACCCATATTTTGAAGAAAGACTTTTCTTCCTTATAAGTTTGATGGTTTAATCACAACATGTCAAAAACTTTTATGTACGGAATAATTTGTTCCTCTCGTTGTACTGTAGTTTGAGCGACGAATTTTGACTGTTTTTATTCTTTGCAAAATCGGAATTATGCTATAAGTTAAGGGCTCACCAAGCTCGAGATTTTTTTAATAGCATTCATAGCCATCTTACTCTTGCAACATCTGACCATTTACAGCACACACTGTTCATAAGAGAAAGTTGTCATATAGTGATCAGAAAACTGAAGTCTCTCTCTCACACACACACACACACACACCTGTAGTTTCTGTTCTCAGCAGTAATAATTGTTTATCGTCAAGATATTCTTGTCAATGGTCCCCCCCAGTAGCAAGTGTTTGGTTGATAATGTGGAAAGACTGAGCGTAGTCGAATTCTAGTGGCTTAATATCTAATAACGGTTCTAATTAATTCGAATCCAGCTTTCAAAAATTCATATCTTGGGGGTTTCTTCTCGCAACCCCCTGAAGCAAGATGAGATCTGTTGAGAAAAGGCTGACGCCTTGTCGTTCTTGGTCATTTTTCAGACGCCAACGGACATCAGTAGTTATAATAGTAGTAGAAATAATACCCTTTCCTTGTAGCATTTGCAGTGATTTAATCAAAAACAACAAACCAACACCTTTCTTCCTGCAACCTTCCTGGACGAAATCGATTTTTGGAATGACTGTAATATTTTAGACGAAAAACTCCTAAAAGTCTATCTTTAACCATTAGACTTTAATTCTTGTGTAGTTTTTACAGCATTTGACAGAATCAACCATCATGAAGAAGGGGGAGGGGGAGGATCGCTAGTTGTTTCAATAGAAGATAAAACTCAATGATTTCTTAAAATATGGATTCATGGATTTTTGGTCTCTTCTGAGCTAAGACTGCTGATTAGCTGCACTTGAAGACAAAATCAGATGCATAATAACAACTTGATGCACCCATTTTTTTTTAGGTAGAGGAGAACGAATCAGGTGATGTGGAAAGAACTTTGAATGGAGAATGTGCACTTATCATTGATTTGTTTTATTCGCATCCATTGTTATTTCTTAAACCCGCTTTTAGTGCAAAGGAAGCGAATTAGTTATTTTTAACTTATACATAGTGGTGTTTAAAAGTACGATAGACAATTCTTCCCCTCTCTCTCTCTCTACCACGGTCGCGCGCGCACACACACACAGTTCTTGAACTTTATGCCTATGACCACACGAACATAACTGCAGACATTTCGATTACGCGGTGCCACGTGCAAATATGATTTATGCTCTGCGACAGCGTTTTAAGCACGTGTACAACAGCGGCCGATGTGTTCGCGTATTATCCCTTGATTACAGTGATCTCTAGACTTCTACAGAGAGTGTACAAAACTGCGTAGTGAACACGGATTAAAGTTCCCTCAACTGGTTAAAGTTTGCGATTCCTGTCTCTCATCACCACTAATGGGATTAGACCGCGCAGAAAGTTCTCCCGCACTTCCTGCATGGCGGTAGGTAATTATGCGATCAGTGGACTAAGTCGATATATAATTGCATGTTTACTAGCAGCGAATAACAGACTCTAAGACGTCTAGTATAGCTTCGAAATAGTCTCTTTAAAGAAAAAAAGTTGGCTTCAGAAAATTTACGTCAGTAAAATGAAATGCAATTGAGCAACATATTGCTAAAGAAATAAATTCTCAAGTTAATGTCTACTGTAATTTTTTTGTTTTTGCATGAGAATCTCCTTCCTTATTTATTCTGTGCATTTACATTTACATGCCATTAGAGTTGGCAACAGACATTTGGGATCTCGAATGAAGCAAAGGAGGAGTTTTACAAGTGAAAAAAGTAAAGCCGACAAATGCTACTTTTCAGAATGTCTTTATATATATATATATATATATATATATATATATATATATATTATATATATATATATATTAGGGTTACCAAGTAATTTTATAAACTTGGTTATTTTACTCCTAATCCCAAGTAAGCAAACAGTTAAGTTTGCGCCTGAACGTAGTTCAAGTCTAAAGGTGGTGCAACACCAGGGCAACTCATTGTAAAGGTGGATAAAGCTCTGATCACTATTCTTAGTATTTTCCATAATGTAAAGCACATCTCACTAAGAGATGTATGCTGCAATGCATTATGGGTGGGGTCACTACCCAGACCGGTTTCAACCTTTTTTGAGGTCCCCTCAGTGAGTAGCTAGACCCTAAATACCAAGGTTTTTAGTAATACAGAGCCTTATCAACTGTACCTATACAAGTTGCTACAAGGTGTTTTTATTTTGAATAAGAATCTCTGGAGGAGATATGAAAATAAGTTTGTTTGTTTTTTTTTTACCTTGGGAATAATGTATATAAAATTATTTTATAGAATAAGTTTATAAAATTACTTGGTAACCCTAATATACATTATTCCCAAGGTAAAAAAAAAAACTTATTTACATATATAAGTTGAATTTCAACAGTCAGAAAATTTAAAAATGAATTTTTTTGCAGATTACGTAATGACAATGTAGTAATTAAATGACGCGCGTCACAATGAGAATACTTTTGTCACTTTTTTACTTACTATATGTCACTTCATACAGTAAGTAAAATAATTCACTAATTTATGGAAATAACTCACCGAAAAGATCTTTCAACTAATGACCGAACTTAACAAGCATTATTATTTGGAAAGAAATTTTCTTCTGCTATTTCCTGTGCAGATTCAAATTTTCTTGAAAATATAAAAATCGACAATTTTAGTGGACTTGTGTTATTCTTCCAAGAAAATTTGAAAGCAGTCTCTTTCAAAATGGGAATTAATTTTAGCTTCGCATCACAGTTTAGGAGAAAATGGCATTTCTAATTATTTGTTGTAAAATTGCAGTAAACTAAATGTTCGTAGAATCCGTGTATGATTTATTCGCAGCAATAAAAGGGAAAATGAGAGTGTGTGAGGAGTGAGAATTGTTCCACTTCAGCTTGTTTTCTTGTGAATTTGTTAGATGGAGAAATTATCCCTCGGTCATCCTCGTCGAAATCTTTGGTATATGTGCATGTATGGTTGGATAGTGTGAAGTAAAATCACAATTTCAGAAAATAATGAAGATAGCATAACAAGGTGAATTTTATCAACTTTATGTAACCTGCATAACAGGTTACATAAAGTTGAGAAATTTTGAGGTAGAACGGTGCAGCTACGGTTGCATGAGCTAGAATATTATGTCTATAACTTGGTAGAAACACACACACACACACACACGAGAGGTTGCAGAATCTGTAGAACATTAGTGTCGTGCGTGGCCAAGAAGTAAAGGGAAAAGAAAGAATCAACTGTTATTGAACATGTACGCTTTGCAGAGAGAGAGAGAGAGAGAGAGAAAGAAAGAAAGAAAGACGGAATTAAAGAGGGAGAGGAATTGGTCCGGTAGGTCTAAAGCTAAATAGCAAATAGATTTTGACCAATGGAGGAATGATGCCGACTAGGTCAGCAGAACACTTTCATGAAAACACCTATATAATAGACAGAAAGAGAACGTCAGAGAGATCACCAAAAATTGCATGGTCCATTCTGGATAACATTTTTGATGCACTACTCGAAATTTCGGAACAGAATATCAAAGGATGGGCGGATTCGTTTGAAAAAGCTCATCCAATGATGGACTTTTTTTAAATGAACTGTAACATCGTTAACAAAACTATCATCATCATCAGAAACTATGGGTTCATTGTCCGATGCCTCCTTCGCTATCTTCTTCCACCTTTCTTTGTCCAGTGCACAGGGTCGAAGTTTCTGTAAACCCATTCCACACAGTCCTTTATGCCGTCTATCCATTCTCTATATGGTCTACCTCTTCTGTTCACACCATCCATAATACCAAACATGAATGTCTTTATCTTCCGGTCCTCACTCATTCTCTAGATGTGTCCAAATAATTGCAGCTTCCATTGTATAATCTTCTGCATTGGATTCTCCTTTGGCTGTATCTTCCGACAGAGCTCTTAATTTGTAACTTTCTGTACACATCCTATTCTTAGAATGTTCTTGTAACAAATTCTTTCAAATGCCGAAATTCTTCTTCTTATTCCTTATTTATTACCCACGTTTCAAATGCAGTGAGGGAAGATCATTTATGTAATGGGGGGAGAGATTGGATGAAAGTAAAAATCATGAGATACATTAATAGAAAACTCAGAGGAGAGAAAGCCATCTACTATGAATGACTAGAGAGCAAGCTGGAGATCCATATTGAAGGAGAGAAGACACGCTATAAGATGGCAATTTGCCAGGTTGTTCTTTGTGCCTTACCCGATCAAAGGGCTAGCTATAAGAGTCACTCCAAACATCTTCATGGCTTATGTCTAAAGGTGGCTACATCTGATGAGGACGAAGAAATACATGGTGCTGGTCACTAATTAGCTGGCAGATCTCTGTAGTAAAAAATAATCATTTTGGATACCTTCTCCATGTTTTCTGAGAAAAATCAATTGTATATTAGTTTGATAGGTTACGTTTTTATTTTATTTATTTATTATTATTATTATTTTTTTATTTTTTATTTTTTGGAATTAGCCGAGTATAGGCATTTGTTTACACACTGTATAGAATAGATGCTGGATTACGTCTTGATTCTAGGTTCTTTTGATTTATTTCTGACGTGAGACTAGGGAAGACATTAGTGAGCTATTTTTAATTTAGAATATAGAAGTTAATTTGTCTTGGTCATCTCTGCAGGAATTGAAAGGAAATATGTCATGAGGGCTGCCTTATCTTTAGGTGATGTTGAGATCTTATTATCAGAATGAGTGGAACATAAAAGTTGTAACAGTGAATTTTCTAGTGAAAAGACAAATAGGTTCGCTATTTTGAACAGGAAGGAATTTTGTTTTAACATTTGACCCTTTCAGAATCTGATTTAGTTTTTTTTTTTTTTTTTTTTTTCAGCTTTTGAGAACCGAGTGTAAGGTGAAGTTTTGGTTTCTAACCACTAATGATATGCTGAATGTTTTCTTAATTTCAGTTACTTATATTTACTATTTGGTTGCAGCAAGTGTTTGGATCAGCAGAGCGGAAGCAACAATCAGATCATGGAAAGAGTAGAATTCACGAAGATTATAACATTTGCCATTACTATAATACAAACAGACTAAAGGGGAGCAACTAAAGGAAACGATGTTATAGTCTGAGTTACATATCTAATATATTTGGAAGGAGAACTATTTAAGAAGTTAAGTATGTTTAGTATTCTAGCAAATGGAATACTTCTGTGAGATCAATGCTAACAGTAAATACCACGGCATCGTTGTTTGTTGTTGCGTGATAAGTGGAATTGGTGAAGAAAAATCAGTTTGAGTTGTGGACGTTGAAAACCTCATCACCATTTGGGTATTTGAATTACAGAAAATCAGAGAGAGAGATCGATTGACTGTCGGAATTAAGGGCGATAAAGATACGGAACTTTTTTTTGAGCCACAGTACACCAGAGGATTTTTGTCTGGTATCCTCTGAACTCTCTGACATGGAACGTTAAATCTGAGAAGTGCACACTTACCGCCTCTGTGAGGTAAGGAATTGTGCACAATGTAGTTTGGACAACTGAGTTGGGGGGGTAATTTTTGAAGTCTCCGGCTGAAGTTCCGTAAGAGTATAACAGACCTTATTTGAATAATCCAAGTAACGGAACGTGAGTATTAATGCTTAGTAAGCCGAACATTTTGGTTCCTGACTGCGAAAATCAAGTTTACTGGATAAAGATATTCATATTTGTGGCATGCAGTCATAGACTTGTGACTGTTCAAATGCATGTTAGTGAATCATAAAGTTGATATTCTTCCTACGCTACGCATACGGCTGAGGCCTGCAGGGGAATGTAGTAAACACTTTGAACTACAAATTTATCGAGATTGAGTGACGCAAAACTCAAAGAAGGCATCTTGTGTTGGTCTGCAAATTGTATGCACTTTTCTTGTTTTGCTCTTTCTCCGTCACAACCGTCGTTGAGCATGAGCTTTCATAATCCCCTTCGAAATCAGAAAGTTCTTCTTGGTAAACAATTTTTTGTTTAGTTCAAGATGAACCTGGTGCTTGCTTACATCTTTATATCTTCATTGTCTTCCTAGAATGCCACTACTTCTTTTGCAAATTCTCTGTTTGCATGTCTTATGCAATATTGCACATCTGCTGGGTTGTTCCAATACTTTTGGCAACATAGTAAAAGTTCACATAATTTGAATACATATAAAAACTATGAAATGGTAAAAAAATTGTAAAAAAAAAACCCCACTTCGTTATATTCATAATCAACAGAGCTTAGCTGATTTAATAAAATAAAGTTATTATATCATTTATGTTATTAACGAAATCAAATTTTGTTATTCGATGTAACAATATAACAAGTACTGAGTTATGTGAATTGATCAGCACTGTTGGGCGATATGAAAACACCCTCACATGGCATAGTGAAATTAACTACAGAAATCTTGACAACTTGCTACATTCCATTCATAATCAGAAGTTACGTCGATGACCTCAAGCTGCAAGTATTCACTCTTATAAGAATCGTCAGGACCGAAATTCGACTTAACTCCTTCGTTCTAAGTTGAATATTATCGATCCGCCACTCTTATTTAGCAGCGGTATTCAAGACGACATAACCTGTCAAATGTGGAGTGTTAAATCCATTTAATAACAATAATAAAAGTAGAGCGCTTGGAAAATGGCGAGAAACATTCAAACCGTCGTTCTCTTCTGTAGGTGTGACGGCGCTCGAATGATTTCGATGACGTTTGGAATATTGTAGCTGAAGATCCGATTCTACATCAGTTCACCTCGCTCAACGATTTTCACCGACTCTGAAACACTAATTTGTGTATGCTGCCATTCAGTTGCGGACAAAAAACGGAGATGTTTGGGGTGTGTGGAGGAGGGGGGAAGAGTCGCTTCCTTGAGATATCGCTGCATATCGTTTTAGACCGCTAACAGTCTAAAGAAATAAGGACTGTTTAATGTTTATTTGAACAGCGGAAGGTTGTGTTTCTGACCGTGCTTAAGATAGTCTGAAAGTGAAAAGGAGTTTGAGATATTTCTGTTTATGTTGAAAGGTCAACGTAATATCGCCTGATGAATTCAGCCTAATTGGACTAAAATGAAGGAGAATTGCAGAGCATTCTCTTGAGTGTTCGCATTTCGGAATGAACTTTAATTCTCAACTAACACAATACGATCTAAATTGCATCAACCTTCTGTTTCTTCAGTATTTGCCCACTTTCTTTACTTAGCTGTTTTTGTGAGATAATTTATTTTATGAAGTAGGTAAAACAGTGGAGAAAGAACTGATGAAATTTGCATATTTCAGCCTTTTCCTATCAGATATGGAATTGGCTTCAAGTCCTCTAACAGTTCAACTTGAACCGAAATGGAACGAAGAAGGTAGAAGAAAGACACTCTAAGAATTGCTACGTATTGCATTACATCGTGCAACAATTCTTCCAAACTACTGCATAGTCCGATGTTTTTTCCCCCCTCTGCTGTTTTATCGACTTCATATAAAATAAGTAATAATCCATCAGTCCTCAAAAACATTTGATACAAAAAAAATATCATCTGCTATGATTTTTTTATCAAATGCGCTTATAATTAAATTTAGAAGCGGCTACTTGGCTATTATTTTAGTTGTCGAGAAAGTTGGATGCTCTCTCGAATTGCAACCGACTTCCTGCTTACTCAAGTTTTGATTTTTTTTTTTTTTTCATAATGAGACGTAATTTTTTTTATTTACATTTATAAATTATAAAAAAAATATTGTAAAAGTACAAGATATTTTAACACATCAGATCTTTTTTTCTTTTTTTTTGAGGATAACATTTTAACATAAACGCATAGTAAAAATACTATTAATTTACAAATTATTATTTTTTGGATGTGTGTGTGGGGGGAACCTTATTTCAGACCCACCGTAAAAGAAGACCTACTTTTGGTTGAAATAATTCACTTGGTATTGGATATTTAAGAGATATTTTCCTAAAATGCATAAATTATAGCTTTAATCTGTTTTTCCCTACTATAAAAGTTTATCTTTTAAAATTTCTATATTAACCTGCAGAACCAAGTTATTCTTAGGTGGATATTTTTGCGTATTGGGTGGGCAACGATGGCCAAACCGTTTGGTCTACACGCTTTCAATCCCATGCGATGTATGTTTGAATCCCATCCTGGACATGGATGTTAGTGAGTTTCTTCAAGTGGCAGATAAATTCTATTGCACAGTGTGAACCACCAACCTGCTTATTGGAGACCCGAAGTGGCTTAAAAAAGTTCCATGTTTGGCCTCGAGCGAGTTTCCGGATAATTTAATCCTTAGTCACGACGGTACTAATATACTACAAACTTACATCTTTTCATTAGTGCAATTCACATAAAAACTTCATATTTCCCAAAAGCTGAAATATTTCATGATTCCAAGAAGTTTGATTTCTGCAAAAGAAAGTCATAAGTGATGGGTGTGTGAATCTTGTTCGAGTGATATACAAAGTTTTATTCTGTTTGGAAAATGTAATTGTCTGTTATAGAGAGAGGAAACAACTGGAATGGGACCACGAAAAGCAATAGAAAAAATTAAACAATCGGAAAAAGTGATTTATTAATAGATAAAACTGGAAGAGATCCTGAATGGAAGAAAGTGAGTTCACCATTGCGGATTCCTTTTGTGATATGATTCTCTCCACCTCCGTTAAGTGCTGATAAAAGGGGCGAACATCGTAATGAACAGAAACGAATCCTTAAAGAAAATATTGGGGGATGAGCTTTAAGAAGTTGGCCTTCATTAAACCACGACAGCTGGAAGATCGCTGTAATAATCAGGTTTCCATGATGATGGTATACTGAATTCATAAAGCATTCACTAATTTGTTTTCTGTATCCTCTAATTTCCGCGATGAAAAAAAAAATATTTTTTAAATTTTTACTCTATAGACACTCCGGAGATAATTTCATTAAGGTAGGATATCTGTTAAGCAACTTCTGAAGATTTTAATTAGAACCTCCTACTTTCTTCTTTTCACAAAATAATACGTTTATCTAATGAATCTCGGGGGATTTGAAAATTCTACCCCTGAGAATGAACACAATGAATACATCAGAAGTGCTAATGTCAGTGCAGGGCTTATTGTTTTTATCGAGATAAAAGCTTTTACCATTAACTTTAAGATAATGGTGTCTGAACGTGATGCGGACTTAATTACCCCACAATTATGAAAACACTCAATAATATCTGGCGATGCATTAAGCTGCAGACAACACTTCATTTATAATATAAATCACCGGTGAGTCGACAAGGAAAATTGCCCCTTTATGCAGTTTTTGAATTTGTTTGGGGAGAAAGGAAATTATTTTTCCGTTAAGTTTTCTTACTGTCTGTTGTCAAACATTACTCATCTTCAGTTGATTTCTCGCATCCATTCTACTATACATTAGAAAGAAAGTGAGGCATAGGAAAGACAGAGCGAAATAGAAAAAGAGAGAATAACCCACAGGTAAGTAGACAGATAGGAAGTCAGGGCGGAGAAGAAGGGTGAGTGCATTCTTTCTTAGAATGAAATGAGAAAAATTTCTCATTTGATTCGAAAAACAAATAAAAATATGCAAAAGCTCAACTACTTCACAATGAATATTAAACCGCGAGGGGGAGCGGCATCCACAGAGAAATCCATAGCCTTGGATTTCTGTCACTTCCGGTACTCCGGAATGTTTTTAAATAATGGTATCTCCAAAACGGAATTATCAATTGTCATTTTGGACACATTTAAACACATTTGGTGTTTAAATCCTCGGAATATTTTTGGGTCTAATCTTTCTAAATGTCTCCAGAAAGATATTCCATTGGGGGGGGGGGGATTTATGGAGCTTCTGGTTAAAGGCGAAATGCGGATTTTGAATATCCATATTGCCTTTTTCAAGCGTTTGAAAAAATATTGCTAGAAAATGCTGTCAGACTTGTTCTTTAGACTGCTTGTTGCAATTATTAAAGGTTATATTTCTCCTTAACCTGTTTGTAACACCTGGAAGGAGTGTCAGATTTCTGTATAGCGAGCTTGAATTTCCTCTTGACTGGTTCATATGTTTTAAGGCTGAAAACACAACGCAGATTATAAAGTATTATAATCTGTGAACACAACGCAGATTATAAAGTATTATAATCTGCGTTGTGTACACATTTTAAGCTCTTTCATTCAAAACTGTTCATGTTTTTGAAGACATGGGACTGTAGTTATGATCACCGTATAATCTCTCTCTCTCAACAAATTTTTATTCTGAAAGCAACATTAAAGAAAGGCAATATTAAATATCGCATGAAAAAAATTAAATAGCGCCAAGAATATTAGATATTTACCATTGAATTTCACATTACTAAGCAGATAACTGCCCAATTAACGAATACTTGTTAATTTAGGAGTTAATAGGGACACTTTCTTGTTTATGAAACCTATTGAGCTTTCGTGACAAGAAATTACTTAATTCTCTCAGAAGTAGTAGTTAATTACGTTCTTCTAATTAGATAAAAATTGTGTATAACAAGGCATTTAGGGTATTGTTGAAAGTAATTCTATTTACTGAATGATTGATGAGCTTTCTCTCTTGTAGCCCTAAATAGTTACCTTTTCGCGTTGCTATTATTATTCTGAAGTTTCTCTTTATAAATATTTGAAGACTACTTTCAATAACTCGGCTGGTCGAGTGAATGACTCTTGAATCTAATCGCTGCTTTATGAATATTTGTGATTGTTCTTAGAATGGCAGATGAGTTTCACGGCCTGGTGTGAGACGACACAACCACCTTAATTACTGGGGGGATGAAGAGACTCGACGAAGTTCCATGTTTGGCCTCTACAGCTGAGTTCCCGGATTATCTGGCTCATAGTTCATCCACTTACGAAACGGACGATAGGCGTATCAACGATTGTGCTCGTCCTGGGTGGAACAATCTTCAAAGTTCTCCGTGCATTCCATTAACTATCCTGAGACCCTCCTGTTCAGCATTTTGCTTTCATTCGACCTCAATGAGATTATCGGTACAGAGGAAGAGATTTTTAGCATGTCAGGAACTATTTTCTTCTAACACGAACGTCACAGCACTTCCTATTGAAACTTACGGAAACTCCCAGACCACTTCAATTATCTTCCCGCATTCTTTTAAATGCTCCTCCCTTAGATCATTGTCATAGTTATGCTGAGAAATGCGGGACTGAATCAGTTCCATGTGCCCCGCATTCGCTCGAGTTTATTACTTAATAGGAAATCCATCTTTGATTTTTATCTTTCATAGACCTTACACCATAGTTACATTCTTGATTCCCTGAAAGCCAAATTGCTATTTTAAAGGTTTTAATATTTCTCTCTCGTTCATAAAATCCACTTTCTGAAACACCGAGATGGTTCCATGTCGTGATTTAAAGCTATTCGTTTTATAACACACGACAAAAAAGCAGAAAGATACAGAAAAAGGGAACAAAGAAAAGCTATAATTATCTCACAGGTAATTACACAAGAACTTTAAAAATTACGTGAAGAAACAAAGCGGCAGAAAGAGGGCCCGAAAGCCTCTAAAAATTTCCAGAGAATCCTACTATGAATATCTAAAGAGATTTATTGAAATCTCAAGGTCACCGAAGGTCAGTGGCTTTCACTGAAATCTTATTTCGACAATGTTCACTAAAATGGGCTATTCCAATGAAAGATCTAGATATTGCGGAGATGATCTATGCTAATGAATTGCATTCGGGAAGTCTTAAAAATGCTTTCACAAAAGACTCGTCTATGTAATAGATAGAAATTTAAAAGAAACAAACTTTTATAACCTTTCTAGAAGTTTTTCGAATATAGAAAATTAAAATAAATGAAACAAAATTCACCGGTAGTTTAAAGTTGCACAATAATTTTTTTTTTTTTTTAAATATTAAAAGCAAATAATGTGTATGAGATATTCCACGAAATGCCATTTGTCAGTGGCTCTGGAAAATGTTTTTCTTGCGTGTTACTTATTTTCTTCGGTTAATATTGCATGACTGCTAATATGAGTCATCAAGAATCACAGACCCATTGGGAAAGAAACTATGAACGCTCTACGTACGCATTTATCCAGAGAATGACCTAAATGTGATTGGGTACGCTCTTAAAACCTGCGATTCCTAATTCCTCCGCTGACGGAATTGGGCAGTAAGTACCGAAACCTGCGGGAGAATATCAACCAATAGAGTCCCATCACATGTTCTGTAATCACCATCTAGGGAGAGCAGAGATGGACGACTACAATTATCTTGCTGATGGACCTAACAGCTGGAAGATATATGGATCTGTTTACATGGTTTAGCTTCCCAAGGTTCTCGTCGAGTATAATTCAATTACCTCGGAGCCCTTCTGCTTCAAATGGAAGGAGATAGTAATTAAATTTTAGGTGAGTTTTCAGCCAGGTAATATTTATCAGTTTGTGGGTTGAAACATTGAACTCTCAAGGGAGATTTGCTTGAAACACGGACGTTAATCTTTGCCAAGTAGCGCTCAACTGGCGGTTAGAAAAGACAGTGAAATTGGGGAAAAGTAATGAAATCGTAAAGTGGCTAAAAGACTAAGCAGTGCTCATATATGGAACTGCATACTTTAAGAATCTGTTGCAAGCCGTTTTTGTTATTCTTTTACTTTATAACATAATCTAATGCACGTGTAATGTTAATTTCGGTTTTGTTGCATCAAACTTTATAATTATCAATTTTTTAAAATTTCCTTTCAAACAAACGTGATCATTTCAAATAAGAATATCGTGAGGGTGCAGTGTACATTGGAGAGATTGCAAGTTCGAGTAGCGCATTTGAAATTAAATATAAATTAGCGGTTTAATATTTTGCATTTTTATCAGTTATTTATTGATAGTAGAATTTGTAATGCTAATTCTCTACTTTATTATTATTTTAAAAGCTGCATATATAATTCTCCCTTCTAGGAAGTGTTTGCAAAACGAAAAGCAGTGGAGAGAAGTTCGGTCGGAATTACTCCGTGTCTCGGTTATGTTAAATCGAGAGCAGGTAATGACCGCCTCAAGACAATATTTGGATGCGTTTGAAAACTTGTGTCATCTGATGATGGGTTGATTGCGCATCATCAGTAATATTTAAAGTGTTCCGGAAAACGAATTTCAGAAATATCTGGTATTCCGCTGAGGTTGGAAAAATTAAAATGGAAAAATAAAATAAAATAATACACGAGACCTGAAGTTTATAATGTGATGTTTATACAGGAATTTGTTTCTAAGAAATAGTTACGTATAATTTCAAGGATGAATGCTATGAGCGGGCTTTTAAACCACTTTTCTTATTCTTTTTAAGAAGCTTTATATATTATCAGGTAAATTATCTTGTAACTTACTTCATTATTTCGAGGGTATACAACGTATATTTGAGATGCTTATATTATTTGCAGGTTTCTTATTGTTAATGCGGAGTAGGTAAAGCCGTGAGACATTTTTCTTTTAATTTCGTGTGTTAATCTGTTTTGCTGTGGTTGGAGAAACTAGTTTCTGGAAGTAAAATATAATACTTCTTTTCTTTATAACAATTCCGGGAACCCGTGGAAGATTAAAATTATCGCGTTGGTACTTTGGGTGAGTTAAGTTGTTCCGAAACCTTGTTCTAAAGTCCGAACTTGGTCATTTTTCAAATGACCTATGACCTAAGGGCTTCACAAACATTCATTCCAGAATTGAATTCGAACTCACTGTGGCCACCGAGATGCTGCATCATTTTCCAACTAAGTTTCGCTATTATAAGACTAACTCGCCTCCAGTTGAAAATCCTTTAAAATGTTTCTCGCGCTAGACCGGATTCGAACCCATTCCTTTCCACGAGTTACTGTCGTTCTTTCGACTATACCAGCTACGGAAGTACAAACGAAGCGTTGACAAACATCACTGTAGGAATTGTACAGTATTTGCAAATTAAGCGTGCTTGCTTTTTTTTTTTTTTTTAATAGACAAGTCTTTAAAACTCAAGGAGCTTTACAAGCTCATTCAGACGAAGCTTTTACAAAGATCCATGCTGTCCGAAGAAACTAAATGGATGAAATGACAGATGGGAAACAAATTATTAATGCTCTGGCATCTCTGGAGAGTCATCGTGGATTTCTGCAATGTCCTAAGTACCACCAATTCATCAGCCTCTGTTTTCACATCAGTCTCTGCCACAGCAATATCCTCATTTGGATTATATAGACGATATAACCTTGAAAAGTGGGTGTGCATCATCCCATCCATATAGATCCATCCATCCATCCATCCATCCATCTCCTACCTACGTGATTTACCCTCCTGAACTTGGGCATACATTGTTGTATGCATACAGTCTTTCTCCTGATACCCCTTGACTATCCCCCCAAGCACTGTGAACATCTTCCCTTGCAAATTGTTATGATATGGAACGTTGCAAGATATTTCCGAAGCTTGTTATAATCACCTTCCCGTAGTTCCGCTTATTCCTGATTTTTCTTAACCAAAAAAATACATATTTTGCAACCTCCCAAGTCAAGGCCGCATCATGCTCTTCAGTTGGAGGCAATGTAGCCATCTTAGTTATGGGCATGTCTCTGATTCCATGACTAAATCCAGTACTCTCATTCCTAGTCGCCTCCATCACAGGTTACTTGAAGTAATTATTTCTCAGTGTGTAAATTCCATTTCCTTCCTGCCATGCGATCTTTCCTCCTCCTAGTCTATCTCCGAAGTAAGTTGAAGTTCCCCCTCCCCCAATAATTATCACTCGACCTGCACTCATTGTATGTATATAGAAACTACCATCCCCTTAAGCCCCAACAACCTTTTCATCCTGGATTCACTACCTCGTTTGATAGATTGAGTCGATTAAATTGATTAGGTAGTTTAAAGTTGCACAATAAACGGAAGTTAATGATTAGCTCTGTTTTCTCACATTTTCATAAGAAAGCGGTATGACGGTGACCAGTTCAGACGAAAGCTGCTAATGAAAATACGTGTACTTACAGAATGGGCGTAATGCAAAAAGAACACCAACTATTTTGACAAAAGTATTTGGACTCCTAGTTGTGGTAAAAAATGCGATTTAATTAAATTTCCAGAATGGGTAGGACCAACTTTGGCCTGAATGACACAAACTACCCTTCGGGGAATGCTTTCAATCAATTTCAGATACGTTGCATAGGAATATTCTTCTATCCTCGCTCAAAGGTCCTCATTACTGATGCCGATGACGGCAGTTGTGGTCTGAAGCGAATTCGGCGTTCTAATTCTCCCCAAAGGTATTCGACAGAGTTAAAGTCTGGACTCTGAGCCGGCCAGTCCAAACTTCAATGTTGTTTTGTAGAAACCAGTCTCGGATGCGCAGTGCAGTATGACACGGAGCATTGTCGTACTGAAACATGCAAGGATCATCACTGCTAAAGTACTTCGGAAGCATGAAGTTGTCCAGGTAGCCATCAGACATCATGGTTTTGAGCACGTCCACCAATGGACCAAGATCCAACTGAAATACCTCAATACCATTACCGAGCCTCCACCAAACTTGAAGTTGGAATGCTGCAGTCCTGCGGAACCGTTCCGCGAGTAATCGTCAGATTCAAACACAACTGTCAGAATGAAAAGTTTTTAACGTGATTCATCGCCCCACAGAATCTTTTTCAATCATCTATGGCCCAAGAACTGTGTGAAAGACGCCAGTCCAAGGATGATAGGACTTGTTGGCAACAGCTCTTCCGTAGTAACCTAAGGCATGCAATCCTCTGCGGATATTTCTAGTGCTGACAGATGTCCCTATAGCATTTTCCAGGTTGGTTGCCAAGTCTGCTGCTGATGGCGTGTGGGTTGCTCGAACATTTCAAGACAGATCTCGTCAATCTCGGTCAGTGAGTGTTGATGGCTTAGCAGGGCGTTTTCCTGCTGCGGCAGCACCATCAACTTTCCATTTACGAATGCCATAAGGGTAGGTTGATTTTGGCATACTGAGACAGGTGGCAATTTTACGGACAGAACCACCACTCATGTAATAATCAGCTACCATCCCACGATGGAAGTCTGTCAGTTCAGCTAAACGTGTGGTATCTTGACATTGAATACAGTGCCAATCATGCAGCTCACCCCGCCTTTTATTACCAGACTTACGCAGACACTCCCTGAATATTTGCATGTGGTAGGATCCGAAATTTGCATGTCACGTAAGGTGTCCAAATAATTTTGTCAACATAGTGTATGATGTGATTGTAGTGTATGTGTGATAGAAGGATATCAATCACTTATACTTTTTTATATCACACACACACACACACACACACACACACACACGAAAGGTTCCCAAGATCTATAACATAATAGTGCCGTATTGTGTGGGAAAAATTACCCTCTCCGAATACAATTATTTTAGGGAAGGATTTTGTGCACCACACCAGACGTTAGAACAGCATAGCGAGTGATGAAGGATTTATATAGAGCTAGAAGTAGTAGCCACGAAAATCTGGTTATCATCAAAGATACGGGAAAGAAGTGAGATCTTTCTTGCAATAAATAGGACTGCATTTCGGTAATATGGAAGTTCATTAGGTTATCTTCATTGAAGAATGAAGTGATTATGCGCCATATTATTAGTCAGTGAGAAGTCATTTATGTACAGTAGAAAGACATAAGGTGAAATAGAGACCTCGGATACTCTAGTACGTATAGGTGCCGGAAATATGAGAAGCGCAAGTTACCTTCCATTACATATAGTGAACAACCGGAAAAGAAACTGGAGACCCAACTGCAAATATTAGATTGCAGACTGTAAGGTGAAAGGATGGTGGGAAGCCTCTGTCTTAAACTAAATCGAATCCCCAAGAAATGTTATGAGCGACCATATGAGTTGCTTTCAAGGTTAATAATCTTCAGCAGCTCTTTTACCCAAATTTAAACATGTACAAATGTTTAAGGTTGGGTAAGAGATCTGAAAAGACATAATTCGTATTTCTCTAAAAAGTGACTAGTTTTCCTCACGTAGTGAACATGGCTGTTTACCTTCTCCATCATTTTTGAGATAACTGAGGTAAGAACAGTGGAACGATACACTCATGGCTGACGATTTTCATAATAGACTGAGTTTAGGCTTGCTTCTTGCTTGAAGTAGGGCAGATGTTGATGTAGCAAAGATTGAAAAGGAGATTTTGGATATGTCAATTCTGCACTATAAGTTTTGAGCACAATTGGTGAACGTCATTAAGCTGTTCAAAGTTGTTGTTTTTAATTTTTCTAACAAATAACTAGAGGAAACATTGAATGAATTGTTCATAGCATTATGGGGGGGGGGGGGATTTGTCGTGTTCATCTATGCAGTAGTGGGAGAAGAATGATGCCAGGACGTGAAGTTCTTACATACTGATAATATGATAGAACGTCATTTTAGACGTTTAGCAGTAGTTCGTCAATTTTTTCGTGGAAGAGAAGGAAAGCCAGTTTGAATTGTGGATATTGAATTATGAAGAAAGTTAATCTCTCTGTTTTTCGTATTTTGAATGCAGAAAATGAGCTTTCATGATAAATAACCGAAGAGAACGAAGCGGTTATCACAATTTACAGCGATCAAGATAGCACCTGAATGCTACAAAATATCGTAAGGAAATTCTAAGCAAGAGCAACCATAAAGGTGGATTCTAGGTTTAGGCATACTGTTGTGGGCAAGTTTATTTTCTATTTTTTTTTAAGTAGATGCATATAGAAACAGAGCTTATAGTATAGAACATGGAACTCGAACAGAATTTTTAAGAGAAAATTCTGTGCACTGAATTGTTGGAACATCCACCCTATTTCCCAGAATTGGCTCCCTCTTACTTCTATTTCTTCCTAAAACTAAAACTCTTCCTCGCTGGTCAGCGTTTTTCTTCGAATCGAGAGGATTGCAGCTGTAGAGGGGTATTTTGCAGATCTTACTGAGAACCATTACAGGGATGGGATAATGGCGCTGGAGCATCGCTGGAATAAATGTATTAGTCTTAAGGAAGATTATGTTGAAAAATAAAAATAATTTTGAAATTATAAATTCGTTTTTTTTTTTTTTTCATTGTTAGGCCGAGAACTTTTCAGACTACCCTCGTACTTGAGCCATTCAAGAATTCATATGTTGTGTGTTTAGCAATTTTATGGCAATCACTGGCACCAATGTCCATTTATTATTATATTACGATGACCGATTTTCTTTCGTAGCTGTTCCGAGGTACTTTGTACAAGTACACCCCATGCTTATTCGTGTACTGCCGAACTGACAAATAGCTCATAAAGACTGGCTCAAGCCTCAAATTCTTTCCTTTATCACTGTGTTTACTAGTTTATCGTTCGTGCTTTGTGATAGACGCTGCAGCTCATATTCAAGATTGGCAATTGAATGCATCCCCTCATTGTGTCTCTCGTTCTGCGCCAATTTTTCTCTCTCTCTCTCTCGTTAGCGATGCGGGTTCGATCCCATCATTTTACGAAATGAACATTTCCAAGTAGTTTAACTATAAGCATGTTAGCTGATCTCATACGGCAGCGTTGCAGTTTTTCATTCCATGACATGCAACTATAACACGTCAGTACTGACAAGTTCCTAATGGGAATCGCCGAACTTGTTGACATAGTTTTCTTAAAGAGCGTAAATAATACCGGAAGTGGTATTATTTGTGTAAAACGGTGTGTAAATGGCTGTTTCAAAGAATAGATAGATATAGGGAATAAAAGAAAGGGATGAAGTTAATTCGGTACGTTTTGAAGCTGGATGGTGAATGGATGCATGTTGAACCAGTAGCTCTCCCCCCCCCCCTTTTTTTTTTTTTACTAGCTTAAAGAAGTGATAGAACGGTGTTGCCCAGCAAAATAGTGATGTAATGTGAACATGTACAAACCCAGAATCAGTTTCCTGTCATCTCAGTAAACTTTCAGTAGGGATATACGAAAACTTTTACAAATTAAATACTAAACCATGGTATTAGTACTACATTAAGCTTCAATTTCAGTATACTTTTCTCTGGATTCTCATTTAAGAAAATTATGCTATGTTTACAAATTTCTGTTCTTGCTTCCGTTAATGTCTTTTTAGCGTAGTTAATTATCTCCTTCTATCCCTGTACCAGCCCACTAATGCTTCCCCAACTTTAACAAATGGACATCTTTCCAGGCGCAATATTTATAGCAGCTATTCAGAACAGCGCATATTTCTACCATTTAGGGGCTTAAGTCCTGGAATCTCCACAAAGAAGTATACGGAATAAAGTAGGTATTATTATAAAGAGATTTATATAAAATACCATTTGAAATATGTCTTGTATGGTCAACGTAGTAAGAGTGTAATATTCGTATTCGTTACTAAACCACAATATCCAAATCCAAGTGCATCATTACTCCCTTTGGATGGTCACTATAGCACATTAACTGTGCTCCCAGTACTTTATTGGAAGCTAGGATTACTTAAGATTTTACTGTTTGCTTGAACCATAATGGCCGGACGATATAATAAACCCGCGCAACTTGGTGAAGTATTTCACGTGCCAAAGTTTATTGCCGCGCTAATGATTCTCTTCATTACACGTCACTAGGGCACGTGGCACAGTATAAATTATCATATTCATTGTTGCGTTTCGCGCCCCCTGTTATTACACAGTCATTATGATTGCGCCCTTGCGGTTAATCTAAACGCTGAAGAAATCTGATAGGAGCTTCGGTCGTTAAATTTTCAGTGAAGGGCAAAATTATCGAGGTGGATTAAATTTGAAAGGTTTACCACCGCGTGTATTTAGCTTTTGAGGATTGGTTTAAAACAAGATCTGTCTGAATATATATTATTTGATGAATCTTAAATTCTGAAACAGAGACAATGTTCTCTTGATACATGTAATCGATAATTATTCCCATCTACTATATACGGTAAGATGATAACAAGCTCACCAGTGCTCCACAGCTTCATATAGACAGAGTATTAAAGCCAGTACTGTATTGGCTAAGTAATCACCTGTTCATTATGAACAAAGCTCAAAAACTTCCGGTCGTTGCTAAGATTACTCAGGTATTGAAGGCTTGATTGACCGGTGGTTGATGAAATCAAAGTGCTCAGTTCGAGTTCATCCTTATTTATGGAAAGGGGAATTCCTAATAACTCCCACAACTTCTTTTATAAGCCGGAAAGAAGTTAGAGCGATAAACTAAAAGGAAGTATCCTGAAAATAAATATGACTGCCATTCTGATGGGTCAGTGGGGGGTCACTGCTAATAGTTAGAACACTGATTACGAAAATATTCTTGCTGGCTAGTTGCCAAAACCACAAAATGAGTGTTTTTCAAACTTGCGCGCTATCTACTGTATGTATACGCTGAGAGTGCAACAAAGTTCTTTATTTATGGCAGAAATTGTAATTTATTTACAAAATATGCTTGCAAAAATACATAACACTAATAAACGTTGGAATTATATTTCTTGAGTTGTGCGCGCATATCCATATGCTCATCGTTGCTGGCCCTTTCTCGTGCTTAATATGAAGAATTATACACAATGAGAAACTCCGTTACTGCTACGTGCTGATATCATGGATATACTTGAAGAATTTCATCAAATATTCCTTGATAAACTAAAACTAGATGTTTTAAATGTAATATTAATGCAATGGTTTGATGAAACGGGAAGCGTTGCAAGATTTAGCTTTGCGTCTTGGATAGTGTATAAAAAAAAACGGTCCATCCCAGAAGTCATTATTTGTCAGTACACAAAGGAATTTTTGTACTATTTGCTTGCAACGCATAATTGATTACACAAACAAGATCCAATTAGTTTACGAAGAAAATTTTGTATACATTCAGCATGGGGGTAATCCACCGATATTTACCATCTAACCAACGCCTTACTTGCATTACATAATACGAGGGGGTCTTGAAAGTTCTGATAAACACCTAGAACAAAAATGATATCAAAGCAAGTGATATAACAAAGAAAGCACATAGGAGGATATAAGAACAGAGGTGACTTTCTTACGGTTGCTTTAATATTATTTTTGTTTCTAGGTGTTATCAGAATCCCCCCCCTCGTACGCGTCCGAGAATGGTTAGATGAAATATCATACCTCCAGTGAATAGATCGCCAAAATGTGTTCAATGGCTGCATAAGCCCTGATCTCTCACCCACTGACTGTTTTCGAAATGTGGACTCCTTCGAAGCAATGAGAGCTTCCTTAGCCCAGTCAGCATAGACGAAGCCCTTTGATCGGAAAGACCTGGGTTCGATTCTGGTCAGTGACGTGAGGAAACTTTATCTTCTCTCTCTTTCGACGAAAGGTGAGTTAGCCAGTCTCATACGAAGGAAGGGTGTTTTTTCACCCGGAAACTCGGGTTTTTCGTCCCCCAGAACAGGCAATCCGTCCCCGTGAAGAAATATCGATGACAGTCATGAATACGTACCAGCCATATGTCGGTCCTGAGACCGGATTACACTGGTGGGGGATTGGGAAAGCAATGGTGAACTACCCTGTAAAAATCTCACCAGTAATACTTTGTGGGTAAGCGTACAAAGTCACCTACGGTCGGAAAGATTGAAAGGGAAAATCAGTGGAATCAATGTATTAAAACGTATCTCAAACGATCTGGTCATCAGCATCACGACCAAAACACCCAAAAGCAATAACGAAAAACTGTACAGAATAATTGGTTCTCGGGAGAGTAGGTTCGATAACTCCATAGCAACTCAGAGGATTCAGTTCGAAGATTTGTTAATTTTAAATTGAAGACGGAATTTATATTACTTTCCATGTCATGTGGACAGCTCGTGTTTAGAAGTTGGGGGGGGGTAGTTTTAAAACATGTTGCAGTATTTGGCGAATGTTAAATCAAACGATGGCCGCATCTACAATAAGGTGGCTATAGGAAGTTCAATTCAATCTGACTTAATCCGTGTAACATGCCTTTATAGAAGGGTATAAAATATTATTTTCATCCTTAAAATGAAAAGAAAATCCTTATTTTAGAAGAGATATAAAGTAAAAATATGCACATGGAAGATGATGATGTTCTCTTCTTTGTTTACATTTAATGATCACCATTTAATTATGTTCTTGCGGAGAAAAAAATGTTCTCCACAAGAACCTCATTAAATGGGGAATTAAATGTAGTATATTAGGTGCCTTGTTACTAAACTATTCTTTGTTGACACACTAAACGTGGTAGGGCACATCATCGTCTCTTTCAAAAAGTAAATTAATTTCCGAGTTGAATTATGTCCTATTCATTTTTCTGTCAGAAAACATCTTGTCACACGCCACAGATTTGCTATCCCTGATCTGGGATGTAAGTCACTAATCTCTCTTGCGTGAATAGAATTTTGTAAATTCCAGATTTATGTCGAAGATAATTGTGGATATTTGTTTGATCGCAAGCTTTTATCCGCAGAGCAGCACACTAACAAGAACACTCAATTAACAGACAACATGTGGGCCTCATTACTTGAGTTGTTTCAGCAGTCATTCTACATATCAAATATAACCGATCTACGATCGGATTATTATTGAAACTTAATCGAATATCCTTTCGGTATTTAGAAGAGACTCGTGGGAGTAATGGAGCTTTCATGCCATCACTTATGTTGTCGCTGGATGACCGTTGATATTTGCAGTTAATTCGTGAGATTTAACTTCACCATCTATCATCATTCCTTATTTTATGCACATAAAGTTCTAAATTCAATCTGTTTAGATTGAATTGCTGCTGTAATAGTAATGGAAATCAGCAATAAAAAGACAAACTACAAAAATAGGAAGGAACCTGGAAAACACCAGTGATATTCTCAATGGAAAACCTAAATACTTGCAGTACTATTCTTAGTGAAAGTGGCAGATTAAATTTGGAAATAGATAACAGAATGAGCAAGCCTCACGTGCTTGGGAGCAGCTGAATAAATTTACATGGAACAAGAGGAACGAATTTTAACTCATGGATAGTAGAGAGGTTAGAAATAAAACAGTTCAATAAAGAATACACACACAGTTCTGAGTCAAAGTTAGGGGACTGAAGAATCCTATTCAGAATGTATTAGAAAATAACTTGACATTACTAGCATTCAAGAATATCCGCACAACTAATCTATGGCATATTTTAATGCCGTAAATTCCGGCTGCTATTCATCTTTTTTTCTCTTATTGTCCAGTATTAGTATGCGTGGTGGTGTATTGTAAACGTTTAATAATGATAATAATAATATAAAGTTGGATCTTTTCTGTACTTAATTATTCTCATATGCGTGTGTTATATTGCTTTGAATGGTTTTGACATTTTCCTTTCTTTTTACCTTATCGAACGCTTTTTCAACATTTATGAATATGATTTATAGATTATATTCTTTTCGTTTTTTTATTGTTAATTTTAAATAAAGAAAAAGGTGGATCTGTTCACGAACATCCTTTCCTTCAAACATTTATTATATATAGTGAACTAATACGAGCGTGGCATCCTTCCGGACGCAAGAGTTCAAAGATTCATCAAAAACCATAAATGTTTACTGTTTTATGTAAATAATATATGGGTTTAGCAGGAAAGTTCTCTAAACAAAAATATAGGACATTCTTCAATTTTTTCGGAGAGAGGAAGATTTTAAATATTTCTCTCCCGACGCAAAAATTTTGAGGAGGCATATGATTTGGCGAAAAAGTATTTGATAAAGTTAGAAGCATTTTATTTAACATATTAAAAGAAAGACAAATACCAAATAATATTCTAAAACCTATATCTTACAAAACTCAGTCCGACAGGGATGCCCCCTTTCAGCAACTTTTTTAAATATTTACTTAAATGAAATAATAAAATGGAAAAAAAATTTCCATCTCCTACTATGAACATAAACACTCCTTTTTGCTAATGATCAAATAACTACAAATTCTGAAGATAACTTACAGAAAGGTCTTTTAAATTTAAGTGAGATAGCCAAAGATTATGGTATGATAATATCAACAGAAAACTCAAAAACGATGGCCTTTAAAGGACAAGATTCAATAAGAATTAAAATAGTAATAAATAAATAAATTCACCTGTTAGGAAATCTTGTTAACTACGTAGGATGTATGATCACATATGAAAAAGATATAAACATAAAAATTGCGAAACATTTATAAATAAGAGGTGTAATTAACTCTATATTTAAACCAAACCTAGTTCAAAAACAAACCAGGCTAAATGTATACAATACATTAGCCCTACCGGTCTTAATGTATGGAAGCGAAATCTGGACAATAAAACAAAAAGACCAACGAAGATTAATAACAGCAAAAATGAAGTTTATGAGAAAAACTGCAAAGTATACTCTATTCGATCACCAAAAAAAAAAAAAAAAAAAAAAAAACGTAGAAATTATGAAAGAATTAAACCAGGAATCAGTAATAGAAAAATAAAAAAATATAAACATAAATGGATGGAACACGTTGAGAGAATGAGAACAGAAAGATTACCGAAACAAGCCTTAAATTACAAACCATTAGGAAAAATGAAAACGTCCTCTAAAGAGATTCAGCGACGACTTCAAAGCCAAAAACGAAAGCCAGAAGAACAAGCTTTAATGGCTTGTTCTTCTGGCTTTCGTATGCGACTAACTCACTTTTAAGTGATAGTCCTTATAAATGTTCAAAGCGTCCTTAGAAGGAAAATCTCCAAAGATTTTGGTAGGAAACATCTGCCAAAGGGCATTCTCAATAGCGACTGAAAAAACAAAAGCAAATATGCTAACAACATAATAGTTGCAGGTATACTGAACAATAAACATCCGTTACTTAGCAACTGTTACTCAGCAAACAAAAGATAAGAAGAATAATGCAAGATTGTGATCACGGGGTCCAATTAATATTATAGGGATGCGATTAAACTCCCATTCAAAGAGAACACATCAGTGAGTCATTCCCGTGGCGAATATACTGGCTCCACTGGTGAAATGAAAAATGTGTTTCAATGCATATCAAGATATAGTCATTTGTTGTTATCCGGCTTTAAAAAAAAAAAAAAAAATCTCAACAAAAGTCTCCAGGGAATGTCTTCCTCCCCCATCAGATTCGGTTCGTCTTCATCCGTTCTGGTTTTCACGAGGTCGGATAAATTGATATGATACAGCTCGCAAGCGCTGTTTGCTCGCCTAAAATTATTTTGTTGATTGAATAGGAGGCTGTTTTAGAGGGTTTTTTGAAACCACAGAGGGCTCTGTACGAGGCGAAGACGACACATGCAAAGTAAATACATAAATCGTGGAAAGTGCACTTTCATCACTTCAATACTTCAAATATTCTTTAATTCTTGGAATTGTCTTCCAAGTTATTTTCAGTCTCCGCTGCTACCGAAGTTTTTTTTTTTCAAAATGCCGTTTAAGTTTTGGTAAGAGCTATAAGTTATTTGAAACCTTTTTTTTGCAGTTCTTAGGAGAAAGTTTCGAGTTTAGCTTTCCTGCCAACACGGACTTTACCGTTTCGTCATTTAAATTTATTTCTGGTTGTTAACCGCATAGTTAAACTGAATGAACCAAATTTCTTTTAGCATTGCTTTCGATTCTGCAGTTTGTGGGACTAATGCTTCATGCATCGCATCATCTTTGGCATCTTTCCAGCCTTCTTTAAACCCAGTTTCACATAAAAAATTACTATTAATTATTTAATCATTAATAATAATTGTTCTGATGATACATTGTAGAACACGCGCTCGTTATCACGGCTGCTACCAATAATAATCAGTGGAATTATTTCGCTCATCAACTCTAATTCATACGCAAATTCTTTTGTTTTTCATTCCTTTATTTATTTTATTTTATTTTTTATTTTTTTGTTATATTTTATATTGGACAATCCTGAGCAATTTTTTCTGTGTTCTTTGCTCAGTTATTTTGTTAAATAGGTGGCCTGGATGTTAACACACAAAACACCAACTTTCATAAACTTCCGAGGGATGGAAGATCATTTCGTGATCATTTCTAATACGTAGAATATTTTAATTATTTTTTAAATTCAAACGCATAATTGTATTCGAAGAGGCAAATGGAATAATGCTTTCGAGTGCTCTTGTACATATTCATTACGCGAACATTCAATGTTTCCAATTGTAGGAGTGCTTTGGATTCTGTTTAACAGAAGTGCGCATTATGGATGAAGTGGAAAAGCAGTTACGACTTCGCCTTTTGGACAGTTCGGTTATCAGCGAAACTCTGTGTTAAGAACCTTCTTAATTTCACTGCTGCGATGCTTTTTTGACAAATTAAGTATTTTTGGCAACTCTTGACTTTGGCCAACCTCCATCGACGCAGTAACTCTTCCTTTCAACTCACTTCTTAAATGAAGTCCGATAGTCGTTATATTTCTGGCAACGGAACAGCAGAACCTCCAGCAAAATGAGCTACTTTGCAGTTCTGGTGAAGAAAGTCAAGAATTAATAATATTCCGCTTCTTCTGAAACATGCTTCTTGAAAAATTACATAATCTACTCCTTCATATCATAATTTGCTAAATATTAATTACTTTTAGTAGATCGATGGGATCAAATAGACTACTAAATGATTACTAAATTAGTAATCCGAAACCCCGCTGATCCCCCAATTACAGCGGTGAAAGGAAGTGCAAATTAAAAGGATTTTTAAAATAAGAAAGGGTATGTAATATGCCCTAATACAAACATAATTGAAAATCATTAACAGCAGAAAGAAGGGGGAAAAAAAGATATTTATGTTCGGAAATTAAAAAAAAAAAATAATGAAATGCTTAAACTTTATCTTTCGACTCCAAGATAAACACTTGTTTTGCTTTCGGAACAGGCATGCAATTAATTGTGTTAATACAAGCGTGAGCTTAGCTGTTTAATCGGATTTATTTCTTGGATAATTGCTGGCGCTGTAAGCTACAAGTAACTGGCGTTTTGCAGTAATTGTCTTCAAATAATGGTATTTAATTGGAAATTTGCGTCTGCATTTTTATCTCATTCCAGAAAGGGAAATTCACTAAGTAATAACGCTGCGAAAAAAACTTAAAACATTCTGTTATGGCGTAAATTTTTCTTGTAGTTAACACGGTTACGAATATCCGATCACTGACAAACGCAGCGTATTTTTACTTGATTACTTCCTACCAGAACTTCTTGTGGCGCCACCTACTGCTGATTCTGTTGTACATTTCGTTATAAAGTACGTCACCAATTGTACATAAAAATGTAATTGGATGTAAAAATGGTGGTTGATCGTGTCGCTTTCAAATATGGCGTCGTTGCTTATTTAACTTTTTTGGCATGGTAATAACGTCCAATAGTTTAAAATCCGTAATTCAAACATTCACAAATTACTTTTAAACAGTTGCACGGAATTTAAAAAGTAGAAAATATATCAGGTATTTAAGATTCTTCTCATTACAACATAATCACTAAGCATACATGCAAACCTCAAATTACCGGAGTAAGCGTGTAGTTGACGGCTAACAGTAAGCACTGACGGTTAGTTTTAAAAAAAAACCAGCGTTCACTGACACCACAAGACCAATTTCATTTACTCTAAGTAAACATTGCACGCAAAGGCGAGAATTTTTTTTCTTATTTGTGTCTGAATTTTTTGTTGGATAATAGCCAGGTCTCTTTCATTTACTTTGATTCCTCTTTCTTTCTCTGCCTCGTTTCTGCAATAACAAACACCAACTGTTATACGGGTAGATAAAGAACTTTCGCAAAATTGCCGAGGTACCGCAACTCAAAGAGAGTTAGCTTTCTTGACTGAATTATTTTCGAGGAAAATTTAATTTTATCCGCTGACACCGAAAGAATTCTTCCAGCACTATTTACCTTTTACGATCCGCTGAAGGTAAACCATTAGAAATACTCCCATCCTTGCACTGGAATCTCCGTAATTAGAAAGGACATCTGACGAGCTTCCCCGTATAGAACGTATTCGGAATGCGCGTGTGTAATAACTAATTGGATAGTGACCAACAAAATAATGTTTATAATTATTAAAGATAATCCTGACATTTATTGTGGCTGCAAAATAGCCACAACGTTTGAAGTTCTATTTTAAGCTTTCCTATGACAGTCTAGGAAGGTTCAGGTGAATCCGATGGGCTTCGATTCGTTCTAATTTTGTTAATCGTATATATTATAATTTTTTCACTTGCAGCAAGGATTATAACGATGACGAATTGCGTATCGCAGAAAACAAGACAACAAAATCCTTAATTCTATTGAAATAAATACACCTGTTAAGAATTATTTAATGTTTGGCTTGTATCCGAAGATAGACTGAATTGTCTTCGCAAAGCCATCAATAATACTGAGTTCTTTAGTTGTAATTGAAAACTTAGCCATATAGTTTAAATAAACTCTCTGCGTATGAGGACGCGAAGAATGCCTTTCCATTCGCGCAAGATAACAGACGGAAGCCAAACATTGTAAAGCCTTTTTTAATTATTTTGTAAATCGGGACTGTGTAAATTTTCACTCCTTTGATTTAAATGCATATTTGTGAATGTCTCGGTGTAAATCTATATATTCACACATGCTGTCAAGGACTGAATGAGCTGTATATTAGAATTAAAAGATTCTTAATTAGACTGGGTGTATTTTTCTCATTCTGTACGTCAAATTTCAATCTAAAATGTAGTGTTAGCTTCGTTACTTTTGAGATCCCAGTTATTCCCTCGCCACATTCTTCATTCGTCGATTGCTGACCATCGTAAGCCCACAAAATATCAATCATTTCGGAAATCGAGTTTTAATAGTAATGCTTCAGTCCGTTATTGTGATTAACTGGAGGGATTGTCAGTTTATCACAATACAACTGTTGCCTTAATACCAAAATTGTTTCCCATTAGTTTGACCAGAAGTAAACGTCTTTTTCTTTCAGATGGGTCCTTTTTTCTTGAGATTAACACAATAAATACGGCTTCATATCCTCCAGATTTATGACCCTTCCTAGATACCGGTTCTTCGTCCAAAATTTTAGTGTTTGGAATGTTACATTGTGATGATAGTTATCTACTTTTTTTTTTCCTATCGCCAGTGTGCAATGAAAATTTATTCTGCCTTCGCATTAGTTGGATCACCTTGAATCACAATTGTAATGCAAGTTTTATATAATAAAGGATCTTTGAGTAAAGTTTTGCGAGTTAGTCAAGCTGCCAATTGCAAGCCTTTCGTCTTTATTTGTTTAGTTTCTTGCCATCCCTTTTTTACGTTAACACTATCCTTACTGAAAATCTTTTATCGCATCAAAAACTTGATGTAAGAATAAAATATGGTTAAAGAAAGTTTGGAAAAGTGGCTATTATCCCCAAAATAAGAAAACGGAAATCCTCAGACATTTAACCGTGCTGTCCCTATCTCTCGGAAAGCCCTTTTCAGGAGACACGCGATCGCATTTAGTACGATAAAAAGTGCGCACAACTAAACGCAAACTGAGAAAAGTATGCAATCGTAAAATAAGAAGAGATCCCATAAAACGCCATCTCTGTTTCGTAGTAATGGTTGTCACATTAACAGCTCAATTTTGAAGATCCTTACACACCATGAAAATATCCTATCCGTAACATAAGTCTTTAGGGGCGAGTAAATATTTCTCCTTCTGCAATTCTGTGTGCGCAAAATGCATTCTCGCATCCAGCGAATGCTCTTAAAAGTCCCCGAATCTAACGTATATTGCCAGTATGGCCATATTGGCAAAATACTTTACGAGTAGAGGAGAACAGATGAAGCCCAGAGGGGTTGTTAAAAAGGCAAACAAAGAGAAATCAATAGGTGACAAAAACAAAACTTTGAAAAGGCAGAGGCAGCCACGTACCACGAGATGATAATAATGACCATGTCCAAGATGAGCGGACCGCTAGTAATATTGTTCTCCTGAGAGCAGCGCTCGTTATGAGGGATTCTGGAGAAACGGCCGGTGTAATTTGGCTCGCGCTGGTTGCCCGTCACATGACTGTAATTTGCAGGCCTGGTTTTATTATTTTTTTCTTAGCGCCCGTTTCCTTTTAATAGACACTATACATCTATTTGCCTGTGTTCATAATTAAGCACAGCCTTAATTTAAAATTTCTCTATGGGTGCTTCGGCTTTAAGATGTTGGCTCTAATTACGCCTACTCTACAAAGACAAGCTGCTGTTTTAACGCCTGGCATGAATGTAGTAATTTAAGTAACGTGCCCTAATTTGGCCGTAATTATAATGTTTTTTTTCCCAACTATTTTAAACTAAGTACAACAGTAGATACGAGGATCTTTTTTATCAAAAAAAAAAAAAAAAAAGCTAACGTGCACACGCATCTCGGCTCCATTTATAATACAGAAGTATCACCTTTTACCGCTAGTTCGTAATCTTTCTTGTTAAAGTCTTTCTGAAAAGCTATCCACTGAGTTATTGAAGCACTTCAGGAATTAAGTGATGTGCCAAGCTAAGAAGAACTCTTTCAAATGCGAGATTCTTTTTGGTAATTAATACGAAGTTATAAATTCATAATTTGGTTGTTAATAATAATAGTATTTAACATTGCTAGAAACATCGTTCACATCAGGTGTGAGGGACTGAAGTTTAAGGTGAAAGCATATAAAATGACTGCGAAGGGGGGGAATTAATTTTCCGTAGTGTAGGTGCATCAGAGGAAGCTGTCGCCTTTCCGAGAGTGTGTCATGTTTTACTGCATCCAACTGAAAACGAACCCATTGGTGAACAAATGAATAAAGATGTATTTCCCTTTAAATTTTTTAAATATTTTTCACATAAGCGTTTCTAAAAGCATATAAGATTTTTAAAGAAATCTATATTCGGATGAAACATAGAGAATCCGTAAACAAAAACCTATATGGAATATCTAAATAGTTTGTATCCTCCTTATTTATTAGCAGAATTCGCTCATATAATTTGCCTAAATTTTCAGAAGAAACAACGGAAAATTTTATATGGTTATTGGTAACTGTCATGCAGTTGCCAGTCCTTCAATAGATTCTGTGCACATTCCGTCTCGGATGCTCTCCAGGTAATAACCACATAAACCCTGTCCAAACATAACTTTCATCTTTCTGAGTTCACTGTTGATTTGGTTTAGCAACCAGTACCCGTCGTTGCTAAACCTGCATCACAGCAGTATTCAATTGATCCAGCAAGTATATGAATCGTTGGAATGAACAAAAAGACTGGCTTTCATTCCGAAATTTCGACATGAAAACATTTTGAAATACAGAGGTGTTCTGATGAATATCGCTAATCTATTTTCTTTTCACTTCAATATTACCAAACAGGCAATATCGAAGTGAGACAAAGATGCGGATAAGTAAACCATGGAATCGTGTTCTTCTATACCCCAATCCACCAAATGAGTTTGACAAACGCTTCTAATTTTTGAGTCACACTCCAGGGAACTAACTCGTTACTTTCGCTGACATCAATATCGGTGGGAGATCAGTACAGCAGGTTGTGCTCTGTGCACGTCTTTTCTCTCTCTTACTAAGGAACTTCGCTCCTTTATCATCGCCGTTTTAATCCACAAGAGAAACGGCGACTCACAAGTGGCCAGCGAATAAGGCAGTCTGGATATCTACCGTCGATTTAACGGGCGCTTACCAATCACCCACTGTTGACACTGATTACGGCAGTAACAGCAGCGGTGTCACGTGTCAGATAGCTGGAGCTCATCCCGAAGGCTAAGCTTGTGACAGTTTAGCATGCGTTGGAAATGGCGACGTAATAACATCCAACCTGTTTAGTTCATTCAACTGGAATGACAATTCTATCCAATTATTTACCGCACGGGAGGTCGGTCCATTAGAACAATATTAAAGGTTACTCATTATAACAGCCGTCTTGGCCACAAAGGAAACCCGGTGTTCGCTAAGCGCGAGGCCTGCGTGCCTTCCATTATTGGGCTGACATTTTGTTAGCAACCCTATTCTTGTTTAGCCCCATGATCACCATTTCGGAAGCAATCAAAGACCATTACTAGTTGTTTCTCGCTCGCTCCCAAGTCCGCTTCGGTAACAGAAGTACATAAAATCATTCTCTTACATTATGTCTGCCTATTTATCACGGCAAATAAACGTCAGAGCAGCCGGTTCGAGGCTTTAAGTGACCAAGACTAATGATCTGTTCTATGGAAGCGAGATGGTGTTGCCTTTCTACCGCTACAAACCCCCTCCCCCCTTTGCTATTTTTTTTTAACTCTTAACTTTTAAAGTCGCCTTTTTTCGGATCGCAGTTTCACTGCGGAAGTAACAACGGAGAAGGGGAAATTGGGAGATTAATATAACCTCCTAGCTGTTTCTTTTATGCCTTGTAATTTCTTGACTAAAAGATAATTTAGCTTCGCCGTCTTAAAAGCCTTTTGTCTGAAACTTTCGCAGCTTTTGTTATCTGGGTTGTGGGGTAATTTATGGGCACGTGGCACTCGCTTCACGGATCGTGGGTATATTGCATGCAGAAAATAGGGTAAAAAGGGAAATAATTTCGTTTTAGTCTTTTCCTCCAGTAGCTGCTTCGTGTAAATCACACTGTGTGGTGCTTCAGGGAAAAAGGGGGGGGGGTCTTAGCTATCTGTTTGTGAATTCTAAACGTCATATGCAGTAGCGAAAATATATGATTTTGATTTGTAAAGACATGTGTGCAACGGTCCTCTTCGATTGTATGGTTATTACCATGGCAACGTAATGATGCTCGTAAAGGCGATTCAAAATGTCCGTCTAAGAGATTAGGAAAATGAATCAACTTCGCATTGCATGCGTGCGCACACACACACAAAAAAATAATAAATAAAAACGTCTTGTGGCCTTCTAGTAGAAGGCATTGCTATTACTCGAGGAATGAAATGCCTTGATTCTGGATTCTTAATTTCTGTCAGTGGAATAAGTAGTAATATTTTAAGACATCTTAATCCACTGGCTGAGGTATCAACTGCTTTACCACAATAGAAACAATCTGTTTGCAATGCCTTAAGTTGGCATTTACGGTGACTGTTCAGACACTCACTGAATATTCCAGTTGCAGTCCGAGGTGGTGACAATGTACCAATATTCTATAAAATTTAATTTTTAAGTTCTGCAATTGGATTGTGCTCACAGAATGATGCTCAATGTCCAAACAAGGTTTAATATTTTCAAACAAATCTGAACATGCACAGATAAAGTGCGATTTCGTTAGCAATCATGTGACGTGATTTCATGCTCGTTGACCTAACAAGAAGTCGTTGACACCCTGAAGGATGGAAATAAACATTTTCCCGCATGTTAAGTCCAACACACATCAGGTATAGAAACATATTTTAACCACATCATATACAAGAGATTGTATATTCGTACAGAGAGAGAAGTCCTTTAAATCAATTGCAGATGGCTCTTTCTGTGCCCACTATATTCGTAAATATTGTTTTGAGCAGAAGCGAAATCCAGTGAGGTCGTTGTGTTTTATGTCAGTCCCATTAAAGGCTGGTAATAACCTACTGGCGTATCTAGTGCGTGTTGGGGTGGGGTGGGGAGGGGTTTAAGGTTATGCAAGGGTTATGAACCAAAAAAGTGGTATGTAGTCTCTCCCGAGCAATGAAAATTCCGATGACCTTCGTAATATCGCGTTTCAATTGGCATTGTACATTCTAACTTGTCCCTTTGCAGATCATTGTCTTGTTACCTTGGAGCGATTCTGGTCCTTCGGTTGGACTGCACGATTCTTTTAGCCCTTCTTTGTTTTCTGATATGAGCATTATATAAGCTAACTCCAGCCACAGGATTGCTGTTGGTTTAATGGTTTTTGGTTGCTGAACAATATTCTGTGGACACTGTTAGGCTCAACCACACCAGCGTGGCGGCATTACAATGCTGTCTGATTTGAAAGACCCGAGTTCCAGTCCCGTATAGGACACGAAGAACCTTCATAAGAGTTCATCTGAGTTAGCGTCTCATAGGGAGGTAGAATGATTTTTCCTCCTGGAGACTGAGTTTTCATCCCTTAAAAGACCAGAATAATAAACGCCATTCACAGACATTATAAAAAGGATAAACAGCCTCAGTTGCTTCGGCTGTAATTCTAAAAAATCTACCATTTCGAACTCAAGTGCTAATCGTCCATTATTTCGATTCAAATTGTCTTTCGTGTTTTGTCTTTAAAGCCTGCTGAGGAGTTGTATTCAATGGAAGCTAAGTCTGCCTAATAAACGGTATTAGGCAGACTAAATAAATGATTTATAAAACGTTAGCAAATATTGGTAAACTCGGTTTCTTTTTACAGAAATTGGAACCTTCATGACGAAGTATTAATTCCACGTGCTAATTTCAGATATTGAAAGTACAACTTTTCAGACTGCGATTAACCTTTGAAATAACAATACCGTCTTCTCCTTACGAAGCCCATCCGATGGAACCAATGTTAAAGTAGTCGTAGGTTGATAATTAAGAAATATTAAACCACAGGTTATCTTTCCTGCAAAGATTTGCCCTAATAATTAAAATGAACTTCAAAAATGGTTGTTATTATGCTGCGGATATCTCTCGAGGGCCTCATTAAGTTGTTGAAGCGGTTTCTCAAATTGCTTCCGGTGATCAAAACAGAACAATTTTCTTACAAACGTAGTTTCGAAATATTCCGAGAACAATGTAATGAGAGAAGCATAAACCTATTTTTTAACAGCGGGGTATATAATAAATCAGATGGTGTATCGATCTTCCCGAAGCATTCATATCTCAATATGACTGCATGTAAACTCTTCGGAACTTGACCCATCAAAATGAGGATAAGCGGCATCTTCTTTATTTTATTATATAGATTCCAATTACAGGACGAGTTTAATGTGGAGACAGGAAGAATAATAAAGAATTTAAAAAGATAAGACTTGCTAGTATATTCTGTAGGCTCTATTAAAGCTGTATAAATACTTAAAATATGATAAATATATTAATTCTTAAACATTTTGGGAGACTTACGATTTAGAGTGTATGTTTTGCGATCCACCAGGATAACTGGGAATGCTTGATAAACATTTCTGCATTTGGGACGTAATTCGTCACTCAGAATACGTTATGCTGAGTGACGAATTCAGGATATGTAAATGAAATAAGAGCTTTTCTCTATAATAAGCAAGATGCAAGTATTTTGACAAAGAACGTTATACAAGTGAAATCAGATATTGCGATATCCTTAGGGAAAAAGTGTAAAATAAATCGATTATATACGAAAAACCTCAGGAAAATGAACAAGTTATCGTCTGTTGAATTTCCCAGCCACAGGGAAAAAAAAAAGTAGTGGTTGGGGGCGTTTCAAATGAGAAATCCCAAAGAGAAAAGTGACAAATGAACATCTGAACTACCCAAATAGGAATTTGGGCATTTCAGATACTCGTTTCTCAAGAGTGGAAAAACAAAAGAAATGCTCTTTTCAGCCGAATTAGCTACCCAGCGATGAGGCTCTCTTTCTAGATAAGGAGAGAGAGATCCTCAGTTTAGGCTAGTTATACGAGTGGACAAAGTATCCTCCTTTCAACCAACAGCCTGCGTGTTGAATTCAAGCTGTGGTCATGTGAGGAAGATGAATTTTATTATATTCCTCACATGAGGAAGATGATAAAATTGTGTGAGACTACCGTTCACTTATAGGAGGCTTGAAGTGGCGTTAAATCCAACCTTGAGTCATCCATGTTATCAAAAAAAAAAAAAAAACATTCTAGTAGTTTCACCTCAAATATCAATGTGGATTTCCATTAAAAAGAATATAAAAGCTACGGTACATGAAAAGAACATTGTTTTTGAGTAGCGGCACCTAAAATTATCAACATAAATTGAAGAACCTCCAAATCCGGCCTGGTTGGTCGAGTAGTTAGCGTATCCGCTCTCCAGCCAAAAGGCTGCGGGTTCGAATCCCGCTGTGGGCATGGATGTTTGCGATTGTGAAAACAGTAGTGTTGGTGTAGTTGCGGTTCGGTGGATTGAGTGGTGGAGACAGAGTTATAGAGTAGGTGGCCTCCCTCGATGAGTCTTTGGCTCCCTGGAGGTGTTACGTAATAATAATAACTCAACTGCTGTTTCTGAAGAATAGTAAAAGTTCTACATTTCAGTCAAAATCTGTAGGCGAAGTACGATTAATTATACACTAATAACCCTTTTAACCCTTTTCATATGCTCATCATTTGGCATACAAGGTCGAAATGACTTCCGAAAGAACTTATAATCTTCTTTGTCACTCATGATTAATATTGTGTTCTTATCAATGTACCTACAGTTTGAGAGAAGCGTCCTATGACTTTTAGCAGGACAGGGTGCAGGTGTGTGTGTGGGGTGGGGGAGGATTGTGGTTTTTTTTTATGTATTGTATAATATTTATCTTTCAACTACGGTGCAATATCGAAACAGTTCATGGCAGAAAAGAAACATTTACTAGTAACATCGATATCTCAGTGAAAACGAGTAAGTGTCTCTCTTCGTAACAGAATATCAATTTCATATTTTACTTAATGAAATATGAATAAAAATCATAAATGATGTTGTAGTAACAAATAAGGAATGCTAGTGATCAAAAAGGAATAAATATCATTTGCGATGCAGCTCGTGTTTTTTTTTTTCTTTTTCACAGCATAATATTGCACCTGCCACTCAAGCGGTACTTTATCTCTTCCATAAAGCTCTATCTAGAAATATCTGTGGAAAGAAAACTCAGAAGTTAATTTAGATATGAATTATAAATCAGAACCTTTTGACTAAGAATCTCCTTTTGAACGAGCAGTAATCGCACAAAAATGCTTCGTCCTTCCAACCTTCCCTGAGTAACTTTTAAGAAACGAGAAAAAAAAAAACTCTTTCTCGGGGTAAGAATACATTTGTCACTCAACTATCAAATGATACAGAAAATGTTGGCAAGTCATGAGTGCAGCTCGTACCGAGGAGTTCGTTTTTATGATATCATTATGATAGCATACCTCACAATTTCCGCTAATTATGAGCGGTGTTGGTTGCTTCGCCATCATATAAAATTTTGTCTGGAATGGTAAAATTTTGTCGCGATGGTAAAAGCTAACCATTTGTTTTTCTTGATAATTGGACAAAAAGAGAAAAAAATGAGGTTGGAAGGACTGAGGGGGGGGGGGTTAATCAGTCAGTTTTCTCCAACTCAGTGGGGTGAATTTGATTGAATTCCAAGCTGAATTAAAGTTATAACATACAAATGGAAGTATGAAATTATGCAATTATCAAGGCATTAATTACATTTTGCTGCTCGATTACTCTAATTTTTTCTTACTTTTGTAGATTTGTTATTGCTTATGACGAACGTTTGTCACAAGACATTTTCTTGTGACAAACAGGTATTTATTTTTGTCTCCTCTCTCCGTACCCCCCCCCCCCCCCCCCCGGTTCACGTGCATGTCTGTTGTTGTGATGTTTTTGTGTTATTTCTCTTTCATAAACTTCTGCTTCAAACTTTGAACGAGGACTGGCAGATGAAATGAGACATTTAATTTCATTATTCACGATGACGTAACAGATTTAGATGTATTAAGATGACTTCTGTACCCATGGCGTCTGAGTGTCTGGTTTTAATTTCACTTCTCATACGCTACAGAAGACACGACGGCAAGAAAGGAACTGTTTGTAATTAACTTCGCGTCGAGATGTCCTTTCTCCCTACCCTTATCATCTCAGCCTGCATTTGTCCGCTTGTTGCTTGGTTAAGTATTTCCGCTCTTTGCGGATTAAGAATAGTAATACGTAAGATGCTCTCAGCTACCTTCAGGAGACATCGTGCTGCACAGGTATCTATTTTTGTCTCTCTCTCTTTCTCTTCCCCCCCCCCCGTTCACGTGCATGTTTTTGTGTGTTAGTCACGATTCCTATGTTTTTCCTTAGTGCCGTAATTGCTTTTCTCTGTCTCTTCACTTCTGCATGCCACCGAGCGTTCCCGACACTAATAAGAGGTGACAAAAGGATGCGCGTGGTTATTTGATGAATTAAGTTTTGCAACCAGTCAGTTTTTAAGTCACCAACTTCGGTCCCAAAGGTGGTCTGGGAAGTGTACATTGTGGAACTCAGAATCTGTGGAACAATTTATCATCCATGGCATTGTTAAACAGTTCATTAACCTCGGATACCAACAATGGATCATTCATAACTGTCACTGTATAGGGGGCGTTTGTGTGTCGGGCTTTAATTTCACTTTTAATTCGCTACAAAAGGCACCGCTACAAGAAAGAGGAAAGAACCTATTTGTAATTAACGTTGAAGAGATTCCGTTACAGGCATTTAACTGACACCTTATAATTGCTGCATCAGTTATCCGGTTGTTTGACGTCCCGTGCACTTGCTTCTGAAGAACAGTACAGTTAACTAGGTGGACCGGCGCATGACACACACAGGAACTCCAGAAAAATCTAATGAGACGTAATTTAGTTCCAGGTTTCCTGGTTCGTTATAAAAACAGTGTTTTCGAATATTATCATCAAATTGACGCAGTTCCCGCATAAGCAAAAACTATGTAGAGGTACTTTACTGTACTGCAGACTTCGTTCCTATATTGGACAGGAGAGAAGTCTTCGATATTCTGTTGTACGCGATATGAATAGGAGAGAGAACTTCCATTACTTTGCCAATAACTCTTTGCACGAAAACATAGAAAAGGATACATTTTCTATCTAAAACTTCTCATAAGTTTCTGCTAGGTTTTCTGGAGAGTTCACAACATTTCTTGCTTGCGTGATTTGGTAGTGCTTTTTAGGTAAATATGTGCTTTGTTTCTATAGAATTTATAAAAAAAAAATCAAAGATGCATAAAGCATCTGTGTGGCAGTTCTCTGAATTGCTTCCACAAGTTACAACTCGTCTGATTTTTTTTTTTCTGTGAATATTTGTATTTGATGTTTCGGTTTTTAGAATTGCTTCGTTACTTTGTTGATAATTTATATTTCAAGAAAGTACAGTATAAGAAATAAAATGTAATCATGTATTTTTTTTTTTTTGTATTTCTGTTTGAAACTAAGGTGTAAAATGCTTTTTTTCAATTTAATTAGTTCTAAATAAGTCATTGTTAGGATTTCCTTATTATAAATTTAAACTGTGGATTATTATTTTCCGATCTTATTTCTGAATCAAGGCTATTTATATTTTGAGAGCTATGTATGCAGAATATTTTTAAAAATTATTTCTGTCGTTATGGAACACTTAGTTGTTTTTCTCTTATTATTAGTTAATGTTTCGTCTTAGACCCAGTTTTTTATTATATTTGCGGGATGGATAGTAGCATGTAGCATTGTCGTCCACGACCTGCTGGATAAAAGGTCAACATTGCAGGATGAACTTTATCGGCAACAATGTTCAGATATTCCTCGGAGGAGAGGACACCCGACCGTTCAGTAATATCATGGGACCCATTCCATACCAACAGAACCTTGAGTTGTGCTTACAAGGCAAGCTGGGTTCGTTGCATCATGGTACTCCCTCCAAACTGCCTGCCGGCCGTCTGTACAGAACAAGGTGTACCGGGACTCATCGGACCACATGACCAGCATCCAGTCATAGTGTAGACGACCTTTTCGGTTCTTCGCATAATCGATGGTTTCCGTATAACTGTGCGACTGCCAATACTGATTCTATTCAATTCCCTGCGCGTAGTTCGGTGAGATCTGGTCAGGAACAGTCTTCACTGAATTCGATCAATTGCTACACAGACAGGAAGCTTTGTTTTTGTCCGTACACGCCTTAGACGATCATTCCTGACAGACTTTTCAGGATCGCAGTTATGCCTTTTAGACAAGCAATGTTTATCATTTTTCCACTGCTTAAACACCCGAGATATCTCGCTTTTTGAGAAACCAATCAGCTCTGCTGTTTTCGAAATCGTGACGCCAGCCAGTCGGGCACCAACAAATAAGCCTTATGTCGAACTCCGAATATCCTTTGTTTTTTTTTCTATTGTGATCAACGCTATTGGCGATTATTGACCAACAGCAGCATTCTTAAATAGTTGCCTACGTGGTGACGCCCGTGACGAAGTATTTTGCATGTACTTGGTCATATACGCTATTTAAGTGACTTTTACATATAATCTGCATAAAGGTTTGTAATTCAGTGGTCGGTTTGTATATGAAGAAATGTCGGTATTTTTTACACTGGATTTGGAGAGATGAGATGTAAACATGTCTTATATTACAAATGTAGGGTCCGTTTGAAGTAATCATAACTAACATTCAGTATCGAATGTTAATATGTAGGGGAAGGGTTTGTGAACAATAATTATACTTATTGGACAGTTGTGCTGTCCTTCTCTGGGTAGAGTTAATGTTTCAGAATACAATTTATTAGTGTTTTGGTGTTAATTACAATATTTGTTTTAATTCAAAATAAAAACCTTTTTTTTTTTTTTGAGGTTTTTCGAAAAATTTCAACGCCAATATAATATAAAGTGAAAAACTAAAATAAAGAATTGCAAGAAAATAAATATAAGGTTGAATTATTACAAGAGAATAGTATGAGAATACTTTATCAAAATAAACTAAAATGCAATTTGAAGAAAATGTTATCAGAATTGAGGAACATATAAATTCTTATTGGGAAACATCCAATATGAAAACACAAAATCTTTCACTCAGTTCTTAATTGGCGCTTTGTTTTCAGCTCTGTGAGGCACTGGCCAATTTTTTTATATATTATCTATCCAGGAACTCGAAAAAAGAGTCAGACCTAGTTCCTTCAAGAACTTACATTGGGAGGCCATTCGATGCATCGGATGATCTCCAAAAGCAAATATTCAAATTTCAACAGATATGCAGCAGTTTTAACATAAAAATACCAAGAGAGAAATGAAAAAACAGTAATTGCAAAAGAAGCAATCAGATGTAAATTAGAATTAAATGGGAAAAATACTGTTACAAGTAATGACATTTAAATATCCAGGAATAACACGGAGTGAAGTAAAAGAACAATCCCCGAAGGCTTATAAAATAGCAAAGTTTAAATTCAACTGTATGTAAAAATAAAGATCTCACAAAAGTAAGAATGTATAAATCAGTAATCGGGCGCGCAACAATAACTTGTTGCACTCCCGACAAATCATTAATCTGCTTAATCTTTTTTTCTTGTTTTCTGAAAAATCATTCAAGGTAAATGGAACAAATTGAAACATTATTTAATATAATCATCTCTCCATTCCCAAACTGTTTCTTGAGTAATATATTATTAGCAATATCCCAAAACTCCATGTATATGAAAGTTACAAATCTGGTTAAAATATAATTATCACTTACCTGATGTGTAAAAGCCATCGTAAAAATAAAAGTTAGAATTAAAATTTAAAATGAAAAAAAAAAAATCTTTTCTTTCTATGTTATGGAGACATGTTTTTTTTTTATTATTATTTAAACTGACAAGCAGAGCAAGCACATTTTCTGATGAAAATATGCAACAATAAAGAATTTGGACATGAAGAGCGTGCAGCATGAGCACCAATAATGGATATGTTAAAATAGGAAAGTGCTTGACAGAGTCACTTCATTCGCCACTAAACAGTTAACGAATTTATAATTTTTTTCCCTCTTACTTCATCGATGCGTCCTGTATGCTGAAAGTGGTTTGAGAATTTGCGTGTGTAATCTTAAGCGATTGATAGATTTCGTCAGCCGGTACTTATTGAACGCATGAAATGATTAAATGTAATCAGATGCACATTTTATTGCTTCATCTCACTTTTTTTTGTCAAAGAAAACTGACCTAAATGCTGCTCTCAACCTCAACAAAATCTTTATTCTGAAAATTCCGTAAAAGAACTCTTCATTTCTATGAACATATAAACGAGTGAATTTTATCTCTATTCTTGAGCATTTGCGAGTATTGTGTTCTGCTGGGAATAAACAGGGTTGGAAAGCAACATGCTTATGCCAACAACAACAACCACTTTCACGGTTTACATCGTTTTTAATATGGAAATAAATGCACAAATCTCTTGATAAGACTGGCTGCATAGTTTTATGACGAGATTTTATGTTCAAACAAATCTGCTATCAAAATCAGTTGAATCTCAGATTCAGTTTTTGGAATTGACTGTCGGATTAATTTTTTGAATTACCGAAAACACAACTAATGCTATGAGACTTGTGCACTGTACATGTTAACTGTATGTGTTCAGATGGATAGTTTGTGAGATGAAAACCTCTGGCGCGACAGAATTCAAATCGATTTTTCCCACTTCTTAGACATTCACGTAGAAATAAATGTTGCAGATTTTTAGCCTTTGCTGCCGTATCATTTGTATTCAACTATCATCCTATTGCCCTCGCCTCAATACTCTCCAAACCGACAAAGATCATCAAAAACAACCAGCTTCTTTACTACCAGGAGACGCATCAGTTAGCGCTCATCAATGAGGATTCTCGCCTACTTTACCCACCAAGATGGCCTTCCTTTTGTGTGATGGATAGCCATTTCCTCTGGTCGTTCACTGCATATCATAGAGGATGGCCTCCGTGAATTTTTTTCAATGCTGGAGCACTCCTGAGTTTTTTACTGATACCCATACTCTTCCTCCTATGTATACCAATGGCCTTTATCTAACTTCAAATCTTATTCATGATTTTGCTGACGATGGCGCTCCCCATTCTCTTCATTGTAAAAAATCTTATAGTACTCAAAATGACTGACGCTCAAATTCTCCCATAACAATGTGTTAAACGCTATCTTCACCATTCTCAAGTGGAATGCAGATAATTCAGAGAATTTCAATGTTATTTAAACCCAGGCCTGGCTTAATGCCAGTAAAAAGATTCTACTTCCATCTCTTCCCCCCTCTTACGTTTGGTAATGTTCCGATTTCCAGCCGAGATAACTTTCTCCTTTGTCGATTAATTTCTCATCTAGCTTGTTTTGACATACGATAGATGAGATGTTTCGGCATAAACATATCATAGGCTTTGGGAGCGAAGTCCTTGTTAGAAGGAGCGGGGTCGAAGTTGTCCTTTACAAACAAAATTAATAAGACAAACATTAAGATCCATGCCAATGGCTGTGGGATTAGAACCCACAGCCTGTGGTTTGAAGATTAGGTAAGCATACGCTTGGTCAACCAGACTGCTCAACTCCGAACACCATATAAATCCCATAAATCCATCTACCTTGGAATATTATTCTCACATTAATACTGGTGCAAGCAAAATCTCAATGAAAGGTCTTGAATGTATACAGAAAAGTTCAATCTGCGTAATAAGTCCCCCCCCCCTCACTTTCTCATTGATCTTTTTATGGTTATTTTCAGCGTTGCTCCACCGAAATCGTTTTTTTTTTTTTCAATTAACACAACGTTTCTTTTTAAGAAACGGTATTGTAACCTCTAGTGTGTGGGTCACCATATAAAATATTTACTTTCATATAACGAGCTTATGTAATAATTTCGTTATATTTAAAGTCACAGGGAATTAATGTTACTTGGAAGGTTTGTAAATTTGTTCTATATTCATATAGACTGCAACAAGATGCATTAGGTGAAACGATTTAAGGTCACATAAAAATTATTTTTTTTTAAATGCCGTATGCCCAATTTCTCTCATTGACAGCGGGCTTCAAGCCCAGAATTAACATTCAGCTTGCTGAGCCTATCCGAGCTGTTGAAGCATAATTATGATGTTAATCGACCGCGTGCGCCACGCTTTTTGTGTAATATTGATGACATATTTGGTATATGTAGATGGCTTTACACATGTTAATTTGTCGTTAAATTACTATTTCCGCTTCTCCACCTTGACTTTTTTTTTTCAAGGGGAGGGTGGGAAAAGTCGAGAAAAGAATTTGAGACAGAGAAATTGGAAAAAATATACTGTAGAATCTCAAACTTATATGGAGACAATTATTGATTACAATCATACAGCGTGGATTTCGGGGGCAGTCAGGCTTTCGAAATGAGGGAAAAATTGCGAATGAAACTAATCTTCGAAGAAAGTAGCTAAGTTTTATTTTTGTTAGTTGCTGTGAATTTCAGAGCGGTGTTTATTAAGTTTCTTCCCCTCCCCAGCCACCCAAAAGCATTGGACTAAACTAAAAATTGTTCAGAAAATGACTCTAAATGACTCTCAGTTTAGCATTCGCCGATTTCTTTTCGTCGCCGTTCACTTCATTGATGGCCCTCCAAGAAACAAATGCGCTTGTTGTTCGTTTCTAGTAATTCTGAAAGAGGTCATTCTTCTTCTCAACTTTTATAATAACCGAGCAGTACATTTCGACGTCAGCTAAGCTGTATATTTTCAATGGGAAGCTATAACTTGTGCCAGGATCGTAGAAATATTTCTACCAAATCATCGCGAAATTAAATATGTGCGAAATAATTTTAGCAGTTATTCGCTCGTGGCGATTTCTTTGTTGTTTGCTGCTCATTTACAATCCCACAAATAGAGGGAGGATAAAGAGCAATGCAATGATAGCAAGCTTGGAGAATTTATTAAACAAATTGCTCTTGTCATAACATTCACGGCTGTATAATTAATAATTACTTCTCTGCAGTTAAAAATAATATACACGAATGGTTTAATGGGATTCCATTTTAAGTGCCGTGGTTTAATAAAATGCCACAAATATTCCCGAATTGATAAGTCTCGAATGCTGACAAAAACTATTTGACAAGGCGCTTTATCAAATACGACCTGCTTGACACCAGTGAAACGACGTATATATATATATTTCAATTAGTGATAGAAACGACATAAATTGGAGGGAAAAAAACTAAACTGTCACACATTAATTATACTTCAAAGTGGACCAAAAGCCACTTCATATGCGCATCAAAATAGGATGAATTCTCTCACTGCCCTCTACTGACGAATGACTCTTCGAAATCCATATTCTACCATCCTTTATCGGAATTTTTCCAAACTGACTTTCTTAGTACATATATTCGTTGCCATGACGACTATCCAAGGATAGCAGAACTAAGGTTTAAATAACTATACCCTTGAATAACTCGGTGGGTTATGGAAGCCAACTTCCCACGTTGTTCGAAAATCCGCGTATAACTTTTGACTCTCCAAAAACAACTATTAATAGCCTACTGTTGACCAAAGCCTTACCGATAACATAAACAGTCGATTAACATATTTTGTATGGTATGTATTATATACTATATTTTTACAATAAAGTAAGCTAGAGAAAAGAAAATGTTATTAAGGAAAATCATAAGGAAGAGAAAATACATTTACTGTACTGTACTGTATTTATCGATACGTCATCTGTTTAGGAGATGAATCGTCTGTCTGGTCTGTCAGTACCTACATCAATATTGTCTTAATAGATACAAAACACTGTAGATGTTATACGTATTACTAACACTAGTCATCAAAAATGAAAAGATAATGTGAAAAAGAAATCCATATTTGTTTACAGGTAGTATAACGATTCATGCATTGATAACGAAGCAATATGATTGTTTCTGGTAGCCTAGTGCAGTCGATATGATTGCTTCGAGCTTTTTAATTAAGTAAATGTAATTAATTAATAATGAATTTCTGCAATGATGATTTAATACTGTATCTTTACGTTTGTGTGCGTAAGTTTTGAAAAATTTTAACTTTTCATAAGAGATTTGTGTATATTTTATGGTAGTAAATGATAAAATAGACTAATATCTACATATATTTTATGCATTCGTAACATGCCTAACTTTTTCTTAATTTTTCCGATATTTATAAGCTACGTGGTTCGTCTGCGACTTTCTTCAAATTGTCTCAAATCTCAAAAAAAAAAAAAAAAAAAAAAATCCAATATATTTATTCAAAAAAATCCGCGTATAAGTGTAACCGCACAGTTCAAACCCGCGTTGTTAAAGGGTCAACTTCGAAATTCTTATTAACTTTCATTGTGGATATTTGACTCTCAAAAGTTTTGAGTGTGCTTGTATGTTACAGTTTAAGTGGATAGGAAGAAATAGTTCTTGCTGGGAAACGCTGATGCACATGACTTCTTACAAAAGGAAGACGAATGGATGAAGAGGAAGAGTAGCTAGTGGCACATTCAAACAGAATTATGAGTGCATTCATGTGAACAATAACCGCAGAAGTAGCTGAAGAAAAGCGTGCAGAGGTTAAGCATCTTTTTTCTAGGAAATAGGGCTAATTGCTTCGATAGGAGTTGTTAATCAGTCTGACAGCTTTCTGTTCACCATCATAGGTTGAAATGAAGATTTCAGAGAACCTCTCCAATACGTGAGCAATACTCTATTGTCATTGTCGAGAATGAGGAATTCGCAGAAGATAAAAAGCTTCTTAACTGAAAATAAGTATTTGGAATAAAAGAGGAATCTGTTTTCTGGATGCTGAAGCAACTGCACACGATGATTTGATGCCAGGGGAAATTTGCAGCATTGTTATACGAAGTGAAATCTCATCTTTTCCCCCAGGGACTTACTGTGGTGGCGTTCCCGAAGTACTTGAACTAATTGGGAATATAGCTGAACAACCTGGTTCAGCTATATTCCCAATGGTCGTCGAGATTGGGGATCGGAGTGGGACTAAACTCCACACTGTAAAACACTCCTTTCTCTGAACCCTCAAGAAAAGGATGTTGCTTTTAATTGAGCGCATGATCGAAGCAGCTAAAACTATGAGATCAGTGTGTATTATGTCTGTTAATTGTGTGTGTGTGTTCCCTTGATCTGTTTGAAGGATGAAAAACTTGAATTTCCGAGAAAGGGAACCCCTCTACCTCCACATCAGACCGGATAACTCGCCTTCAGTTATGAAAGCCTTGCTAAAGGTTCTTCGCATCCGAGAGGAGATTTGAATCCGGATCTTTCTAACCAAAAGGCATCGTCAATACCAGCTGAACGACAGAGGCTTCCTCAAGAGCTGTCTTCCAGAACCTAGAAAAAAGGCTAATAATCTCTGAATTGCGTATCGGATGTTTTATCCTTATACAAACCCAAAGTTTAAGCTTTTAGAACAACTTTTTAATCATAAAATTGGTGTCACAGCAGATCAGGAGAGGATATTTGGTGGACTGGATCAGGTATTTTAGAAAATAACAGTTTACATAGATGCTATAAGGGACAACATAGTGTGGTGCAGGATTCATTGTTGGCCAAAATTTGAAACGCCCGGTTACCAGTTACAACCTTTAGACCAGTGCTTCCCAAACTTATGTATGTAAAGGCCTCTTTGGAAAAATTAAAATATTTCACGGCCCCCATCGAAAGAAAATCGTAATACAGACATATATTATTATAATATTTATTGTATTTATATTCAATACAAAACATACACAGCGAATATTGCAAAAATCAAATGCAAATATTACATTTTTAGTATCTTACATACACATTTTACATGGCACACTTAGTCTTAAAACATTTTAAATTTGTTTTCTTCATTTCACGGCCCCTCTCAACAAAACTGACGGCCCCCAAGGGGGCTGCGGCCCATAGTTTTGGAAGCGCTGCTTTAGACCATAAGTTATGTTACTTATGTCTCAGATTCAAGTTTTTCACTTGGAGCCTTTTTAATGAATTCTCTAACAAGATATCTTGTGATTTGGAAAAATCTTCAAGAAACATCGTGAGTGCAGTAGAGGAATTAGTTGGACATAGGGAGAGCATTAATTAGATATCGCTGGTATGATGAAGAGTGTGAAACAACCACTCATCGAAGAACGAGCTTACCGATGATGCAAAGGATTTGTGGAATTAAATTATATAGAAAGAAGAGAAGGGGAAACTCTACAAAAGAAAGAAACGAGAATGGGAAATTAAGGAACTAAGATGCAAACGCTGAGCGAAAATGAACTCAGGCAATTCTATAAGAAGGTTAATGACACGAGGAACGGATATAAGCTTCGACCAACTATTAAGCAGATGGGTTGAACGCTACCATGTCTTAATGGAAAAAAAATGGATAATGATGGGTAGCCATGAAGCCCAATATAGAACACCTATATCACTGCAGCAGAGAAAATGAAATTGAACCACATATAGAAGATATCCAAAGCAATTTCAAGATGAATAACACGTCAGCAGGTTATGAGGAGATACCAGCAGAACGGTTTAAGAGTTCTGCGGCAAAAGAGGCTTAAAAGGTACGGGAATTAGTTTGGGCAGGAGAGGAAATATCTCAGGAACGGCACACGGCATAATCTGTTCTTTGTATTGAAAAGGTATTTCGTTAATGTGCTCTAATTACCGAAGAGTTCCTTATGTATGAGCTATTTTCTAATTTATCAGAGACCGGTTTCGATGTTATAATGAATTAAGATACGAGGATGCCTTAGCTTTATTATTTAATGTAGTTCTGGGAAGGAAGGAAAAACTAAGACCTTGGAATCCAGATAAGTGACACAATGTTCAATAAATGAAGTTATTAGCGGAAGCTCTGTTAGTGCCAAAATAGGCTTTTCTTGTACCGAAGAGAACCACCAAGTTGTTGGTCGCTGGAAATGAAATTAGACACTAAATGTGTGTGTCGGTGAAAAGGTGTGGATCCATGCAAATATTATATAAGATGAGCAGAAGAATGAGAAAGTCCTGAGGATTTATGGACCTCTCAGGGATGATATGAATTGTAGAGAAGGCGCCATAACAACCAATACGTATTTTACTTTTTTCGGAACCCGAATCCGATGACACCGATAGGAAAAGGTATTCGGACGGAGAACAGCAGTGGCGACTCGTGGCTTGAAATCGTGGGGTGCTGCAACTTTCGAAATATACATACACACTGTAAGAACAGTGTATACGTGTGTGGATAAAATATCAGAATTATGGTAAAAATTAAAAAAAAAGTTAAACATGAAAAAATATTGTTTATTATCGATAAAATTATACAGTTTAATATAATTCAAAATTACTTAAAACGGAGTAAACACGATAAGCACTACGAACACTCTACTACTGGCGCAAACTGCATATAAACAACAGTGAAACTGCGCGACGGAGAGTGCCGCATTGCGCCAATAGCTCGCATCTCACTATGACGTGCATATGCTTGCGCGCGTAGCAATATGACACTGTGGTAAACACGGTGCTGCTAGCGTCCTTTGCCCTCCTAAGTGCTACAAGATGGATTTTTATTGTTTTTTATACAAAATAAGAGAATTGTATAGGATTGTTGATGATAAAATTAAATATTAGCGAATATAAATAAATTAATAAATATATTTATATATCGAGAAAATTGGGGGGGTGCTTCAGTTCCGTAGTGCCTATGCACGAGCCGCTCCTGGAGAACAGGAACATGATTAACGTCGTTTTTGCGCGACAAGAAGAAGAACGCAGAGTAGTTGAACGACAAGACTGAAGTGGGCAGACGGAGCAGTAGAAGAGATGGTAGGAATCTGACAATCCGGAAGAAGTTCCCACCTCCTATTTTCTTCAGGATGCCATTGAGATTTCATGATTCGATTGAGGACTTGATAGATTCGAACATAAGATCATGAGTCGAAAAATAACAGACAGGTGTATAACGATGTTATTTTCGAATTATGGCTACGAGACCAATATATTATGTCTTCTTTAAACTGCGTGTATTCTTCTGACCAGTTTTCCTGTTTTGAGGGATGATACCCTTTTTAAGGGGGGCCCTGCCATCTTCGTATGGGACAGAATAACTCACCTTCACTTAAAGAGTTTTATAAGAATTAAAACCGACTGTTACCTTTCCCCACTAGACTCTGCTCGGCTGCGTTCACAACCAATTTCAGCTGCAGTTTCTTCACCCCGCAAAATGGGAAAACTAGCCTGGTTGATAAAGCGGCTAATATCTCCGCTTTCCAGTCAACTGGTCGTGGCTCTCAGTTCCACTGTGGTGTGGCTATTTGTGAAAATATGATGGGTGATTTTCGTGGTGTCGTATGACTCCAATCGTGATATCTTTCAGCACATGAAAGGGTGCCATCCTGATTATTGGAAGCCCGAAGTAGTTTGAAAAAGTTCCATGTTTGGTCTCTAAAGCAGGGTTACCAGACTTTCTAAATCGACTATAGATGACCAAACATGGGGTGGAAACTATTATGTAGTTAGTCCTCTAGTCGCGACAGGATTCCCCTCCGACGATGCAGGTTTTTTCCTTTATCCTATTTTAGTGGTCTTTCATTTCCACACAACTAGACGAATCGCATTTCTGCTATGGCAAATTTCACGCGCGCGCACAAAAAATATAATTATAACCACTAAAAATCACAAGTGAAAAAATGTTGTACTTCAGTGGGTGGAGCGGTCGTTATTGGAGGTTACGACGAATTGTCAATAGTCGAAAATAAGATAATAAAATTGACAGGTTTGTCACAAAAAATCCTCACGTGCTGTACTTGATCTTGTCACAAATCGTGACACGTGCTTCCTTTGAAACCTGAACTATGTAGAAACCCCTTTCCATCGGACGTCATACAGCACCGACCCAAGCAGTTCTTTCCCCAGAGGCATGCTGCAAGCCAAAGTGCAGTAGAAGATTTATTGTAGCATAAATACGGCGTATACATGTTAATGGGTTATTATATTTCTTTTTTTCGACGGCATGGCCCTAACACGTGCGAGTGGTAAGTCGAGGACTTTCTGTATACCAATCCGGCATAAAAATCAAATAAAAAAGACACGCACGAAGAAGTATTTCTCTTCCTTCCCCCTCCATTCAGCAGGCCGGAACGTATGCGATATAATCTCATAAAACTATTATTTGAATCATTCAGTCACTTTTAGCTGATTGGAATTACGGCCAAAATAGTTAACACAACACTCCTCACAATCCCAGTTATGTTTGTTAACGATGAGTGGGTTCTTCTCTGGTCGGTTTATTGTTTTGCAAGAAGACGATCTTTTCTGCCTGCATTACTTCAGTATGAGACAGACTTAACCCACTTTCGGGTGAAATACTTTTTTTTTTCTTATCCTATAGAAAATTCGAATCAGTAAAGAAAAAAAAATCGACATGTGCGCTCAACTACGGGACGAAGGCACAGCACCACATAGACTAACAAAAAGGGTGGTCTTGTATAAAAGTGATGTAGAATCCTGAAGCAACAGAAGAAGAGGAATGAATTCCGATAGCAGATTTTCCGGAAAAACAAGCAAATTCAAACAGCTCAGAGAGTTTGGTTAGGTGATATTTTCCTTTACATTTTACTTTTTCATACAAATTGCATTCATTTGTTGAATTATCAGAAAATAACCTTTGGCTGTATTTCACCGTAGTTTCTGTATGGTGAAATCAGTCATTTGAATCAGTCAAAGTGAGTACCTCACTAAAACTATCTTGGGTTGCTTGAGAAAACTAAGGAGAAAACTTGAGAAAACAGCGAGTTTGTTAATAACGTGGGTTCTCCAGCTGGTTTGTCTTTATGACGAAAGACACTATTTCATAGTTTGTGGGGGAAAAGTCGCTGCCTTCATGTGAGATAGACTATCCTACCTTCATTATAAACTCTTATATAAATATGCCACCTTCTCAAAAATACCCAATTTTTTGCTGAATAGAAAAAGAAGCACAACTGCATAAGCTGAGGAAAATTTCAGCCTGCGCACTTACAGGCAGGGAGTAATAACTAAGTCGAGGTGTAGCTGTGAATAATTCCCCCGAATCACACCTTAGTGTGAAATAAATGAAGGCAGGATGGCCATTTTCGTGTTAAAACACACGCATCACTTCCACGGCCGAGGCGTTTTATTTCTTCCGCCTTATAGTCCCAGTGAGTGCAAATATCAAAGAAAGAAGCCATTCTAGAAGACAAACTACGTTGCAGCAATTAGCCTGCACAAAAAGAACGTGAAGCCTTTACGTTTAGATCAGAGGGGTCATTAAAACCAAAAGAAAAATTGCTAACGTTATTAAGTAATGGACATGGCGAGCTATCTAAGATCCCAATCCCTAGATGGTACCTAATCGCAGGGGTGGGGTGGGGGGAAGTGTAGAAAGGAAAGAAAAACCACGCAAATGAATAAAACAGTCCCAGTGTGAGGTGGCGGCAATCAAAATGGCTTTCTTCGTAATTTTACTGCTAAGTAACATTTGTTATCATTTCTTACAATAAATCTCAGAATGCTGTGATTGAGCTTCTGCGTAAACAACTTCAGACCGCGATGGCCGTCGGATGTGCGATAGCTGCAGAATTTCAAAGTTTTAAATTCATTAAACCTGCTTTTGTAAATAACAACGTATCGTCCCTTGCTCCCACTTGATCACGTGCTAACTAATGATTATCTCGTTCGTTATCACACTCTCGGGACCAGCGTGTACTTTATATTTTAAGATTCCCATTGTGTGACGCAAATTGGAATCGCAAGTTATTTAAATATCAAACACAATTAGCAGAAACGCAGAAGGCGACGGATAAATCTGGGTTTCTTTATTGATCAAGTTGGAACGGGGACTGTTTGCGAGGTTGAGCAAAGGCGTTATCCACTTAACAGTTTCCACAAGTCTCGAAAATAGAATTTTCTCAGCGGGAAAGCATTCCAAAAGAAAATGCGACGATTCCCACCAACTCCTGGCTGAACTAATCTATAAATTTGTAATAGGAATTCACGTTGCTACATGAGTTTTCCTCTTTGTAATTTTAAAGTAGGAACTTGCGTGCAACCAGAAACGCGGGTCTTACCGACACAACATTTCGTATCATGGGAAATTTTGCTTCGTAAGAGAAAAACAATGATGCTGTTTTCTCTTTGCACGGGAATATGACTTGTGTTATTGTTTTCGTTGGACATTTTTGTATCTAATATTCATTGTGTAAAAATTTAATAGCTTTTGATGAAAAATTAATTGTGGTTGGGAAGCTACTGCTTTAAAATTGCCACTTTGATTTTCCAAAAACTACTTGTCAGTTAAAATCTTGTCCGGAATACAGATTCAGTGAATTGACGTTAAATCTGTTTTTTTTTTTTTTTTTTTTTTTGCTGCAAATATCTCTTCGAGCTTTTTTGCTTACGCACGCGTCATGCATAACTTATTTGAAGGGCATTGTTGGTGCTGGGTTGTGTTGATTGTTTAGATCAACGCAGCCGATCTTTTTATTATAACCAGTCTCTTCATGTACAGTATTAGTCTCTTTCTCCTATGCTTCTACTGACTGCGCAACTTCATTTTTAGATTATTTTTGTTGCATTACTTATTCGAATCAAATCCTTTTACTCTTCAAAGACTTGATGAAAAACTTCAGAGTAGCTAATTTTCTTGTAGTGAGTACCTTTAAAACTCATTGGGTACGTTATTTCAGTGCTCGTATCTTAAACATTAGGAGGGATTACCAAGAACTTGTCGTGTATGATGTAGAGAGAAATACATCCACTTCTGTACTAGTGAAAAGTTCCCTGTGTGTGTGCGCGTGTGGTTTGATCTAATACTCATATGAACATCAGCGATGTTGCTGATAATCTGCTCTAGAGAAATAAAGGTAAAAGAGAATTCTTCTTTCCTTGATGTATTACATTTTTCTCAAGATATGTTGTACTCGAATTGTGCATGCGATTCTTTTCGTAGCTGAAATAGAAAAAGGTTTCTCTATAAAAACCACTTAACACCATACACTTTCCTGTTCGGATATTGAAGGGAGATGGCGAAAATAGGCAAGCGGGAAAATTACAATTATAAATGCGTTGAAAGTCAGGATGGTTCCTTTTTCTAAATATGAACTGTCTTGTTGGTAATACAAAGAGCTTTGAGAGGGAAGCTGAAATTATAATGAGCAAAGAATTACTTCATTCTTGATAGATCATCGCCGTGGCATATTAAAAATGGTAACTCCTCCAGGGGTTTTCAGAACAAGGCGACAAAAATGTCTTTAGCGTTGCGAAATATTTTCAAATGCGTTTTTTTCTGCGGTAATCAATCTTCTGAATAATGATCATGTTGAAAAATGAAGTTTAAAAAAAGGCCTGAAATAGGCATTTCTCTCTGCCTTAATACTTTCTTTACTGAATGAAGAAATCATCTGTGCTATTAGACATTTGTTTTTATTAGAATTCTTATAATTTAACTTTTGAATGCGATTGCGTACGAAATGTAGAATATCTTTAGGCTGGCGCAAAGCATTCTTAAATAAATAGGAAGACGATCACATTTTTACTTAACTAGTTAAAAATTAATCGATTCTTCTGTGTTAATCCTTTTCCTGAAGCTGAACTGTTTTTCTAGAGTTTGTCTTAATTTTATGACTTCCTAATATTTCATTTTAAAATTTAAACTTATATTTGTAGTTTAAATATTAAACTACAAACGTAAGTTCAACTGTTGCGATCCCCTATGCGAAAATAAAAGAGTTAAGACATGCGTATTGCAATGTAATATTCAGAGGTAAACCAAAGCCACGAGAAATGGTAAGTTTTATGGCTGTTTTCGTTAGCGACCATTCTCTATGATGGACGATTCAAAGGATGACTTCGGCCAGTTAATGTAAAATAAGAATTTTGTTCACCTCACTTAACTTATATGACCTGGTTGGACATACGTAATAATCCGTAAACATATTTCTCGTTTGGATTTGCTAATAAAGTTAACCTCCCTCCACATCGTGATGGGAAGATACTAAATGTCTTCAAGAAATATTAAGAGAAATCATTAAGTGGAAGGAATGCAGTTAAGCAGACTGGGAGTTATTAAATGTTGTAATCTCCTGTACGACAGGTCTATCAATAGAGTGGCATTATAATCGTGGCGACTGACACGAGCCACAGATCATTACAAAGAACTTATCTTTTACTAGCTTTATGAGGAGGATAAGAAAAATGGCGTGAGTAGGAGTGAAAATTTTGGTGGTTGAATTTAGGATTAAGGAACAAACTGCTTCAAGAATCTTAGTGTTTTTCGGTATGTTGAATGACCTTCAAGCCTCTAAGACTATTTCAGTGATGGCGAGGAAAAGAAATGTAATAAGAAAAAAGAAATTCACAGCGCGACAGTTGAACAAAGTAGTTTTAAAAAGTTGAAATAAAATAAAAAAAAATCTGAAGAATAAAATGAGAAGAGAGAGAAAGAGAGAATGGTTGCTGCATTCGTTGCTCTAATTAGCTTCAGTTACGGCTCACCTAGACAGGGTCAGAAAGAAAGAGAAAGATACGCCAAGTCGTTTCTACACAATACAAATCACATAATTAGTTTCGCCTCAATTCATCCATTTATTCAATGAGAATTTTTTTTGAACGGCGTCACCATCGTACGTCCTTTTACGCAGAGCAAATCCCCAGCTAATAACTTAGCCGTTGCCTACAATGGGAAAAATCATTTTGCAGATGAAACGCCAGAAGAGAAAGCTTTCTTGTTAGTTTTTTCCCCCCTTCCTCCTCCCACGTTCCCCATACGTTTCTAGAGAATCACCAAATAAGCTTATCACGTGTGTCTAATGAATGCAAGCCATTTTTTTTTTCATTCCTACTTCTTTGCTTCAAACACAAACGGACCGGAAGTGCACTATCTCAGCAGGTAGAATCCAATAACATCAAAAGAAAAGTCCACTTTCTTCCAGCCAGATGAATGATGGTTATCTGGAGTTTGAAAGACTGGAGATAGTGATACTTGTTTGTTAAGACTGTTATCGAAGATTATTCGCAAAAGAATTGGAATTACAGGCTTAATAGAGAATATATTTTGCTAACGAAACAATAAATGGAAACTCGCGCACATTATTGGATAACAGTTTGACATTTTCTTTAAATTAGATCTTATTTTATTAACTTGACAAATTGCAACAGACTAGGTCATCATAACTGTGGAATTGAAAAACAAATGTTCAGAATATCGTACAACATCAAAGCAATTTGTAGAAATTAGGTAGCTTCCCTCTTGTTTTGGTATCTAAATACAGGGATGCGTTTGCGTCACGTGTGTTTGAAGACAGACGTTGAAACTAATAATCTTTGTTATAGAACGAATAACAAACTATGAAGCCAATCGCATTTTCTTCGGTTCCACTTCAGGTTGTTTTTTCGCATTGTCTGGAATTAGTATGTTTGTAAATTAATATTTGAGATTTTAATGTGTTTCGAGGTGATGAATCCAAATATACAATACCTAAATTCCGTCATCAAAGGATTATGTATTTGTTTACAAATATGTATTCTTATAAATACTTTCATATTTGAATATACAGTACCTTGAATATAGTACGTTTTGAACATGTCTGAGCTTGTCTAACATCTTGGGATGCTATAACTAATTTTCCGTCAATTAGAGTTCTCCCCTGTGCTCAGACGTATTTGAATATCTCGTTTCTTGAACTGATTTCTTGTGACCTTTTAAAAGGTGAAGGCTGTAAAACTAGCATAGGCTGCTTTGTTTAAGATCAAGTCTCATCTGCATACTTGACGAAAAACCAGTGGGCTTGTCATTACTGTTACCCAACTAATGCAGTTAATTTGACTCAATGGATTCAGTAACAAGGTCTGTCTTTTAACTTTTTACTGGATCTGAAGGCTTTCGGCGCTTTGTGGAATTTATTTTCATACGAGTTGGTATTTGTTGCGGTGGCGGCTAAAGAAGAAGCCACTAGTACAGTACTAAGTTACTATTGGGTAAACATGCTTGATAAAATGCTTACTCGGAAGACGGTGACATTTTCAATGCTCTTGCAAGGGCGCGCGCGCACACACACATACATACATACATTAATCTTTTTCTTTTCTCTTTATAGCAGCTAATTTAGTTTTTTGTACAGATAATACGCTATCAGTGTGATTCCTCTTATGATGTTTGAAGAAGATTGGTTAACGTTGAAGTAGATTCAGTATCTGTTAAGTGAAACATTACATTTCAAAATACGATCATTTGTTTGCCTTTTGTCCCTGTTTGTGAGATTCTTGTGTAAATGAATGCTTTTAATAAGTCGCTGTGCGCTAGCGGCAGGGGATTAGCGAGGAAAGCGAACAAGAGAAGGAAGGGTCCCCAGATTAATTATAAATCCGAATCGCGTTCGTAATGTTGGAAAAAAGCCGCAATTTTTTCTACAGTATTGAACAATAAAGAGAATAGCAAGTCGATAAGTCTTTAAAACTATTTGGCCTTCATATTACACAATGAATTGCCAGAGAATATTATAGGAATCAAAGATGCACAACGACTGAGTTCGTAACAAGCAGTGCATGTCATCAATGGTACTGGTAACAGAAGCAGTCGTTTAGTTGTACAAGTGCTCAACAAAAGACACTTTATGCAGCAAGTACTCTCACCTACAACTCAGCTAAGTTTTTTTTTTTTTTTAAATTAAGGTTCTTGTGATATGGTTGGACTTTGAAATCTTGAGCGTATCAACCACTTTCGTTGCCTAACCTAGACATCATCGGCTACTCTTTTGCAAGTTGGAAAAGTCCACGAACCTCTTGTTAGGTGGTCGAAAAATGCACAGAAAGAATCGCGGTGAAAGTTAGTTTATTTGATTTATCCACTAAATGTATCCAAAGAAGCAAAACTGTCGTCTTTTGAGCTTCTGGAATTACTTCGGATATTAAGAACAAATAACAAGGATTGTATTTTCGTTAATGTGATTTAAAAATGTTCATAAAGAATCATTTTAGATTCGCATGAATCAGATCAGTCTTTACATTACATAACAGTTTTACAAACTGTACTTTATGCGAAAATAGGATGTTTTCCAATACCGAACTAATTTTTAAAATTTTTGTCAGCATATTTTTGTAAGAAGTTTCTTTAATATATGCAAATATTTTTTTATTATTCTCATTAAAAACAGCGTCGTAAAAATCAGGCTCGAAAATCATCTAACACAAATGGTGCTAATTATATCCTGGTCATTTGGTATGTACCAATTCTTTTTCCTTTTTTTTTTTTTTTTTGGTTCAAATCAACGTTACTACATTAGGGTCAGAGAGTAATTGTCTTTCTTTCCTGGTCGGTATACACTCCCCCCGACATCTACTTACAATTACTAGAATTCGATTTTACTGCCAGAAATGTAAATGTTTCAACAAATCCGACTCTATAAGAACAAACAGCACCAGCCCTACAAAGAGCTTCAAAGTGTGCGTATGTGTGGTTCTGTGTATAATTTAAATCCATATTTTTTGTTTGTTTGTGGACGGAGCACAAGGGGAAACCAAAAAACCCCATTGAGCGAGGCTACTGTTCAGTCAATAAACTTAGAATTGGACAGTAGCATGTGTTATGTGATGTGCAATTCTAAGTTTATCGAAACTGAGCTAATATTATTCTTGAGAGACACTTGTGGCATTAAATTAAGAATTATAAACACGTTACCACAAGAATATTTCAATGTTTGCCAAATATTTCAGTCTAAAACTAACAGACTATCCTCAGTGGCTTGATAGGAACAGTTTTTACAAGGTGGAATACAAACAATTGATGATTCAAAAGCAGAACGAGCCACGTGATGTTATATCGCTAAGCATTAAAGAGGTAAATTTCATCAGAGTGATGAATAAATTATAGGCATCAATTCACAATTTCATATAACAATCTTAATTTATAAATTCAATTAAAGATAATATTAGACTGATGTAAGAATTAAAGATCTCAATTAAAAAAAAAACTTTTAGTGTGTTATCCGGATTAATCTTTCCCATATTTCTGATAAAGAAATACAGTCATTTCGATTCAAGTTAGGGCGTTGAAGTAAGGCCTCAGCGCTCTCTTTGAATAGGCGTTCGAATTTATAGCGACATCTGTGTAGAAGGCGAGTCTTAGACCAGAGAATGTTGTGACTTGTCTCTATCCCGTGCTATGCCAATCCAGATTTATCGGATTTGTTGTGAAGAATGTATGATTGATGTTCTTGTGTTCTTATTTCTATAGAGCATCCTGTTTGTCCAAAGTACAACAGATTGCAGTTACAAGGAACTTGATAAACGCTCTATAGAAAAAAGAATACGAGAACATAAATCATACATTCTTCACAACAAATCCGATAAGTCTGGATTGGCACAGCACGGGATAGAGACTAGCCACAACATTCTCTGGTCCAAGACTCGCCTTCTACACAGATGTCGCTATAAATTCGAACGCCTATTCAAAGAGAGTGCTGAGGCCTTACTTCAACGCCCTAAATTGAATCGAAATGACTGTATATCCTTGTCAATATATTGGAAAATTTAATCTGGATAACACACTGAAAGTGTTTTTCTTTTAATTGAGACCTTTAATTCTTACATCAGTCTAATGTTATCTTTAATTGAATTTATAAATTAAGATTGTTATATGAAATTGTGAATTGATGCCTATAATTTATTCATCACTCTGATGAAATTTACTTCACTTTAATTAAAAGAAACACACGTATTAACCACAGTGAAAATTATTTAATTGTAAATATTTCATCCTAAGTATCTTAGGACATCATCAGTACAGTAGTTTAAACAATAATAGGAATAACATACAGTTAGGGCGCATGATTACAATAGAATCTCATTAAACGTGCTTAACGTGTTACAGAAGTAAAATAAATACTTCTCTTTAATGCTTAGCAATGTAACATCACGCGGCTCGTTCTACTTTTGAATGATCAATTGTTCGTATTCCACCTTGTAAAAACTGTTCCTATCAAGCCACTGAGGATAGTCTGTTAGTTTCAGACTGAAATATTTGGCGAATATTAAAATATTCTTGTGTTAAAGTGTTTATAATTCTTGAGCTAATATTATTTTTAATGATCAGTGGCACACTGTTGTTGCTCATTGTATGGCACTGCTCGAATTTCAAATGTCGAATTACATTTTCCATGGTTAAGACAATATTTATAATTATTGGCACAGTAACTGGTAATTGCCTAATTTTATTACATATAAGAGTAGATGAAAAATTATTGAAATCAGTTGAATGATATGCTGTAGCAGTTTCTGTGACATGGCACTTTTTTTTCTCTTCTCCCTCCTTTATAATTCCATCCTTCCTTTTCAGATTGTGCAGAAATTGTCTAAAGACCTTAATTAGCTAATTAAGAAAACAATTATATTCCAGTTTCATTTCAAACCATTTGTACAGATATTGATGGACTGGCAAGGGAAGGATCAAGTATCCTTCAAATTAAATATAACGTTTCCCAATGTGGGTTATTATGAGAACTTAAAGAAGGAAGTCACTGATACGGAGAAAACATCAGACAGATGCCTTCTTATTAGGGAATGTGCTTTTCAGAAAGTAACTTCATCTTACAAACCTGATCCAAACAATCTCTTTATCAAGCATGTCGACATTAAAAAATATCTGGCTTTAGAAAGTTGATAACATCTAAGACACTGTACTCCGACACCAATAATGGATATAGATTTAATATTTAAATGCAATATAGCTGCAAAATAAACAACGAAGAGAAATATTTGCAAAAACGTGCATGCAATTTGATTAAAACAAGAAATGTGTGAATGTTTCTCTTCATCTACGAGGGTGGTTTGAAACGCACTCGGCCTAAGAATGAAAAAACGAATTTATAATTTCAAAATAATTTTTATTTTTCAACATAATCTCCCTTAAGACTAATACATTTCTTCCAGCGATACTCCAGCGCCATTATCCCGTCCCTGTAGTGTTTCTCAGTAAGATCTGCAAAATACCCCTCTTCAGCTGCAATCACCTCTTGATTCGAAGAAAAACGCTGACCAGCGAGGAAGATTTTTAGTTTTGTGAAGAGATAGAAGTAAGAGGGAGCCAATTCTGGGAAATAGAGTGGATGTTCCAACAATTCATAGTGCACATCCCTTAATTTTCCCATTGCCAAAACAGCTTTGTGGACAGGTCTATTGTCCTGATGAAAGATGATTTTTTCTTCTACAAATCTTTTCTCACAAATTTTTTGTGTAGTCTGGTTAAAAGATCGGAATAATATTCCCCGGTTATTGTTTTAACCCTTTCAAGATAATTAATAAACAAAATGCCTTTAACATAGCAAAACACCGATGCCATGATCTTTCCTGCTGATGGAAACGACTTTGTCTTCTTTGGCGCTGAACAACCGGCTTCTGTCCACTGTTTTGACTGTTGTTTGGATTCTGGTGTATAATGGTGAATCCAAGTCTCATCTATAGTAATAAAACTACGCAAAAATTAGTTTTATTCTTGTTGAAACGCTGTAAGCACTGTTCACTGATTTTCATACGAGTGCGTTTTTGATTTGTTGTGAGCCAGCACTGCACCCATCTTGCGCAAAGCTTTTTCATTTGCAGTTCTTCATGCAAAATATACCCCACACGTTCTTTTGAAATGCCTGTAATCTCAGAAATTTCACGCACTTTGACCTCGCCGGTCATCCAATATATTCTGCACATGATCAATGATTTCTGGTGTTGTCACATTTGGACGTCCATCACTTGGATCATCTTAAAGGCTGGTACGGCCACGTTTAAACTAGGCAGCCCATTTCTTAATTTTCAAAAACGAAGGAGAAGAGCGCCCATAAACATTTATGAACTTCGAATGAATTTCTTTTGGCGTTAAACCTTCTTTTACAAAGAATTTTATAACCGCACGATACTCAATTTTATCCATTTCAAGGGATACAGACAACATTTTCGCTTCAGACAGCTGTAAAAAAAAAAACTACCTGACAGAATGACTTGCAGTTTCACATGGATGCTTATGACAGATGTACCAATTTAGAAAATAATCTTGCCGATAGTGTTGCCATCTATGGTCGAGTCCGAGAACTTTAGAGACCACCCTCGTACAATATTAAAAAGCTATATCGGTTATTGTGAAATGAACCAACCCTAAAAAACGACGATACCTTTCGCTAAAAAGGGAGTTAAAGAAATTAAATTAACTATTGTCCAAGAGAAAAAGGAAAAGAAAAATATAGAGACAAAGTTATTAAAATAAATAATTATTGTAAATTATGACAAGTATTCTAAAATCAAGATTACAATATTATTTTTCTGAAGCTTGTTTTATATTGCAATCAACTTGGTATAAAATATGCATGTGAATGTTTTCGAATATAAATGAACACTCTTATGTTTTTCGAATTCTCGTTCTTCTCATCCAACCGAATAAAAATCCCTTCTTTTTCTAAAAGGAAGTTTTGCAAAATGGTGCCGTCAAACCGAGTCGGCTTATCTGAAATCATCCAATTTTAGATTTACACGGAGACACTAAACAAATTCGCGTCTATTCGTCAGCGTGAGATATTAAATGCCCACACTAAATCAAGAATATTTTTCCTCTGCCGCGATATTTTTTACTGTTTACAAACGGCTTCAATGAAGCCTTTTAGAGATATTAAAAATTCAGCCATTTGTCTGAGTAGACAGCTTGAAAGATGCGTTTGGCTGCACCGTTTTATTTTCTTGATTTCGTATGATTTTTGTAGGTTTCGCTAGTCCAGCACTGTCAAGTTAGCACTCCAGTGCGACAGGCTTTGCGTATCCGACAATCACACTCGTGTCTATAATAGCATTTTCTGACTTTATTTCGGCAGTCTGTTTTTAATTTCGGTTCTTTACCGTAATCCATTTCATTTTAGTTGATAAATATTAATCTGGATTAGTGCGAGGTTTATGGGAAGAAGATCATGGTCTAAAAAAAAGAAAATTAGTTCTAAAAATAGTACATTTAAAAGTGTGCTGTAAGTACTTCAATAATACTTATTATCGAAGTATTCAGCGTGCATGCTGAGTACTTCAATAATATTACACACCCTCCTCTAACTCTCATTTATTTATGTTTTGTGACATCTGCAACCCAAAGACAAAGAAGAATTTTTATATGTTGATGGACAGACGAACAGACAGACAGACAAACCAATAAAATCTGATAGTTACTTATGCAGTTCACTAAGCACAACTAATTGATTAGAACGAAACGGTTATATTCAGAGCGCGATGCATTCACCTCACCGAACTTTATCAACATCTCGAGTGTATGTAAAACTTCTCTTTTGGAAAATCGGCATACGCGAATGTATTTTACCTGGTTTTCCCTTTCAGTCGTTTCCGACCGTATGACTTCGTAGGCATTGCCCACGAAGTATTCTTGGTGAGATTTTTACAGGGTTGTTCACCATTGCTTTCCCCAACCCCACAATTTTATCCGGGATCGGCATATGGATGGGATGTATTCCTGACTGTAATCCATGTGTGTTCAGGGACCGGTTTGCCTGTTCTGGGGGACGAAAAACTCGAGTTTCCGGGTGAAAAAAAAACCCTACCTCCGTATGAGATCGGCTAACTTACCTTTAGTCGAAAGAGACCAGATAAAAGTTCCTCGTGTCACTGATAGGAATCGAACCCAGGTCTTTCCGACCAACGGACTTCGGAGGCTCAATGTATTTTAAGCAAAGGAATTCTTTTTCAGTCATTCTGAGCGTCTGAAATACTGAGAGAAGCTCTTTGAGCTTCTTAATGTAACAAAATAATTGATTTTGTTTGTTTTCGCAAACAAAAACAAAAAAAAAAAAACGAAAAAAATACAGAAATTTGAACCGCAGACCAGCGAATCAGTCATAAAATCAAACGCAGTTTCCATTTTAGCGCACGTTTCGCAAAGAGGGTAGAAACGGCGATTTTTAGTTTCCCGTAAGGAAGAAATCTGCTAAGGTACACCTAATTAATAAATAAAGAAAAAGTTTGTGTGTAATAAGAAACAATTGTTTGGCAGAGCAAATATCACGCGAGTTTATCTTAAATTATCTCCAAGATTCCCGGAAAGAGAAAGAAAAAAGCAGTTGCGACCGGAAAAAGCGAAACTACGGATGAAAATTGCGTTTAACAAGATCCAAATAAGAGACGGGAGCAGAGCAGAATGCGGTAATTTGTAAAATGCCGCTCTCAACTGTCGGTTGGTTAAATGGGATGTTTATTTTTATGGGATTGATTTTTAACGTTGTGTACACGTCGCTGTATTTTTAAGCGATTTCATGTTAGTGGCTCATTTTTCTGTATCGGTTCAGACCAGTTACGGTATTCCCAGTTGATTTAGTACAGCGCTTCGGTAGTTACGAACGAAAATGAAATAATCTACATTTCAGAAGTGCGCCATTATCGTAAATTAAATAAATATTCGGTAAGAATATTTACTCTTGAATTAATAATAATAATAATAAACTATCGGTGTTGTGGACGTACGCGAAGAATTGTTGCACTTTGTCCGCATCTTTCTCGCGTGTGAACGAATCATGTTTATCGATCACTTTAACCTCGAAAAAATGCGATTCTGTCCCGTTTGTGAAGCGGCGTTTTTAGATTGTTTCCTGAAGACAGTTTGCAGTCTTCGTATACACTAGAGAAAACTGAGTCGTTGATAAATAATCACTAATGTGCAATTAATGTTTATTTCGTAACGGAAGCAAAATTATTTACTCTATTATTTATTTTATTTTATTTTTTTATTTTTTTCATTTCATTTATTGAGTTATCATTTGCATATCATTACATCTCATTCATTTAAATTTTCTTTCAAACTGATAAAACTGTAAAACGAGGATATCCTCTGTATAACCCAAGAGCATCAGTACATCCGGGTTACAAGAAGTGTAACAATTGCACAGCATAAACAGTACACAAAATGTTTTTTTGATTTTTGTACAAATATTTTGACGATATGTTTAGAGAATAGTGTGCGTATACACAAATACATATACTACTCATATGATGTGCGTCTCCTGATGTACAAGAAACTAATAGCGATTAAAATAAATAATGATGACGATTCAACAAACACTCGTCAGGTGGAATATATAACAGATAGATCTTTTCAATCAGTAAGGTTGTGGAAAATTCTTCGGCAGTGCCCATTGTATCCACTTTTCGAAACATGACGTTTTGCTTTAACTCCCAAACTCTCACTTTTTTTTTTATTTCGTCCTGCCAATTATGCAAAGATACCAAAGCTCTAAATTAATCAAATACTCAAACGCTGCAGTGGTTCTAAACTATTAAATTTCTCACGTGCTCATTAATCGTTGTAATTATTGATAAACTTCAGGGCCTTCCAGGAGAACTAATAAATCATCTCCCCTAATTGATACATCGTGTCTTGTGACCTCACAGAAATCATCACTGTCAGAACTACCTGCGAGAAGAATAACGAGTGGAAGAGACATAATGGAAGACACGCAGCTTCGGCTTTGCTGTTAAAAAGGTGATTCTGCAAAATGTGGATTTGCAGCTCAGAGCGCTGTTTTTGTAGAAATTGGATTGCAGAATGTGGATAATCGCTCAAGTGTTCGCAAGTTACTTAAATTTATGTTCCAATGGCATTAATGAATCCATTCCAAAGACCAGAATCATTCGCTATTCAAGTTGGGATCGTAACAATTCTCAGATCGTCCCACGCGCACGTCCCAGAATAGACGGTGGGTATCGAATAGGACAAGTGCTAAATTATTATTAGCATTACTCGAATGTACCACCCGTGTGAATCTGCATTGCTGTTTCAGTGTAGGGTTCGGAATTCGGTAAAACTTGCAAATTTTATAGTACCTACAGGAATTAATCGAACTATTTGAATCTGTATTGACATTTATTAAACTTGAAACATATCTTTTCAGTTTCCAAAACCATTAAAAAAAAGCTTTTAAGTGAAATAGGCTATATATCTTCTGTACGAAATTGGCTATTGAAAGCTGTTTGCTTTCATCTGTACGTGCTCGTGAATTAAATCACTGCTAAATGCAAGCTCTCCAATTACAGAGGCGTGAGTGAGTTATTTATAAATGAGCTGGATTGCGTGCAGCGGTTTTAGAACGTGAGGAAGATGTTTACAGCTGGGATTATTGCAGCAACTACGATAGCTGAGTGGAGAAAACGAACTTATTGTAAAGAGGGAATGAAGCAATTTTTAGTATCTTGTATGGATATTAAACACCCCAATAACTTATTATTCGGTAATCTTGAAATCGCCAGTGGGGACGTTCTGAAATTTCATATAAGCGATCATAAAAACTTAATTTCATGTGATTTACACGGTTCCGTGTCAATCGTGACTTCAACATAATTAAAATTAATTAACTGTCCTTTCTTTTGATTTTGATCGGATTATTTACCATAAAATTAAAGCGTGATCCAGTTTATTAAAGATCCGTAAAGTTAAAGCTTGATCAGTTTGCCCGCTAGAGGGCTAGACGGTCGGTTGTGCTTTCAGAGACCTCTCCCGAAAGCTAAGTATAATTTTGAGTGAAAATTAGAATATAGGTTAAAATCATAACGTAATATTGTCTAATTTTGGTAGCTTGTGTCTGTGCGATTTTGGTGCGAATTCCGTTATTTAATTTAGCGATACGTTTCATAGATTTGAATATGGCGCCAATGCGACGTAAGATAATGGCATCCAAAAATACGACGCCATTGTTCAAAGACTATAATGTGAGAGAGTTTGTCCAATGTGTGTGGGATGTATGCATTCCCGAATGAGGCTGGAGTTTGGATTGAAAGTGATAGTGGTGGGAGAATGTGCAGAAAGTGTAAGCAAAGTGAGGAGTTGAAGTATGTGTCAGGTTGTGAGACAGTTATGGTTGAAGAAAGCCAGAATGTGAGTGAAACTAGTGGCTTGATAGGGAATTGCGATGTACAAGATGGCAGCGGTGATCAAAGAAAGAGTGAAAGCAACTATACAAAGAGAGAAAATGGTTTGAATGATTTAAAAAATGAGGAATTATTTGTACGAAGTGAGATCGCTAGGTTGTGCGCAGTGATACAAAATGCGCAGCGGCAATTAGAGCACCTGCAAAACTCTTTCCAGAGTGATTCGGCTAACGTAAATAAACAGCGTAAGAGTGGGAGAGTTTCTGAAATGAAGGAAATAGTGTTGTATGGTGACTCGTTATTAAGAGGAGTGATAGATAGGAGTGTAAGTACATCGTACTTACCGGGTGCGAAATTTAAGGATGTAAGTGAGAGTATTAGAGTGCAAAAACAGAGGGTGAAAGAATTAATAATTGTGGCGGGTACGAATGAATTGAAAGGAGATAAATTTTTTATGAGAGAGGACTTGAAAGTATTGTTAAAGGTAGCAAAGAAAAGAGTGACAGAGTTAGAATGGTGAGTCTGTTTCCGCGGTATGACAGAGAGGAGTTTAGAAGGAGGGCCATAATCGCAAATGACATTATGCGCAGGTTATGCAGACGGTGTGGTGTGGAATGAGTTTGATGGGCGAAAGGATTTATACAAGATGGATGGCCAGCATTTGAATGGACTTGGTGTGCGGAGACTGGAAAGAGTGTTGCTGAATGAAGTGAAAATGGATGTGCAGAACCAGGGAAACTAGAACTACCAAGGAGGGGGGGGGTGCATATGCAGACATCAGTGAGACAGTTCAGTGTAAGAATGTATATAACGTACCAGAGCCAGCACTAAGGACAAAAAATGGGAATGGGACATTTAGAATAACGCATCAAGATAGGGATGGGACAAAGGGATCACTGCATTTCATGTATACTAATGCCAGGAGTATTAGCAATAAGAAGGAAGAATTTTTGGCCTAGATTGGCTCTTCCTGGCCACAGGTTATTGGCATTAGTGAAACATGGCTGACGGAAGATGATATAGTTAGTGGGATAGAATGTGTAGGTTATAGTGTGTTTAGGAGGGACAGAGAGAATAAAATGGTTGGAAGGGGTGCTATTGATGATAGCTGATGAACTGCAGCCAAGGAGAATTGAAGTTGTATCGCAGGATAGTGAAAGGAGCTCATTTGAGGCTATTTGGTGTGAGATTGAGACTGGCAGAATAAAATATACAGTTGGGTGCTGCTATAGACCAGGTGATGGAATAGATGGTGGAGATAGTATGCATGAACAAATTGATGAAATGAGTGGAAGGAAGTTAATTATTATGGGGGATTTCAACTATGGTAACATTGATTGGAAGGAGGAGAGGACACATGTGAGGAAGGAAATGGATTTTATTCAATTATTAAGGGATAACTATCTGAGACCTCATGTAATTGAAAATACTAGGGGTGTGAGAGTGCTTGACCTGGTAATAGCATCTCAGAATTTGACTGTAATGAATATGACCATGTTGCCACCTATTGGTGAGAGTGATCATAAGGTCTTGACCTGGGAGGTGGCTAAAGGTGTGGAATTTTTGATTAAGACAGGGTATATGTGGAATTACCGTGCTGGCAAGTATGAAAAGCTTAGGAGATTGCTTGGATCAGTGCCATGGCATGTGCAACTGCAAGGGCTGGACGTCGATAGAGCATGGGAAGTGGTCAAGGAGCATTTACAGGAGGTTATGGCTGATTGTATACCTAGAGTCTGAAAAGTAAAACAAGTAGGGGTTAAATGGATGAATAACACCATTAAGCTTGAGCTGCAAAAAAAAGAAACAACTGTGGAGGGAATTTAAAGAAAAGGGTGACCTGCAGGCACACGAATGGTATAAAGTGCAGGCCAGAAGGGTAACGAGTGTGGTAAAAAAAAAAAAAGCAAAAGCGGATTATGAAAGGAAACTAGCTATGCAAGCAAAAGAGAATCCCAAACAGTTCTTTCAATATGCTGCAAGCAAGAAAAAAACTGTACATGGCAAAATGATTTTAAGGAATGACGATGGTAAGCAGGTCACTGAATCAGTCGATATTGTGGAGTTACTGAGCGCGCACTTTGCAGAGGTATATCATCCAGGTGGTGACATTGAAAAAACGAAGGAACCATTAGTTTATACGGGAATTGTGATGAATGAAGTGGAGGTGAATAGTCTATTACAGAACCTTAATGTGAATACATCTGTGGGATTGGATGGTATACCGGCAAGGGTCTTGCGTGAAGCGGCTAAGGAATTATCAGTGCCCTTGACCATGTTGTTTAATCTGAGTCTCGGGTCTAGTTTAGTCCCGAAGATGTGGAAAGAGGGGAAAATAGTTTCACTGCATAAAGGAGGATCCAAGACTACGGTTGCAAATTACCGACCTATCAGCGTATCAGGAGTCGTTGTCAAGGGAAAAATACAGGAATGGATTGATGAAAATGAGATACTGTACAGGGGGATAGCATGGCTTTGTGAAGGGTAGATCATGCCTCAGTAACTTGCTCAAGTTTTATAACAAGGTGACGGCTGAACTGGATAAGGGTAATGAGTTTACAGTGATACTGCTGGACCTAGCAAAGGCGTTTGACAGGATACCACATGGAATTCTAATCTGTAAACTACAACATATGGGAATGGATATATGGTTGGTGAGATGGATAGGTGGGTGGTTGATGGAGAGATATCAAAGAGTAGTTTATTCAGAAGTAGTGTCCAAAAGACGGCCTGTGACTAGTGGTGTGCTGCAGGGTTCTGTTCTTGGACCACTGCTGTTTAATCTGTTCATTAACGATGTAGGGAAGGATCTAAGTGGAACAGTTCATTTGTTCGCTGATGATGCAAAGTTGTGTAGGGCGATAGTGAATGCAGAAGATGTCAAAATCTTGCAGGATGACTTGGATAGATTGGAGTTCTGGGCTAAGGAATGGATGTCAATTTAATGTGACAAAATGTAAGGTTATGCATTTTGGAGTGAAAAGATTAGCAGCAGTATACCACACTGGTGGAACTGTACTCCAGGAGATTGATTAGGCCAGGGACTTGGGAGTGTTGGTGGATAGGGAGATGAAGTTTAGGGGGCACATTGCAAAAGTATTTAAATCAGCTCATCAACTCACTTGGTTGTTGAAAAATACCTTGACCAGCAGAGACAAGCAAGTTATTGTACCTCTGTACAATAACTTGCTTGTTGTACCTCTGTACCGAGCCTTGATAAGACCATCTCGACTACTGTGCCCAGATTTGGTCACCTTCTTGATGCGCAGGAGGTGGAGAGGATCCAGAGGCGAGTGACTAAGATGATAGCAGGTCTATGGCATGAACCACATGAGAGCAGGTTGAGGATTTGTGGGTTGCAGAAACTGGTTGATAGGCGGAAAAGGGGAGATATGATTGAGACATTGAAATTGCTAAAGGGATTCTATAGGATTAATTCAGAGGATATTTTTGAAATCAGGACTGGTGGTGGGAGAACTAGGGGGACACCTATGGAAGCTGAGCAAGAGTGTGGTTAGCAGGGGTGTTAGAGCTGGGCTCTTTACTTTTAGAGTGGTAAATGAGTGGAATAAGCTGCCAGAGTCTGTTGTGGGTGCTATGATGGTGAGTGAGTTCAAGGCAAGGTATGATAGATACTGTGAGAATGTCGTATAGTTGTGTGGACATGATGTTTAGGGCCTCCCTCGATGAGTCTAAGGACTCCCTGGAGTTTCCCGAAATAATAATAATGATAATTACCTGATCACAGTTTAAGTTTGAAGTGTAGTGAGTTTTTAATTGTTAATACACCGGCCTGGTTGGCCGAGTGGTTAACGTATCCGCTCTCCAGCCAAAAGGCTGCGGGTTCGAATTCCGCCATGGGCATGAATTTTTGTGATTGTCTTTTACAATACTGGTGGTGGACGGTAGATGGCGTTGGTTTAGTTGCGGTGGGTGGATTGAAGGGTTGGGGAGTGGGTGCACTCCTTCGATGAGTCTTTGGACTCCCTGGAGGTGTCGCATGATAATAACTTTTTGAGCACCAAATATTGACTTTATTTCCTCAAAGTTTCTTGGTAAGCAGTCAGTACTTTCTTTTGATTCTCCACTTGGTCATAAAGAACATTTATCTATTTGGTTATTATCAATAAAAAAGAGGAAAAAGAAACTCATAAACAGTGCCCATGGAAGCATATGCAAAAATGCTAGTCTTTATAAGAATTTCAATTTAGGAATATTTTTTATCATCCCACTAAAATACCAATAACCATATTGATAATTTATGACGCAGTGCATTAGGAGAATGAGAACAAATATCAGCTTCACTTTCCTTACCGTGAATCACCATCTTCTTTAAGTTGCGAGGAGTGGACTAGTATTCTGTAATCTACTGGTATTTATTTGTGATACTGAAATGTCAATGCTTACTTCTTTTAGCAAATGAAACTCCATTTTCCGAAAGAAAGAACGTTGCTCTTCTAGGCTGTCTCCAACTCATTTTTTGGTGACGCACCTGGCGGGAAAGGAAGATATGCGGAATTTTTTTTGAGGCTGTGGAGGGATTGTGGTTTGTTCCAGAAGAGTGGATGAAAGCTTGTGGTGACAATCTGATTTTGTCTGTAGATAAGGATGCTATCAAACGTAAGAAGAGAGAGTTACAAATAATGGCATGGGGAAAGCAGTATTTAGAATATCGTCTGTGGGAGATGATTCTGAAGTTCGGAATGTTTGATACTATAATTAAATGATTGGACCGTAATGTTGTCATTAAAACTATGGCAGTTTGTTAAAGAATTTTTTAACCAACGAAGAGCAAAAAAAAGGTTACCATCTAGAGAAGGATTTACTGCTTATCCTTTTGTTACTCATGGTACTAACCTATTATACGTTTACAATATGCTTTCGTGGGTGTGGTTGACAGTTGTGGAACCAAATAATTTGACGAATCGCATTCTATCCTCTTGAGTTCAATTAGTTTTCGATTTTAATTTATCTCTTTTAGTCCACGATATTAAAGCGTTTTCCACTAGTTTTTCTGCGTGTATCGTTAAAGCGATCGGTGTTGTAATGGTTTTCTTCAGCCAGAGTAACCATGTAATAGAGTCTGTGTTCTTTTATTCACAAAAAAACTCTTTCGGCAAAAGCAAATATCTCTTCACAGTGTGAATCACCACCAGTCAGGCCCAAGTTAAACGATTGCACTTTGTCTTCAAAGTATGGGATGCAGAATTACTAGACGAAATTTTTGATTAATAATGTTGGGAGAGAGAGAGAGAGAGAGAGAGAGAGAGTGAGTATGGATGTTGGCAGCTATTCAATAGCAAACATCGGTTACTTTCTACGTGGCGATGGGTCCGCCTTTTGTTGTCTTGCAGCGAAAATGCGGGATTTGCGTGGCGTCGGATCGCAGCTACCGAAGATTTATAGGCTCAAGTCTTTCTCCCTGTCTACTGACCGAGGGAATTCTCTCACCTGCCGCCGCCGCTCAACCAAACTCCCACAGATCGGAGCACCATAGAAAAACTATGAAGGTATAATGACATTGCACACCCTCTCTATCTCCCTAAGAACTTGTGTTATTTACTCGGCGGCGTTTGTCGATTTTTTTCCTCTTCAGCGAACGTTAAATTGATGTTTACCCAAAGGTAAGGATTAAGCGAACGCACGTGGCTCTGTTGAATGCGTCTCAAAGATAACAGCGCTGCCTCCAAGACAGCAGATAGCAAAGGAGAGAAAAAAAAGTATATTTCAGAGATTTTTCACGTCCACAAAGTTGTCCTGTTCACTATTAATGTTGCTGATATGTCTTTTATGATGATTATACAGCCCGAAGGGGTGACTGGTAAAACGGGGAGTTATTTTTGAACTCATGCAGTTTTGACGATGTTTTCCACGCTTCATCCTATTGATATGAATGGTAATAAACGACAGATATGTTTGGATCTGAATCGCGGTAACACGTTGCACTAAGAACGAATGGTGCGTAGTCAGTACTTAGGAATAACAGAAAAATTCTATACGAACATTTCAAACAGGTAAAAGGTGCAACAGAGGAGCGGATTTTGTTGATAGTTTGCCTTTAGCATGGAAATGAGGTAAAAAGGCGTCATTTTTGGCTTTTTTTTTATTAGAGTTATAATGGAAAGCAGTTTCGCAGTCTGTCGATTATCTATGGTGATGCCAACTGCTCCACTAGACGAACATAAACAGTACACGACAGATGGTGGTGGTGGGGAGCCATTTCTTAGTTCCGGCTCATTCACTTTAAATGTACTTATTTGGAAACAATGGTCAAATCAGAATGATACAATATTTCGAATATCAAAGCAAATGATATACTAAATAAAGTTGCTGCAGTATGATGAGGAATAATAAACATATAAATCTCCTTATGAAGTTTGCAAATACATATTTTGTTCTTAATATGCCTGTTCTTTTTTCCATAGTCCATAATAGGACCCCACGGCTGATATCTGGAATATTCTACACAGAAATCTTCTACTAATTCCTTGATTGATAGCTTTCTACTCTGTAGGTGAAGCATCTATCCAAATTTTTATGTCTGTCCAGTTTCTTCTAGATTTGCTTCTTCTTCGAGTTCCTGTAATGAGAATTTCAAGGAGATGCGAAGGACCTCATTCTTTGTCTTACTTCAGAATTTGCGACATGAATCAGTGTATGATATCTTCAGGAGCAGTCTATTGCACCGTTTTTCAAATGCCAGCAACTTCTTTTCATTTTCTTTTAAGAGAGTCCAAGTTTCACTTCCAAATAGAAGTAATGAATTAACTGGTATCATTATTAATCAGTAATGCGTAATCTGTTTGTAATCCATACTGGTTTTAGTGCTTAAAATTCAGTTGTTGATTTTCCAATTTTTGTTTAAATATCCGGTTTTGATCTTCCACCTTTTATAAAAGATATCGCCGAAGTATTTAAGGTGATCAACTTCTGTAGATGTATCCTCGAGTAGCTTCCTTCTTGGTCAAAAGCACAAATATTTGTTCTTTGTTTTTGATTTTGGATATTTATAGTTAAGCCATATTATTTGGAGTATGAGCTATCTTGGTGGTGATTTCTTGAAGATGTGATTTGATATCACCAAACGTTAGATGGTTTATTCTTCTTCCTCCTACTGTCACAGTTCTCCAGGGTTTCATTTATAACATATCCGAGGAAGCATTTAAATCACATTGATAATTTGCACCCCTATTTCATTCCACGCTCAATTGGAAATGAAGTTCTTTATTTCCTTTTGATTTCACCTTCATTTCTGATGAGTGCAGGGATTCAATATTTCTAAATCCATTCTTGGATTGATTGGATTCTATTTGCGCTTCAATACGTGTCTAAAATATTTTGCTTGGATGGCTGCTGAGTCTGATAGTCCTAAAATTATTGCACCTTTTTTGAATGGAAATTAGAATAACTTTCTCCAATCTTCCAGCCTTTACCTCAATCTTTACCAGCAAGTGTTCCACACTTGCTGGTAAATCTTATTGAAATGCACTAACCATAGGTTCTTCCCCTTCTATAAGCAGTTCTGATGGTATATTGCGAATTCCTCTTTCCACTTCTAAGTATAGGATGTCCTCCGTTATCATTGGAACAATTTCCTCTAAATTTTGTTAGTCCAAGCTGTCATCATACTCGAATAGTTTATTTGAATAATCATGCCATTTTTTCAATATTTTTTGAAGATCAGTAATATTTATTCCGTCTTCATCCACAATTATCTAGCTTTTACCAACAAAAGTTGTGAATTTCGAAAAGTTGTAAATTTGACATGCTGTTATTCTTGTGAAGATTATTCACAATTTCGTTGCATTCTTTGGATAACCACTTTTTTTGCAAGCTTTATCTCCTTTTTGATCTGTCTTCAGATAATGTTTCCAAAGTGCTGAAATGATCGTAATCCTCTCCGCCGATACAAAGCTCTAATATTTCTTGGGCAACTCATTGATACTAAATTTTCTTCCTAGGATATTTTCCATGATTGTTTAGTGGCATTTGATTTGAGTTGTGCAAGGTTCAACTTTTGTCTTCTTATTCTTCTTGTGGCTCTAATTTCAACGTAAATGTCGCTATGAGTAAATTACGGTGTTTTACGATATCACCACTGGAGAAGGATGTAGTTCTTGTTGAGTTTATACAGTTTTGATAAGTATATAGTCAATTAGCTTCTTGAATTGAATGTTTTTTTACAAAAAAAAAGTCAATTTCTTTCCCAATGAGAAAGAAGTCTTTTGTCAGCTAAGGCTTGATAAACATTCATTAGTTCAGTATACGAAGCATTTTCGACCTACCATCAATCTCATCCAAAATAAATTAGTTCATTAGAATGCCTATATTATGTTTAGCACTATCCGATGAATGGTTAGACAGGTTGATAAAAAAAAAAAAAAAAAAAAAAAAGAGTAAAACTAAATAAACTCCAAACGTTGAATTGATGGATGGATATTTAAGATAATCTGCTGCTTACTATATATGCAATATGAAGTTTTTTCCCATAATTAATTAGATGCTGTTTTGAGAAAACGAAGATAAAAATTTGCCCCCTCTGGTGTTCGTGTAATTAAGGCAATTGTCTTTTGCAGTTACTTATCGGCTATGTTTGACATTTTTTTTTTTTATTTGCTTCCCTAATTACGACTTTGCGCAAAACGAAAATTAAACAAACCAGAACGACATCTAGTGAGAAAATGCACATTTAGAAAAGTTCAACACGATTGGTTTTATAGTCGGGTCAACTTTTAGAAGATAATTTTTTTAATTGTTTTTTTTTTGTTAGATTGCTTATTTTTGAATGAAGTTCACGATTTCAAAAACTGATTTCTATAAGCTAAAATGTAGTTTTTTCTAGTTTTTTATAACTTTTTTTGCCCACGAGAACACAGGGTGCTCGAAATGCTGTCGCAAATAGTTATGCCATTCTGTTTTAAAATCTCCGCTATCAATCAATGTGGCGAAAAAATCTATCTCGTGATTTTTCATGTGCCTTCCTAACAGAGTTGGATAGGATCGTGAATTTTAAAACAGATTGTCGAACGCTGTATAAACATGATACGTTGGATCTCTCAGAGAAAATAGGCTCTCAAGAGCCGATGGGAATTTTACTGCCTTACTAGTTGAGAGCGTACGACTAGGGTTGTGATTGCCGACACTTTTCTTATTTATACGATCCACGACTTTTGCTGGTTTTCCAATTTTAGAGTGTCTCAAGTTGGAATATGTGGTAGAACAATTTCACAAGAAAATAAATAATGTGGTTACAAAGACCGAATATTTCGTGTGTTTGTGTGTAAACGGAGAGCGGGGAAGGGACAATTACACACACGAAAAACGGATGAAAAGCAGCATTCTAATTTCGTGGGAGAAAACAATGCAGTGTGTTGCATGTGAATAGCATGCGATCTTTTCTTTTTGTTCTGACGTTCAATATACTGTATTTAGCATTTTTTTTTTGTTATTGTTCTTAGACCAGTTTACCTACTTTGTCTAAGAAAATCTCTACTTACTGGATGCAAAACCTTTCTACTTTAGTCCAAAACAAGACAACTTAGCCTTAATAAGGCTTAGAAAATTCTCTCTTGTTCCAAACTACATTTGAATGCGGTTCTGTCCTCCAGCAAAGTTCACCTTATCTGCGTCATCAGCCACGAGGTGTCTTTTTGGATAAATGCCTGGGTAATACCCGCTCGGTTAGCCTAGTGGCTGTGTGGTTCGCAACAATATGCCTGAGAAAGAAGTGTCCTGGGTTCGTTTCTCGTCGCCGACGTGAGGACAGCAGGGTTTTCCTCCCAGTTTATCTGGGATCTTTCATCCCGCAAGCAGACAAACCGGCCCCGTGAACACACAGGCTACAGTCATAGGATGTAATACTTAATCCTTCATTAGGAGGGCTCAACCAGTCCTGAGGGGCGGGCGAAGAACGGGGGAACCCCACACGAATAAATAAATTCAGAGCTGCTCTCGTAGCAGTAATGTCTCGAGTAACGAAGGATGTAAAGTTCACTGTTAATAATTCCACACATACTCAGTCGGGAGAGGATCCCGGATGACCATCGTATTTGAATTCAGGATAACAGATGCCTTCAACTTCAGAAAAACAATGTGCAATATGGGAGAACAGCTCTTAAATAAGATAACTGAGAAAAAGTGAAGAATTGGAGACTGCAAGGTATAAGACAATTTTGTAGTATAGAAAAATAGTTGTAAAGAGATAAATAATTGACCTGAAGATGTAAGTTTCATGAAATATATTCATAGATGGATAAGAAAGGTCCTAAATAACAAAGTCACCTTTTTTTTTTTTTTGTAAACATACATACCGAAATTGTTAATTTTTATGCAGTAAATCGTATCACTAAGGATTACTGTTGATGGAAATTAATCTCGGTGAATTATTGATAATGTACGATTCATAACTACTGCAAATAGTAAATATATGCTGTGTGTGTAATTATTATTTTATTATTATTATACGGACACCTGCATGGAGTCCGAAGACTCATTGCAGGAGACCCAATCAATCATACCTCTCTTTGAACCCATTAACAGACAAAGCACTCGCAACTGACTGTGGCAACCCATTCCACCACTCATTCACAACTCCCCAAGGAAAAATGTAGTCCTCGCATCCTTAATAACCACACCTTTATTCAACTTCCAGGAATGACCCCTTGTTCTGGCCCCCCTCTAGCCAAGTGCTGAAACATTTCCCCTGCATCTATCCTTTAAAATCCTTTAAGCAACTTAAATGTTTCTATCATATTCATCTTTTTCTCCTATTAACCAACTTCTGCAATCCACACACCTTCAATCTATCCTCATAGGGAACATTCCACAGGCCACTCACCATCTTGGTCACCCCCCTCTGAATCCTCTCCACCGCTTCCTCATCCCTAAGGAACTCAGGGGACCACACTTGAGCACAGTAATCCAGATGTGGATGTGTCAAGGCTTTATAGAGTGGAATTACAATTTCCTTACTCTACTTGTCAATATGTTCTTCAATAGCCAAGTAATCTTACGGACTACCTTAGCAATATGTCATCTAAACTAACTCTGTCTACCTCCACCTCTAAATCTGTAGTTTCATCTACAATCCTGGAGTACAGTGCCATCAGTTTGATACATGGCTTGTAATCTATATATCGCAAAATGCATAACTTTACATTTCTCGATATTAAACTGACACCTATTAATTTTTTTCCATACCTACTTAAATCGTCCAGCAATCTCTCCACGTCGCCTTGATTAACTATTACTCTACCTAATTTCGCATCATCAGCAAATAACTGAATATTTCCTTTCAGGTCATTTCCTGTATCATTTATGTACAAATTAAACAGCAATGGTCCCAGCACTGAACCATGTAGCACACCACTAGTCACCTGCTTTCGCCTCGATTCTGCCCCTCCATATACCACTTTTTGATATCTGTCCAGCAGCCACCCTCTTATCCACTTAACCAGTATCATATCCATCCGTATTTATTCTAATTTGCGTAACAGAGTCCCTTGTGGTATTCTGTCAAATGCCTTTGCAAAATCATCGTGTAGCCATTTCCTTTATTCAACTTAGCTGTTACTCAATTATGAAAAGTTAGTAAATTACTGAGGCATGACCACCCTTTACAAAGCCATTCTGACACTCGTATAGTATCATATTTTTATCTACGCATTTCTTGAATTCTCTTTTTAACCAATTTTTCCAGTGCTTTTACCACTACAAGGGAGATACCAACTGGTCTATAATTTGCTACTGTAGTCTTAGAACTTTTCTTATGCAAGGAAATTACTTTTTCCTCTTTCCACTCCCTTGGAACTCTACCAGAGCTGAGACTTAAATTAAACAGCTTAGTCAAAGGCATTGCCAGTTCTCGTGCATAGTCTCGCAAAACTATGGCTGATATTCCATCTAATCCACAGCAGTATTTACATTAAGATTCTGCAATATCATAAGAACCTCCAATTCATCCACCTCTGTTCTCACATTAATGTCTGTCACATAGGTTAAAGCAGTAATTCACGAGGATGATATACCCTTGCAAAGTAGTCACTAGTAACTCCACTATTTTATCCGCTTCTGTCTCCTAGTGACCATAATCACACATTAAGGTTAATCTTCCATAGTCATTCTTCCTCTTACTTGCCACATAACGAAAGAACTCTTTGGGATTTCCTTTCCTAAAGAGGAAATCCCAAAGTCCAAAATCCTCACCGTCCCTAAATTCAAGAAAGTATGTACTGTTTTTTTATGGGTTGAGATACAATTTTGCCGCCCACCAAATCCTTTCCTGGGCATTACTTAGTTCCTTAGTGGGTTACGAAGGTCCGGTTTAGATGTGCATTATGTAAACGAATTGGAAGAACTCTTACGGCGGAAAAGAAGATGGCATGAATATTTCTATGGAATGAGCAAACGATGAAGTTGCCTATTTTGGCGAAAGTAAACAGGTACTATCTTTAAGGATGAAGACATCATCATACTAATCTAGGTGCAACCAATTTAGGTTCATACTTTTAGTGTTCCTTTCGATCATTTAAATTTTCAACTTTTTCTGCTCGCAAATAACCAACACAATTAAAAAAAAAATTGCTATTAGAAATAACTTTAGACGATGTTAGTATTATTTGCTGAAAAAATTATCAGAAAGCGAAGATTTAATAAAATGGTCGCTGTATGTAGTGCTTCATTTAATGATTCGTGTACGAGTTGAATTTGATGATCATTTCAATGTGTGTCCACAATTCATCGCGAAAAAATTCACGGGAAAAGTTCTTCGCTGAAAAATTATTCGCGAGAAAATAGAAATGATGGTGAGTGAAAAAAAAAAAATGTATAGATGCATGCACCCATTACATGAAATACGTAATTAATTACTTCTCTTGTGAACCATTCAAAAATAAACTGTGATCAGAAATATCATGTCGTTAAGAACCGAGTGGATAACATCCCCTGTCCAATGAACGAGCTGAGGATTCGAAATTTGCTACGGCATTGATATTCGTGATTGCCTTCAGGTGTGAGATGAATTTCGTCGTCCGATGTGAGCCACCGCCCCTGCTTATTGGAGACTTGAAGTGTCTTGAAAATGTTTCACGTTTGGTCTCTAGAGCAGAGTTTCCCGTAAAAACGAACAAATATTACAACAAAAAAGTGAATAAAATTTCGGTACCAGCTCATGGTACCGATACACTATAGCTTCACAACCTTTCGTGGTAGTAGACATAAAAAATATATTTATATTAATAAAAATATATCGCCCCCCCCCCAAAAAAAAATAGTCGACCAACCGTGCAGCGTAGCTGTGGCATTTTCTTACGAAAGGCGATCCTATCAAATCAAAAAGGTACAAAGCAGCCGCCTCATATTTTTCAATAAGCGATTATTATGATGCAGAAATTTTGCTTAGGTTTTGTATCCACCTACAAAATAAATATTAGCATTTTTGTTCAGTTTTAAAAAGAGTGGAATTGGAAATTTCTGATATAAACTGGCCTATTGCTTGCGGCTCTTTAATGCGACTTCTGAGAATTGTTTCTTCTTCTCAAAGATCACAACAATCATTGATAATCTCACGTAGCTTTCCGCTTGGTGATTGTTAGGATTACTGTGTGGTATATCTAAGGATTACTGTCTACTAACCAGAAAGGTTTATTTTATATCTACTCTATACTATAAAATAAGCTGAAATTGGCAACGGATGCGAAGTCGGCTTGAAACGGGTGTAGGCTGTAACGTTTTTTGTGTAACTTTTTTGTCAAGTTATTTGAAACGTTTTGAAACTCACGGGCTACCCTGAGTGTCGAGTCGTCAAAATTCGAGTCAACCGGCCTACCAGTCCGGAACACGGGGGGGGGGGGTATAAATATAAGTATATTTGTATATATATATTAAAGACAGCAGATTTTAAATGGCAACAATCAGCAATTGAAATATTCGGGACTTATATTTAGAAGGGTAAAGGAACACAGTAAACGATATTATGCATGAAAAAAATAACAGCAAATCTGTTTGTAAAAATTTAAATAATTTGAACTTTTTGTGATCCAATAAAACAACTGGCGCCAAGCACAGAAAAGAAGGGTCTGGAATAAGCATCCTATAGCAATAGGAAATTAGACAAAGGTGGGAGGGCGGTTAGTTATTTATAATTCATTTTCTGGTTCAGAAAGTAACTGTAATTGAAATATCTGAAAATAAACATACATTTTGAATTAATCTGCGTAACACAGTCCTCAGACGTTTTCCTCATATATGTAAGATGGAAAATGATGTTAATAATGTCGAACGTGCGTCCGTGGAAATAGAGCAGAACGAAATGGATATCGATAAAGAAATAGCGCGCTTAAATGTTATCCTTCGTGGGACAAACCGCGAAATTGAAAAACTGCAGAAGCGGCAAGAGTTAAGTAGGATTATTATATATTTTTGAAAAAGAAAGAAGCAGGTGATCCGAAAGAACAATAAAGAAAGAAGTAAGTCCTTCATAAAAAGAGCTTTAAGTAGTGCTCCAGCATTCTCTTCAAGTACAGAAGAACCTACACGTATACCTATCCCCTATGTACAAGGGGTTAGTGAACGCATAGCTAAGGTGCAAAAACCACTAAATATCTATGTGGCTTTTCGACCCATCAGAAAAATATCCACATTCCTAATGTCTCCAAAGGACAAACACCCACATCTCAGCTATCCAGGAGTCTCCCTGCTCGTGCGGGATATCATATTTCGGACAAACAGGAAGATCTGCTCAGGTCCGGTTAGAAGAACACCAGTCATACAATTCACTACCTTGAACCCGAACAGTCTGGAATTGTAGAACATGCCATCAACACCAGACATAGAGTTAAGTGGAACAAGACAAAAGCCATTCACAAAAGTCCGTTCCTAATGGAACGGCTATACAAAGAATAGAAAGAAACATGCGAAACATTACTTCACTCCCCTAACCTCAACAGATTCGATGGTTTACGTCTTTCCCCCTTGTGGGAGATAGTACTTTATAAAGTAGCAAATCTTTCCTAACATATAATTGTATACAAATATATATATATTATAAAAAAATTAAATAATTATTATTTAATAATTAAATAACTAAATAATTAAATTTAAATAATGAAAAATAAATAAATAATTAAATAATTAAATAAATTTAGGAAATTTAACCTTAGCTACTTAGGTGGCGCTTTGTGAATATATCAGTTATTGTTTAATTAGCCTTGTACCTGTACTGATGATGCCTGTGATACTCAGGTGAAAATTCTACGAATGAAGAATAATTGACGTGAGTTAATTCCGTTATTATAAAGTTAGTAATATGTCCAATCGCGGTATTTCCTTACTGAAACTAAAAATAAAATTCTACTTCCTTAGAAGTTTTATGAGATATCATAAAGTAGCCTCTAACTGTGTATCGCTGCAACATCTGCCTGCTGACTCTTTGAAGCTAAAAACGTCTGCGACAAAAAGCAGTGATAGATTCAAGGTTGCTAACTCAGACAATCCAACGTTTCGAGAACACGTGGATCTAATACCCTCACTGCTTGCATTATTTAGTTTTTAAATTTCTTTCGATGCGAATCCACCCACTCAAGGTTGAAAACCTGAAGGAGTATAGCCAAATAAGCACGTTGCGATCTCACACCGGTGAAGAGTTATCTTCTATAGGAGGATTCCCGAACTATTTTAGAATAATATTTTAACCTTCTCTCAGAGATACCTGTAACCTTAACACACGTCATGGGAATATTTATTATCCTGTTCGCACGATAGTCCACTTCTTGCAGCTTACGAAGCCTCCGTAGTGCATCAAAAACAATCACCAGCAAGATAAGTCACGCTGTGTAGGGCTCAAGGTGGTGCATATGTGGTTCCAGGAACAGGAGACTGACTTCTCTATCTGCTTCATCGCCCGTTGAATAATCTGCTAAGAACCGCATTGAACATTTATACGTAAGATGGTGCAGAAGAATCAGTCAGCTGCATTAACCAACTATCTACATTATTTCATAATTGAGAATATGCAACATGTTGCATTGCCTTCGTAGGCTATTCTTTCTTCTTCTTCTTCCAAATGTCCTTCGTCTTCTGGAATTAAATTTAAGCAAAATAAGCATTTCAGAGCTAAATCACTTCTTCGCAACATTATGCTGCCTCTGTTATCCTTGAAGTTTCTATGTAGTGTGCGTTTGAAAAGCATATCGATCTAATGCAAATAGTGTAACTGGAATGTAAAATAGAAGGGATTCTAAATATGCATATTTAGATGTTGATATTTATTTACATCAATACAAAGTGATTTCCACGTTACAAAAATCAGCTGGAATGAGTTCAGCAGACGGGCATTCATCAACAGTTTGCTAAAGATTTAATTTTGAAGATGTTTCTGGTTAGATGAAGATTTAAAATGAAAGAACTTAATGGGGAATGCATGAAGTAGTTTGTATTTCTTTGAAGCTATCGGGGTTGGATACGTTTGTAAATTAAATGCAAACAGTAGATTTAAGTTAATCGATATCTCTGTGACGAAATCTAAATGGAACAGCGAATTTATTAGGGTAAAAAAAGTTAATTAACAACCGATTATTCTTGAGTGTTCTACTACTATTACACCAATGGGGATAGTGGAAAGTTCATTAATTATAAAACTTTAGGCAAGTTATAAACAAACTGCTATTCGCTAAGCGCGAGTCCATGCTTGGATTCGAAAAAGAATATTTTTCGTCTTTTAAGTTTCTGAAATAGATTAAAATATGGATAGAAATTTGAACTTTGCTCTTTGTACAAAATTAGACTATTTTTCATGCGTGTGGGAGAATAACTAAGGCTGTTCTAAGAGATGGTATTCGGTGAACGTTTAAAAAGTGTTTTTAGAATTTTAGAAACAAACATGAACTTTTTAATAGGTGAACGATAAATTATGAGTAAAATAAGTTATTTCCAAGATAAATAAAATACATTTCATTGGTAAACTCTTAAAGTATTCATGAAATCGCTGCCATCACAAACTATTAAACAAAACGTTGTGTATCCATAGAGAACGTGATTTAGGAGAACGAATTAGAGTTCTGGAAAATAAATCCATAGTCAGTCGATGTTTCAATGCCTTCAATTATAGTTAAAATGAAATAAGGAACAGTTTGTGAATGAAATGCAGAGCAAGTAGAAAGATGAAATTTCGCCTTCGTTTGAAGAAGGCTCTTTGTAAATCAAACTGGTTTTAACTTGGATATTTGACTCTGAATAATTCATGCCTACTATATTGGAAAGAATCTTGCCTTGTGCTTGTATTAAGAAGAGAGACTCGGTGTATATGCTGAACCAGTCTTATGAATACAAGATCACTATCAACTCGGCTCTCTCGCTCTCAACTGTCAAGAAAAGAATGAGGTGAACTTACGGAGCGGCAGCAGGAAGAAAGCAAAAAAAAAAAAAAAAATGTCAACTTTCGATCAGAAATGGAGACAATTTTTATTAAATATAAAAGTTTAGGTGGGTTGGGAACAAGGTTGCATTGACCGTAAAGAATGCTCCTTATAATAACTCGTATCGTAGCCATGAAAGTTAAATGTGTGTACGACTATTAAGAAGGCAACACACACATTAACAGTAAAATTGTCCTAATTTGCTTGATATTGCATGCAAAAACTCAGCTTAGAAAGAATGTCTCTCTCTCTCTCACACACACAGGGCCACAGAAGCATCTCGAAATTGAAATGAATATTTTATTACATTCCTAAAAGGAAATTAAATTCAAATTTCTATAGATATTTATCTTACGACACAGACCATCATCATCAAATTCCTGACATGTACCCTCAAGGGTGTACAGGATATGATAGTACTACATGAAAAACGTACATCATTACTAACTTCCTATCTACAATTTGCCTCCAAATCAGTCTGTTACCTGTCAAGACTCCAACATTATCAGATCTTATATCTTCTAAGGCACTTTTACTGTATCAATCCACCTATATCTTGGTCTTCCTCTGGGTCGTTTACCTGCCAACCTGACAGAGAACATTTGCTTTGCTGATCGCTCCTTTCCATTCTGTGTAAGTGACCATACCACCTGGGATTAGCTGTACTAACACATTCCTGGATGCTAACAATGTCAAGTTCTTTCCCAATATCCTCGCTTTTAATATGATATTGATGCCATCTGTTCACACCCCTAATCTTTCTAATGACTCATATCTGCAGTCTCCAGTCTTTGGTGAAGTGTTTTACTTCTAATCCAGCTCTCAGAACCATAAGTTAAAATTATTTTGAACACTCTCTGGTATACAGCTAATGTTTGACTAATTTCTCTCGACACATACTATTAAATATGCATACATATATAATCATCTATTTCATATATTGTGTTAGGGACCACGAGATGGCGGCACATTTGAGCCGTCTCTCTTCATTGTGTACCGCTTAATTAGTGATAGCCTTGGGCCATCTATCTCTGATTGGGTACCAGTGGAGATTGAACTGCCCACTCAGTCTCCAAAAGTTAGATAAGGCTAAATGGCCTCGCCTACTCCCCGTATACGGGAATAAAAAGGCGTTAGCTGATTTTTTTCCCCATCTATTTCGTTAATTCATTAACTGAACTCGAGATTTTGAAGAAGATAATTTTACAGAAAAAAAAAATCACAATGATGAGTTCTGTTAACGCAGTATTTTAAGCCACTTGGTTTTCGCTTATGTAACAACCGGGAATAAATTTCTAGATCATCCTGGAAATCATGTCAATTTTTTTTTTTTTTTTTTTTTTTTCTCTCAACGGATATTTAGTGTTAATCGTATCCATTGTCATGGATACGATTAACACTAAATACCCATGTATGTTACTTTCGGCGCTAAAATTAGAATCCGTTTCTTTAGTTAGTTCAAATATGGTAAGAATTTGTTCAAATATAAAAAAGGAGGAAGCACCGAATGAGAAATAAACCAACATTATATTGCGCAGAGATGAAGTAATAGAAAAAGGGTTATTTATGCATCCGATCGGCAATACTGCTGATATTTGGACAAAAATGAAAAGAAGCTTAGGGTTCACTCTGTTTATCGACTGCAATATTAAGTTATAGAATTCTGAAGATAAAAATGCAAGGTTTTTCCTTACTACATCGTTCTTATATTTTTCCTTAAAGAAAGGTACGGAGCAAATAAAGAATGCGAGTGACGGCTTCAGGAGATGAAAATACGCGGAACGTAGCAATGAAGAGCGCTATTGATGTCCAGAAATATCGAAGACAGAATTTATAAAAGTAGCAAACAACTGCAGGGAGACAGTCAATCGATTTGCTTTCGGTAACGGACTTTGGTTGTAGTTGATAGCGGAGAAATCTTGTTGGGAGGCTGCGGATCTGGCGAGTGACGATTACAGAAAAAAATATATTGCTAATACTCCCCATTCACGAGTTCAGTGGGAATTCGGGCATCCGTTCTGCAGCGGAAGAAAGGCTCGATTATCTGAAAAATACATTTCCAAACCGAAGTTGGAATAAATAATAAAACATTAATTTATTTCGTAAATCGAAAATGGGAAATGTCGACATTTGATATATTTTTTTTCTCCAGTAATTTTTTTTCTCTAATTCCTGTTGGTATGCTGTCGCTATATCATTAAAATACTGGTGGGTTGAAAGTCCATTTTCCGAGCAACGCTGAGTTAGCAAGTCTCAGACGGAGCCTATCAAGATCCTTGTCACCATTCAGTTTAAATATGCAAATATCTTATAAAAGACATGAATATAATAGTGAAATGAGCTTGCAGTCCATAATGAAGACACCCCAGTTTAATCAAAACGAATATTTCAAAGAAAAGCGGATTGTAGAGATTCATTTACCTTGCCCTTGTTTACAGCGAATAACGAAAGGCTTTGAATTAATCGCGGCTTATTTCCGCCACTCAAGTCGGTGATCAAGAGCTTTGAATAACACGATCTTTGCTCACTAGCGGATTTTTCACAGGTGCATTTAATTGCTACATCGTTAAAAATCCTCTGTAAACGAGAGGGGGGGGAGGAGATAAAACCTGGCGTATGTAAGGAACGCTATAAAGTTCGCCTTCCAGGTCATGTCAGACTGGGGTTAAGAGTTATCACGTGGTGATCAATGACTGCACTTTATAACACACACACACAGTGCAATAAGCGTACAAAGGTTTGTAACTAAGATTAAAATATAATTGCGAATTTCATAATTCAGGGAATTCCATATAATATTTTCTCGTTTTCTTTCTCCTAAATTTACTTGATATTTGAGATCTTTTTTAATACACTAACTTGATTGCAGCTAATTAAAAAGATAAGTCTCTTATAGCCCCGAAAGATGAATATTTTGAAGTGACCGAATGCAAGTAGAAATGAATGGAAGCTGTGAAAAGGTTTTCCTATAGAAAAATTAATGAAACTCATAGAAGGCAGACGCATTATAACCTTCATTTAAATTGTGGCAGTATTTTCAGCACAGCTTATAACGCAAATTATCTTTTGTTAACGTTAATCACACAATAGCATATCTAATGAATGGAATTCCTGTAGAAACAAAGATGAGTCCTTTATCTTAAGTGAAAAAATTGACAAACAAATGTGTAGAAATATCTAATATAAACTTCATATTTGTATAACACACATTGCTTTGCACTCTTCATCAATACTAAATGTTAATAGCATTAAATTTGAGCATATCTAAAGATCCTGGAAAAGATTTGTATTCAGGCCCTGCACGTTATTTTTTTTTTTTTTCTTATTTTTAAATGGCTGAAACAACGTTGAGAACTTAACTGTGTACATAATCTTCCATGCATGAAGTGTGACGTGCTTGTTATTGTTGCGTCAAATTCACTCTCATTTGTTGTTGACGAAATAATAAAAAGAAATCAATTAGTGGTTGGTCAATTCTCTTTCGTTTTCTGTTCATTTTATAATTCAATCTATATTATTCACATTTTTATAAATCTGCTGCATATGGTTTTTTGGGTGTTAATTAATTATTCATAAGAGGGTTAAATTGCGGTAAGACAACTGCCTAAAACAAACTGACAAATTAATTTAATGATATTTTGATGAACGATGTTACTTTGTTAATTTAGCAGCGCTCAAGTTGGGAAAAAAAATTCTCACGAAGATACGCTAAAGTTAAAAACAAAAGTGCGATTTGTTGGTCTATTTATTTCTAAAATTCGAACTGTTGGAGTTCCTGGCGTATTTGTATTAAATAAATTTGTGAAAATCTCAGTGATTTAAATCGAATTGCAGCTATTTCGTGTTGAGTGAGGAATTCTGCGCCCTAAAAGAGATTTTCTACTGAGTTATTTCACTTGGATGAAAAGCATTGAACGGCTCAAACACTGAATAGGATAATGCGCATGCTTCATAGAAACATCACGTTTAAATTTCATTTACTTGTTCCAAAAGGTAGGGGGTTGAGGGGGGGGGGAGAAATGCTGTTCACAAGAATCGTATTCTATAAATACAAGTGTTTTTTTTTTTTTTTTTTAAATTTAATTTTACCTTAAAATGCGTGACGAAGTCCAGTGGCCTAGTTTAACATCGTAAAAAAACTTCGCTAGTTTAAAACATGCAAATATTTGTGCGTGCTCATTTCAATTTTCATTTTCTGTTGTTTTCCATTTTCATATTTTATTCTGAAGTAAAACAAGAAGTACAAACCTCACTTATATGGAAAGATTTTCCTTAGTAAATTTTATTTCACTATTTTATTTACTAAATATTTTTTAAAACGAATTTTGATTTGAATTTGTTTATTTAGTTACGTATTTTATCTTTGAACCCCCGACCCCACTGACTTCATTATCACGCGGTGTGTGCAAGGGTTTTTCACTGCAGAAACTTTATTAATTAAGAATGGTGATACGTTATCAAACTGTTTTCTTGTCGGTCACTTCTACTCACAGAAACAGCACATAGACCAAAGGTCCTTCAACCTCTCAGACAGTGCGGGCCGCATTAAAAATTTCAATGAAGCCCGCGGGCCACTAAGCTATACTGCGGTATTTAGAATTGCAAGATGCTTTCCAGATTCACAAGGAACGCTGTGCATTTGATATTTTACATAAAATCCTATAAAAATAAACAAACTCAGCTTTAAGAGCATACGTAGGAATCGGGTTCATGACAGGTACTTGAAAAAAAGATAATTTAATGAAGAAAACATTCATTTTTTTCCATGTCAGTGGGCAATTTGGCATGTTTTTCCTTCACCAGCTTGTCGATGTTGGCATCAATGTTGGAAGTCGCTATGCGCAGAGTATTCTCGAGATGTTGGTCCGTAATCTGAGTTCTTGTCTTGGACTTCACATGCTTAATTCTTCAGAACTGCTCACATAAGTGCTTCCTAACAAAGCGCACATCTTCAAAGGCATGCCGGCGAAGATTAGGGAATGCGTCCACAGAAATGTAGTCTTTGTAAAATGTAAGCAAGGGCACATTGAATAATGTTCTCTCTCAAAGAAGAGTTGTTTTGGAGTTCAAGCAGGCTCCATTTGTACTGAGCCTGGCATTTCGGCAGCATTGACACTGAATGGCATTGGAAATAAATCTAAAGAAGACTGTTGGTTACGAAAATCACTAAATCTCTCTTCGAACTCACTTCGCAACACGGCTTATTTTGTAGCGTATTCCAGACGAACAGTTGGACTCAGCGAGAAGCTGAAAATAAGTTGTCTTTTTTTGCGAGTTGTGCCTCCCAAAGTTTGAGCTTGGCCACAAAAGCTTTGATGTGATCAAACAGAGTGTGCACCAGTTGATCTTTGGATTGTAGCCGCGTATTTAGATCCTTCATATGCAAAGCGATATCGGTCACAAAGGCAAAGTCTCTCATCCACTTCGGATCGTTAAATTCCGCAGTCGGCTTCCCCTTGGTGTTTGCATGAACTGCTGTATTTCACTCCGCTTGGAATTGACGATGATTCAATCCTTTTGCCTTAATAATGTTGACGACAGTCACAATAACTTTTATGGCATTCTCAAATCCAATAGTTTTCGCGCACAAATTCTCCTTGTGGATCAAACAGTGGTAATGGACGAAATCCTTTCCTTTTAGTTCCGGTTCTTTCCGTAGCAGCACAACAAACCCTTCGTTCTTTCCCACCATAGCAGGGGCACCATTAGTTACCACACCCTTGAGGTTGGTTCAGCTGAGGTCGAAACTATCTATCCCAATGGCTTTAACAGGCCTTTAAGGCCCACAACCTTCCAAGCATGCTTGGATTTCGTAACCGAAATACGACGATAGAATGGTCACTCCTATGCCTCAAGGTATTCTTGGCTGTATCCCTGTGTGTTCAAGGGGCCGGTTTGCCTGCTTGCGGGATGAAAAACACCAGATAAACTGGCGGAAAAAACCCTACTGCCCGCGCCCAAGACCGGCTAACTTGGCTATGGCTGAGGAAGATCCTTCAGCTCCTCACGTCTCCGACGGGAATCGAACCTAGGACACTCCTTGAAAAGGTCGAAACGCTGGAGCGTTTTCTTGACGGCTTCAAGAATATCAGTGCCTTTCATCGTTCTCTTCATAAGTACGAGCGCTAGCAGTTCTGTCACATTGAATTGTTGATCAATGCCACAGACGAAGATAGCCAGTTGTGCTGTATCCTTCACATCTGTGCTCTCATCTAAAGCAAGTGAATATGACGTAAATTAGGACGACCGTTTTTTTTTTTTTTTTTTTTTTCAAGTTCTTTCAATGTCATTGGCAAGTTCTTCAACACGTCGTGCTACAGTTACCCCAGACAAACTCTGTTTTTTAAACACTTCCTTATTATTTGGGTACAGAATATCCCCAGCAGCAATGAGCCATTCTTTCACAAACTCTTCGTCCAAGAAGGTTTTTGATTTTTTAGCAATTTTTTCAGCTATTACATAACTTACTTTGACGCACGCTTCGCTCTCTTCCATCTGCCTTTTCAACGTATCCTGCTGGCGTTTTAAATCAATTTGGAGACGGTTCGCTTTGTCCACCCTTGAAGGTGATCGAAACTGAACGCATGCTTTGTCTCATAGTGTCGTTTTATATTGTATTCTTTTGATACTGACACTGAATCACGACAAATTAAACACACTGGCTTATCAGTGCAAAAAAGTACAAATTGGTCCACTTTTCATTAAAAACCCGACAAGAATCACTTGATTTACGCGTTTTACTCGTAGACGCCATAGTGATGAAAGGTGAACCCAAAAAATGATTCAAATGGCCGTGTAACGGTTATTATCCACTGAATATGTCTCACACTAATGAAAAAAAGTCTGGCAATATACGCTGACGCGACGAACCTGCGTGCGCTTGTTCACGACTGACTGACTGTGGATGAAATTCTTTTGTATTTATATGAAAATAACGAAGTATGGAGAACCTTCGAGATGTATCTGGAAGGCACTAGACAGCGCACTCGAACGAACTAATGCTTCTGCCATCTATCTGCGATATTAGTAGTAGTACTTTAGTACCGCTTGGCGCTGGGAGATGGCTGAGAAGCATGTCTATTTAATATTTAATTTTATAGGATTTTATCCACAGTATAAGATGCTTTCCAAATGCACAGCGTTCCTTGTGAATCTGGAAAGCATCTTACAATTCTAAATATCGCAGTATAGCTTAGTGGTTCGCAGGCTTCATTGAAATTATTTTTTATTTAATCGCGTTTTAACGTTAAGTAGTTATTTTTTCAAAATGGCCGGCGAGTCATGGCAAAGAGCTCCGTGGGCTACAGGTGGCCCGCGGGCCATGCGTTGAAGACCCTTGACATAGAGCATCATCTATCCTCCTTGCTATGGGTTCCAGATATTTTTAAAATTTTAAATTAAACTGTACTATTTTCTTCTTCCGTTAGGATTTGGCGTTTGCCTGTTCCGTCTTGTCACTGGTCTCTCTCTCTCTCTCTCTCTTTCACTTTAGTCTATATCTATCCACCTCTTTTGGTAGCTGATATCTTTCCATCCTAAACAGATATTTGATCCATTTCTCTCTATAGTCATTGATCTTTTTATTTACATCGTAAATGTCTAGTTCTTTTCTGATGTCTTTATTTGGTCCAATTTTGTGCATCCTTCCTTTTATTGCTCAAGAAATCTCATTTCTGCAGCTTGTAGGCGGGTTGTCTGAAAAATTCTCGGCCTAACAATAAAAAACGAATTTATAATTTCAAAATAGAATTTTTATTTTTCAACACAATCTCCCTTAAGACTAATACATTTATTCCAGCGATGCTCAGCGCTATTATCCCGTCCCTGTAGTGTTTCTCAGTAAGATCTGCAAAATACCCCTCTAAAGCTGCAATCACCTCTTGATTCGAAGAAAAACGCTGACACCAGCGAGGAAGAGTTTTAGTTTTGGGAAGAGATAGAAGTCAGAGGGAGCCAAATCTGGGGAATACGGTAAATGTTCCAACAATTCATAGTGCAGATCCCTTAATTTTCCCATTGTCAAAACACCTTTGTGGGAAGGTGCATTGTACTGATGAAACATGTTTTTTTTTCTCTCTAATTGTTTCGTCTAGTCTAGTCTGGTTAAAAGATCGGAATAATATTCCCCGGTTATTGTTTTACCCTTTTCAAGATAATTAATAAACAAAATGCCTTTAGCAATCCAAAACCCTTTCCTGAAGTCTGATGGAACCGACTTTGTCTTCTTTGGCGCTGAACAACCAGCTTCTGTCCACTGTTTTGACTGCTGTTTGGGTTCTGGTGTGTAATGGTGAATCCAAGTCTCATCCATAGTAATACATCGACGTACAAAATCAGTTAAGTTTTATTCTTTTAAAACGCTCCAAGCAGTGTTCAGAGATTTTCATGCGAGTGCGTTTTTGATCTGCGTGGCACCCATCTTGCGCAAAGCCTTTTCATTTGCAATTCTTCATGCAATATATGTCCTGCACGTTCTTTTGAAATGCCTATAGTCTGAGTAATTTCATGCACTTTGACTCGCCGGTCATCCAATACCATATATACCACTTCATAAATGATTTCTGGTGTTGTACACTTTTTGGACATCCTGTACGTGGATCATCTTCAAGGCTGGTACGGCCACGTTTAGATTCGGCAGTCCATTTTTTAATTGTCGAAAACGAAGGAGAAGAGCGCCCATAAACATTTATGAACTTCGAATGAATTTCTTTTGGCGTTAAACCTTCTTTTACAAAGAATTTTATAACCGCACGATACTCAATTTTATCCATTTCAAGGGATACAGACAACACTTTTGCTTCAGACAGCTGTATAAAACAAACTACTTGATAGAATGACTTGTAGTTAGATGCCTATGACAGATATACCAACTTACACAAAAGTCTTTTAAATTGTACTGTTGGCTTATTTTATAAACTGATTTTTGAAGGTCATCTTCATTGTCTTGAAGTGAAGCGCTGCACTTAATATAATCTGATCGTCTGCATACATCATTACATCGATAACAATCCTTCTGGTTAACTGGATGCCTTGTTTTATTTTCCATATTTTAATAATATGATCAATATATATATTGAATGGAGTTGGAGATAAGCTATAATCAATCAAATAAATAAATCAGAGTGTCAGACATCCCTCTCTTACGCCTTTATTTATTTCAATCTCTTCTGTTAATTTATTACCTAACTGTAATAATTGTTTTTTGTATCTTTATATAAACTTTGTATAGCTTGTACCAAATGTAATGGATATCCTTTATTTTTCCATTATATTCCATAGTTTTTCTCTGTGTATTTTATGAAAGGCTTTCTCTAATCTATAAAGGCCACACTAGTCTCTAAATTAAATTCTCGTCTTTCTCCAATAATTTGTTTTAGCAGATAAATATCGTCTCTTTACGTGATCTTCCATGTCTGAAACCTTTTGTTCTTCTGCGAGAGATTGTCTGCAGTATTTCCAAGTCTTTTATTCAGGATTTTCCTGTACATTTTGTAACTGTATTTAACGAACTTATTCCTCTGTAATTTCCACAAATCATCTTGGTCGCCTTTCTTAAATATAGATATAACCTTAGCTTTTAACCAATTTGATGGAACTTCGCATTTCCTCCTGCAACAGTTATTCGTTAATTCTAAGAATGTGTGATGGAAAGATTCTCAGCTCCGCCATAGCTTTTTATTTATGCCATCTAATCGGTTTGATTTTCTGTTTTTTTGCTACCTTTATTGCTTCTTTTAGTTCTTCCAATTTTATTGGTTCTATATCAGTGCTAATTATTTCTTCATTATTATTTTCTGTTATTAAATTTGGGTCACACCATAAATTCCTGTAATGTTCTCTCCACTGTTTCTCTAGTATTATGTCGATTTGCGTTGTATCTCTTTCTTCGCTGTTTAATTTCCTTAATATTTTGTAGGCTATGTCTTGTCTTCCATGTATGGTCTTCTTCTATTTTATTAATAAATCTGTCGCAAGAATCGTCGTGAGCTTTCAGTACTATGGTTTTAGCCATATTTCTTTTGTTTTTGTATATTTCTTCTGTTTCCTTTGCATGCTTTTCAAGGAGTGATTTGTGTGCCATTTGTTTTTCTTTTATTACATTTTCTACATCTGTGTTCCAGATTTATAACGTTTTTCTTTTTAATATTTAATTTTCTTTCCACGGACTTCAGAGACTACTTTATGGATTATCTTTATTAAACTGTTTTTTAAAGTGTTCTTCACTTTTAGGTAATCGGTTAATCTTGATTGATACAGCATTCTAATGCTTTCTTCTTGTAATAGATATACTTTGTATTCTTGTTCTATTTCTTAGTTACTTCCTTTTCTCCAATTTGCTAGTATTTCTATTTTAAAAACTAAATAAAATAAAAATAAAAATTGAAAACAAATTTCACTTTCTTTGTAAACACCTCTCACAATCAGCTAGTTTCTGATTAGTAACGATATAATCAATTATAGATCTTCTTCCTCTGCCATCCCAAGTATATTTACTTATATTCCGTTTTAAAAAAATAAAGGTATTGGTTATTTTAAAATTATTGAAAGTACAGAAACCTAATAGTTCTTGGCCATTGTTATTCATGTAAATTTCTCCATATTTTCGTAACACATTTGGGATTGGATTATTTCCAACTCTAGCATTAAGATCTCCTGCTATTAATATGTAGTTATTTTTATTACTTTTATTTAACTGTTTTTGTAGTTCTTCGTAAAATTGTTCGGAATCTCTTTCCTACCTTCTTCAGGGGCATATACTTCTATGATATTTAAGTAGCTTCTATTTGCTTTTAATTTAAATGTTATAATTCGATCATTTACAAAGTGTAGTTTCCTATTCTGTTTTTTCATTTATTATCTATTAAAATGACATCACTAGAAGTTCTCTCATATAGAGGATGGTTTACTCCTCTATATATAATAGTAAAACCATCAATATATTTTTTTCTCAATAGTAAAAAATAAATAGCTTTTAAATAATTGAAATAGTTAGTCCCTTTCAAACAGGAAAACCATCACGCTTTACTTTAATCATATTCATAAAAATGCTGCATGTTAGTTTCTGCATCAGGAAAACTCAAAAAGCTAAATTTTATCTTTTGGATACTTCCAGCCTTAATATTGTCTACATTTTTGATGCAACTTTAAGATATCGTATCCCGCTTCTGCCCCTATTTAAACATGCCTTTCGAAAGCTTCCTTCCCAAACCCGGACCTAAGTGACCTCCTTGTTCTGCAGGCCACTGCTCAATCCTGAAGCTTTCTTTTTATGATCGCAGCCAATGTTTTGATTCGCCATCCTGACCATAGAAGTAAAGAAATCCACTTAATTTCCCAAGTGGATGTCAAAGGCTCTCGAGGATTCCTTAATGCACGAAATCGACGCGATAAAAATCCACCCCTTTCCCGGCTTAAAACCGAATTCCCTGGCGAACAAGAAGAAGCAAATAATTGAATAAATTTTCTTCTCGCCAATTTGGATCTCGACGCTAAATATTTCACAAGAAACAAATGACTAATTCGGGCCTCTTCAAGATAGGCGTCGCTGGTTACATTAATCAGGTAATGCACGTGGCCAGTAACATTACTGGCCACGTGCATTAGTAACATTAGTGTTCTTTTACTCTCGTTGCCATATGATGTAGTGTCTTCGATCAAAAGTGCTGTGGGTGTGTTAGGAATGCGTCGAAGTCATTTTAGAGCCAGATGACAAATAACTTGCGTTTGTAGGAAGCTCGTGGCTCCACTCACCTGTCAATCTTGCATAATAAATTAAAATAGATGAAGCCATTAATTTGAATTATCTATTACGGCTCGATGTCTAGTGCACGGATCCAAGCGCAAGGTAAAGACTCACTCCCTCTAAGTGTGCTTTATTATTCAGTAATGAGAAAGTGAAGTTAGTTTTTTCCCCACACTCTCTGGGAAACATTAAATAATCGTAAACGAGTTCGTTGCCATCTGAGATCGACAGTCTGCTGTTTTTATCCCAAACAACTTTTCTAAAAATGCTTCTACGGGTTTGTGTGTTGGGAAAGAAGTACTGCAATCAAATCAAATATCTGGAAGTCTGCCTACCTGAGCTAAATTTATAAGATCAAGAGCTATTGTTGGTAATTTCGTGGCAAAACAGAAACTGCATTCACGAAATAAAGGATGAATAGTAATTGTATTAAGCAGATCTGGTTTTGAGAACAACTGAAATATCATCTGTTTCACGAAAATTTCTAAACCATAATCACTAAAATTTATTAAAATCCTAACAAAGCAATCACTCTAGTGGTTCTTTAAGAACCACTAGAGTGACTGCTTTGGTTCTTGAAGAACCGCTAGACTATCATTGAGAACCACTAGAGTATGATTGAGAATCAAATGTTGGATCCTACGTTCTACTCCGATGTATATTTTAGCTGTTGACTGACTCCACATTCGAACACAATAAAATTTATTTTTTAACTGCGCCACCCTTTTCTAATTTGCATAAGCAACGTTATGAAATCAACCATCAGCTAGCACAATATTGTTATCAACTTAATTCAGGCCGAAATTCTCCTTATTATATATGTAGGGTTCCCGTTAAGATTCGAACTATTTTAATGAGCGGTGCAATGGAAGAAATCAGGCTAACACAAGATTTAACTCAAAAAAATTATTTAATGCTTTAACACATAAATTTACATTAAAACAAGAATTTATAGTAGGGATAATGCAATTTAAGAATGAATAAGTTCCCTTTAAGACATTAGTAATTCATTCAGCTGAGCATACCATTTAGGATTAGAATTTATGCATATAATTTCTAAACTTCGTATTATCCAAGATTCCAAATACAATTTTACTCTGAACAAAGCTATCGTTATGTATCTCAAATATTGATTCAGTTTAACTATTCAGAACAATCACTGAGCCTAAGTCATCAGACATTCATTAAGCAACCTTTAAGTTTATCAATCTAACACAATAGTTCTCAGAAAATTCAGTCTCAAATTTTACATAGCGTTCTCTCCTAACAGGCTTCATATATTACGTTTACGAGGAAATGTTACACTGTATCACACATTCCATCTTGAACTGTTAATTTCAGCAATATGAACTATATCATGTTCTTCAGAAACAATCTTCGCTACTTCACACAGGGCATAGAAAAGATATCCTTACCGGTATAGACAACATAGTTCCTCATTATCGAGAATTCTGAAACTCTCCTTGATTCTTGAGTACTTTCACTTGGAGAACACACAAATATTAGAGAATTTCAGTAACTGATTAATTAACTCGGGAGAATTTATCTTCTTGCTTGTAATTGTCTAACTTTCAATATTTCTTACTCATTCTTATTATCCTTTCGTCCTATGCGAGGCGATAGGGATTTATAAAAGAATAACAGCTCGAAGAAATATAAGTCAAAATACAGAGCGGTTCCCAGTCCTTCCTACTCCATTCCACCCCAGGTTATTTCTCCTCTCTTTTTATTGTATCTCTTCCATTTCTCATGTACTACTCATGACATCCTACTCTCCCTTCCCTCCAAAATCTGGTTCTAACTGGTTTTGTTGATACCGAACTGGTTTCTTGCATACTGTACAGTAACTCACGATGAAGCACGCGCTGGCTAAAAATAACATAATTTCTCACAACGACCAATCAAGTCTTATTTTGAAGAATTACTCGGATACATTATTTCGCTAATAACATAAAAAGATTGCATAATTCACAATTTTTATCTCTGTATCAGTAACATTAATCTCATAATATACACGCGATATTTAATACATAGGTTTTACTACTGTGCTTCATATCAAAACAATAAATGAACAAATAAATACTGTATTAATAAATATAACTTGAAAGAAATCATATGAATTGCATACTATTAATAAGAGATTATTAGTCTGATGAGCAAATTTGGCTTAGGGAATGGCTGATTATGTTGGACTCTGAATGATGTATTAATAATTTCCAATTCTCCTCATTCAGAATCCAACAAAGGCTTACCCTTCCTCTGAAAAATTTTTCTTTAAAGAAACATTTTTTACACAGGTCACTCCTGCAGAGGATTCAGACTTCTTATTTTTTTTTTTTCTCTCTCTAGGTCTCAGATCATATCTCGTCGGGACAAAACTTGATTCCTTATTATGATTTGTGCGTTCATTCTCCTCTACTTTTTCATTTGAATCCTTACTACCCTTATTATCGAAGTCAGCATGTCTTCTATATCTGTAGTGTGGGAATGTCTCCTCAGAATAAAATTCTTGTTCTCCGTCGCTATTATTGCGTCTCGGTTGTTTTGTACTATTTGTGTCCTTTCTGCAATTACTCATTCTATGGTAATTCTTCCTTTTTCCCCATACTGTCTCCAGTGAATCCCCTAGGCAGACTAATCGGTCTGGTGTGTTCTTGAACAATTTCAATTGGTCCGATTGAACGATTAAAGTTCTTTTTCGTCTCCCGTTGATTCTCTTATCCGGAAGTTGACAGGGGATGTCTTTTCAACAATTTCATAAGGTCCCGTCGCACATTTTCTGAATTTCCCTGTTTTCTTGTTACTAGGCTGTTGTCTTAAGAGTACTAAGGTTCCAGGTTTTAACTCCTTGTCAATTCTCAATTTATTTGCATAGGCTCTAGCCTTTTGTGAGCTGTTTTGACTGGCTTCCGCTATTAGGTCATGTGCAACTTTGTTTTCAGTAATCATATTGTTAAGGTTCTCATCAATGTCTGGAAATCCAGAGTTTGCATGTGAGTCTTTGAAATCACTGGGAAACAGAGTTCAAAACCATATATTTGTGAAAGGATATTATCCCAGTTAAACAAATGATTATTAGCAAGTTTGGATAGAGTTTGTTTCAGGGTACGTTTCATCCTCTCACACATTCCGTTTCCATGAGGGTGATAGGGAGTAGTGAAAAGCTTTCATATTTTCAACAATTTATATAACTGAAGTTTGAGCCTTGATCAGTGAGGAGTGTTTGGGGGGGTTTCCATACCTTGAAATGATCATCTTAAACAATTTGTTTGACACTTTTTGTGCAGTCTGATCCTTCATAGCTGTGGCTTCTGGAAACCTAGAAAACATGTCAATTACAAGTATATACTTGTTTCCTTTAGAACTAGTTGGCAGCGGACCTATGATGTCCATGGCTATAACTTGAAATGGGCGATTAGGGATAGGAAAAGGTTGGAGAGGAGCCTTTCCACCGTAACTTGATTTTCTTTGACACAGATGGCATGAAGACACATAGTTCTCAACGTGTATGAAGACACATAGTTCTCAACGTGTCGTCTCATTCCTTTCCACACATATCTGTTTCGTATTCTCCCCCATGTCTGAAAGAAACCTTGGTGGCCTCTAGATCAGCATCATGAAAGGTATGCAATACCCAAGGAATCATGACAGTAGGAACTACTATTTTGTTTTTCCAATTTCCAGTGATATCCTGTTTTGCTAATAGGAGGCCATCATCATCATCCAAGAATAAGGAGTGCAGAAAAGAGTGTTCCTCTAAGATTCTCTCCCCTTTCTTGATTTGTTGATATATTCCCCCCCCCCCCCATGTTGGGTCTTGTTTTTGTGCATCTATAATGGAGAATTTGCTCCAATTCTGAAGGTGTGGGGTTTTGCTCCTGTTTTCTTCTCCCCCATCTGCTTTAGCTATCAAGTTTATTATTTCTCTCTCTCTTTCTCTCTTTGCACTGGTACCTTCATCTACTCCTCTATCATCTGAGGCTCGGGATAGGTAGTCAGCAACCACATTAAGTTTTCCAGGAATATAGCTTATCTGTACTTGGAATTCTTGTAACTCTAAGGCCTGCTGAATAATTCTTTGGTTTTTATCCTTCATTATGGATAAGAAGGTTAGAGGTTTATGGTCAGATCTCAAAATTGTTTTTTGTCCTAGCAACATATATCTGAATTTTCTTAAGGTACAATAGCTAATATTTCATTTTCAATAACTGAGTAATTTCTTTCTGATGTAGATAGTTTTCGACTCAATAATGCAATGGGTCTAATTTCTCCTTCCTTCTTTTGTTCTATTACAGCTGCAATGGTGTGGGATAAGCGAGGACAGGAGATCTGGTTAATGCTAAATTGAGGGATTTATGGACGGATTCCTGTTCCTTTCCCCAAAGGAATTTTCTTCCCTTTTTAGTTAATTTGATTATGAGTTTCATTATTTGAGAACAATTGGGAATGAATTTTCTATAGAAGTTTACCATTCCTAAGTATCTTCGAACTTGTCTCACTGAGGTGGGAACTTTCGCCCTAAGAATGGCAGAGATGTTTTCTTGAGTGGGAACTATTCCAGCCTCACTGACAACATGCCCTAGGTATTCGACCTTCTTCATGAAGAGTTTACATTTTGAGCACTTCCACGCTAAATGTGACATGTTCAGTCTGTTCAACACATTATCTAAGATTTTTTTATGTCATGTGTTTTTTTATGTCTGGGGTGTAGATTAATAGGTCATCTTGGAAACACATGACTCCCTTTCCCAACATGTCTGAGAGTACAGTGTTCATCAGACACTGAAAACTCATAGCTGAGGTTCTCGTCCCTTGAGGAAGCCGACAGAGTTGGTATTTTTGTCAACGAGTGGTGAAGGCAAAAACTGTCTGTCTTCCTTTCTAAGAGATATCTGAAAATAGCCAGAGTTCAAGTCCAATTTCGAAACGTACTTTGCTCCTTCTAGACTAGTCAGAAGTTCTTCTATGTTACAGAGATGGAAATCAATGGGCTTTGTTACCTTATTAATTTCACGCAGATCTAATATAAATCTCAGGCTTCCATCAGGCTTTTCTACTAACAAAAAAGGGGCTATTCCATCTGAAATTAGACTTTTCTATAATCCCAGCTCTTTCATAATCATTTAAAAGGATTTGAAGTCTGTCTAGATATTTAAGGGGGGGTTTTTACTGCTTAATGTACACAGACGATTCTGCAGTGATTTGGATGGAAAGTTCTACTTTGTCTGTACAGGATAACGAGCTAATATCTTAAGTGAATCTTTGGGGATAATTTTGGAAAATCTATTGAATGAATTTCCTTATTTCTACTCTATCGTCTTTGATTCTGCCAAATTGATAGCTTCGTGCAACAATTTCCTTTTCTCATCACTCAATCCGTCTTCAAAGTTCAAGGTTTCAATCTCCATCCTGTTACATTCTCCCCCTTTATTCCCTTTGTCATACATCGGTTGATAACTCATCCCACACAAGGAAATGGTTCTGGAGGCAAAATTACATACGAATTCATCTTTCTCCAGGAAATCAAGTCCTAGTATGATCTGGTTATTTGTGTCAGCAATTTCTGGAAGGATAATGAGTTCATGCGAGAACTCCACCGGAAAACAAGGTATGGAAAATTTAGCAGATATTTTTCTTGTGGCAATCAGCTCAACTTTATCGATTCCAGTGATTTTTACTGGTTTCTGAATTAGGGTGATGTTGTCAGAAAAATCATTATCAAGTTTATTTACCACGGAGTTAGGAATAACTGATATGTGAGCGACAGTATCTAGAAGAATATCGCATGGAATCTTCCCATGTGCAAGAGAGAAGGGTAATCTACCATTCTCTTCCGCAATTGTTACGGTTTGCATTCTATGGGAATCGTAGTTTAGTGGTTTGTTATTCGAGGTGGTAGAGACACTTGTGTTAACTTCCTCATTCTTATTTCCCCCTTTTTTTACAGTATGAAAAGTAATCAAGAATTGGCAAGGGTGGAAGCTGAGCATCACAGTCCTGCATAAGGATTGTTTCATGGAGGAGCATATTTGTTCCATTTCTTCTAATATTTTCTCTCTTTCCTTGGCCATACTATAGCATCCTTCTAGACTGACGGCCTTTTTCCTGTAAATTACTTCTCTTAATTTTTCATGTAACCCCAGTCAAAATTGTTGGAATGTAATCCAATCCAGGTGAGGTTTTTCTGCAGGGGATACTTTCATAGATTTAGCAATGTTCACCAATCTATTGAAATAGCTAGTCACATCTTCTGTGTCATTTTGCATACATTCATGGAGCTCTCTAAGGGTTTGACGGTAGCACTTTGTATAGCAGAATTTAGAGATTAGCTCGTCTTTAAATTTTTTGTACTCTAATGTTTCCTTAAGTATGGAAGATGAATACAGGAATGTCTTTGCCTTACAAATTAATGATTATAACTTGAAAGAAATCATATGAATAGCATACTATTAATAAGAGATTATTAGTCCAGTGAGCAAATTTGGCTTAGGGAATGGCTGATTATGGTTCCCACGCCGAGAATCGAACCCGGGCCGCCTGCGTGAAAGGCAGAAATCCTAGCCACTAGACCACATGGGAACCATTTGTTGGACTCTGAATGAAGTATTAATAATTTCCAATTCTCCTCATTCAGAATCTAACACAAAGAACCACTAGAGTATATGATTTAGAACCAAAGAACCACTAGAGTGTATGATTGATTTCGTTCTTGAAGAACCGCTAGAGTGTATGATTGAGAACCAAAGAACCACTAGAGTGTATGATTGATTTCGTTCTTGAAGAACCGCTAGACTATGATTTGGTTCTTGAAAAATCCCTAATATATGACCGATTCTAAAGAACTCTAAACACTCGAATACGATCGGGTCTATAAGAACTGTGAGTATATGGTTAGTTCCAAGAGAACTGATAGTGAATTTGTTCCCTTGAATTGGAATTTAGTCATCGGTGCCTTCCCAAGGAAGGGAATTTTCAAAGCACAGATAATTAACTTTTGTTATTAAATGACTTTCATTTATGCTTCATCTGAAAATTGTTTTTGTTTTTATGATCCCTCATAAAAAATGCTATTACTGGAATCGAATAGTGTACGCTAATCGACAATTTCATATCGAAAGTTGACCAGAATTTAAGATACAAAGACTTTTCGGAACACTTCTAGGAGCAAGCGGGTTATGATCGCGGAAATGTGAAACTTTGAGACTTGGTCAATAGCTTTTGTGCCGTACTTCCGACTGGTGAATATGCATAGCACGCTCACGTAGCTATACTAAAATATGCCCGATGGCAAGTTATTTAATTAGTCCGGAATTTAATGTCCAGTAAATTGGTTCGTGTGTGCGCTTCTCAAGAACGGTGACGTAACAAGGGAAATGCGAATCGATTCACCTTTGTTATGTCCAACATGAGAAGCATCATTCAAATTAAGATCTCTCTCTCTCTCTACTCTCTCTGATAAAGTTGTTTTCCGTTTGTATCCTTCACATATTTGAATGCACAATAGCTGTTGTGGCGCAGGTCAATAACCTTTTCCGAGTTGATTAGTATGAAGCAAGAGGGGGAAAAAATAAATTGAACAGTCAAAGAGCAGATAAGTTTGGAGATAAATTGCAGCAGAGGTTAAAAGATCTTCTTTGATTAAACAAGCTCGAGAGAGATAATTAGACTTGGATATTTTCTTTATTCTGCAGTCTTTTTCCGGATTAAGAAATATATACCGGCAATTGTAATGTACGACAAGAATGGGATAAAGTCAATTAAAATGCTTATTCATGAACTGACAGTAATTATTTTTCTCTATTAGACAGTAACCATGTACGATGATTTGTAATAATAGTAATCTGAGAAGAATCAAATTTTATTTGCTCCTTAGACATACCTTAATTTTAAAAAATATAATTTTTGTATTTTTCTTACGGAAAAGATGGCCTCATTAGCATCTCCAATTTTTAAGCATTATTCTGAGAGAATCCCAGAGTGATGCTTGAAAATTGGAGGTGCTACTGAGGCCATCTTTCATGTAAGAAAAATACAAAAATTATGATTTTTTAAAATAAAGTGTATGTCTGTTTCCTATACAAAAAGAGCAAATAAAATTCTTTAGGCGGTAGATGATTTTCATCACTCGGTGTAAAACTACCATTCTGATTATTAGAGACTTGAAGTAATTTGATAATGTCCATGTTGCTCTGTAGCACCAGTTTCAGGATTAGCTAACGCTTAACCGTACAAAATATACCATTGGTTACTAAGATTTTTGGATGTCAATGACATAAAATTTATGTAATATTTTAAACATACCGTCGGATATCTTCCCTACACTTATCCAGGGCAATTTAACTCACCCACAGTGCTTATAACATATTATAATGGGTTATAATTTTTCCTGTATAGGATTCCTAAATGAGTCTTACATCTCCAAAAAAATGGCACAAAAAGCAGCAGAAATTCTATGCTTGCCGAATGGCCTGGTTATATAATTTTTTTTTTTCATTTCTCCAGTTTTAAGTTTCTTTGCTTTCTTATTGTAGTTCATACGTTCAAATATTTAAAGACAAGAATGTACGGAAGATTTCTTGCCACTGTAGAAGACAGAGATTGGCTATCAAATATATGCGATCAACTAAAGTTAAAACTTCGCAAAGAGAGAAGTGAGAGTCGAGATTAAAGAATTCGCCCTCGGCACTATCTGTAGCGTTTTTTTTTCCCCTTTCGAGTTGCATTGCATCCCATTACCTTGATAAGATTTGGACGAGCTGAGTTTCAAGAATACATGACTTCCAGAAAGTCGGCGTCATCATTGATTATTTTCTGAAGGAGACTTCGATATTAGAGACGACATGTTGCCCAAATCGAATCATAAAGCGCACCAGAAACACACGACGAAAAGCACGTGGTAGATGGATGTGTTCGGGAAGAGAAGGCGAAAACCTTTTGAAGTTTTATAAGACGGTAACAGGTTAAAATTCTTTTGGAAACAAAGGCGGATTGCTTTCCATCAGATTGTATATTTATTACAAAGGACTTCATGATGTCGAGTCTAAATTGTCGAGTTATTGTGAAGAAAGTGGATTACGGCATCCGCTGAGCACCAATGCATCTTCAGTTCCGGTTCGAAATATTTTTAGAATAATTTTAAATCTTTTTTTCCCCGTTTATTTTGCCGGACGTCGCTAAAAAGCATCTTAATCTTGCAGTTTCTTATGCCTTTAGTCATCTCTTTTTCAAAATCTCGATGCTTTTCATTCGCTATCCCTGATGCTGATTTACTTTCTGCCGTCTTTTCTGCGAAAACCAAATGAAATTTTGCTGGAAGTGATTTTTTAAGGTTTTATTCAACTAAATGATGCACAATATCTGTCTGAGGACTTGAACATATGTAAATACAACTATTCATTGAATATATGAATATATCTACTCGTTGAGTATAAATATGTGTTCATATGAAAAAGTGAATTCGTTTTCAAGAACGAAATCATCTACTTCTGTTCGTAAATAGAAATGAAATCGTGATAAAAATAGAAAATGACTTAAAAAAGTTTATAACCGCTACGAAGATGGTGTACGTGAAGTAGGATCTGCGGATCATTCCCCGGATATTTCAAGTTAAACATCACCTGCATTGTTCAAAAGTAATAATATTGCGTCGTGTGTCTTTTGAGACGTTTGCGAATTTCGTTTCTCAAGGTATAGAGACTTCAGTATGCACTGCGTCGCATCATATTCCGCTTTAAAGTATTAAAATGACCCCCGCAGTCTTCTCATTTGAACTCATCTCCTCGCCATGTAGAAGTGTATTCGTGGGATACACTTCTACAAGCTTACACAAATTCTTTCCAAGGATCAAACTGTGAAGAAACACTTGTACTTCGAAATACCGCGCCGTCTGGAGACGGTATTTTTGTCAGGAATTTCCGCTCAAACCCGCTACGATTATTATTTATTACATAAATTATTATTTAAAAAAAATGCATATTATATATATATATATATATATATATATATATATATATATAAGTTTATTTACACAATTCGAAATTAAAAACGTTTTAAAAAATGTGACGGATGGCGAGCTTGCGCAATAGTTCAAAGAAAGGAACTACACCATGTTGTAAAAATTAGGTGGCCTTCGTTTTTCTCAAATGCCGTACTCCCTATCACGTGATATGTCAGATGTGCAGCATTTGGCACAGCACGTGAAACTCCAAATGATTGCAGCTGTTTACAGCACAGTACAAGAAAGGATGCCAGCGAGATGTCATCAGTCGTTGCATCATCCCTGGAGTATGAAATATAAAGTATAAAGAAGTGGTTGCTGACGTCATTAAAGGATCGAAATAAAATGGTAAAAGAAACCCACCAATCAATCGAGAAAAATAAACAAAAATTAAAAACACAACTCAGTTTTCATTGAAGGACTGCGTATAAGCCAAACATCGCTGCTAACAATATTTGGATTTAGCTCTCATTACTGCTGGAAATCTATGCTATGTTGTGACGCATTAATACATCACCATTGAAATCGGATAGGTATGTGCGCACGTGGAGGAAAGGGAACGTGGCGACTGCTTAGATTACTATTTACAAGCGCGTGTTGATCATCTGTTAAGTGTGGTAGTAGTAACAATAGAGTATTGGATGCTTTTCCAGTTGGCTAGGACTTTATTACGTGGAAAAACAACGAACATCTAACATTATATTGTGAACAATTCTGTATTCTCTTACACCATAGTGTATGTATGGGAGAATTCATCGGAATATGAAATTGATAACCGGCCAGTTCATGTATAAAGATTGGTCAGTCTTTGCTTGAAAATATATCGATTGTAGCCGAGACCAATGCGTTCTACCTCACTCCCCTCGGTAAGGCTAACGACGATTACCTTCTTAAAGGGTCCGTAAGTTATTTTAGCTCTTACCATCCACCCCTTGTATAATCGCTGAACTTACCCTTCCCTGCCAGACTTATGAGAACCGCAACCTCTTTCTTAACTCGTTCTGCCAAAGCCAAAAAACCAGTGCAGATTTAAACAACTGCAAAGAGACGCCTTTTGTTCAGCGTACTGCATAGGAAAAGAGCAACACCATTTCCCAATGAAGATATCTTCTCTTAGAATCTGCGTTGTGGACAGAGAGGGGGGGGATAGCAACTGAATAATTGATATCCTTTCGTACTACCTGTTGGTTTCCCAATTTCTTACGAGCCTCCATATATATGGTATGTTAATGTCCAAAATGAGCGAGTGATTCTCCTCGTTGAGCGGAGATAACTGAAGATGGAGCACCTTTTCGCTATTGACATTTCAACGTCGGTCGATTTTCTGAACTCTTCTCACGTGCATCTGACACGGGCATAACTAAAAATTTAAAAATATGTGGAAGTATTTCGGTAACACCAGGACAAACCCTTGCTAAAGTGTTCGTTCCACCTTACCTCCAATTCGAAGTGAAGGGTTCCTTATCGATAATGCGTTCTTGAGCTCAGTTGGTCATCCAGTAGGAATAACAAACTACTCATTTAGAAACTACACTTGTAGTGTTTTATTTGTTAGCCCGTTTCAAGTGTCCGTACTCGCTGATAAATTTTATTTATTCCTTTGACTTATCGAGCACACTTCGCCATTAGCAACAACATTGTTCAACACTTTCCTCCTTATGTGTAGATTCTAATAGCACGTGCCGCTGCGATAAAAATATTAATACCTCAAAAGGTATGAATTACAAGCACTTTCTCATAAAGCCTTGAAGCGCATTTATTTCGAATGGAGGAGAGCTTTGTGTGGAAATCGCAACCGTACTCGGTGGAAATTACGTGGCTACTAGAACGAATACGAAAGTGTAGTCATGCAAGCGAAATGATGGAGGTTGAGCGACCCCGCGGAAGCGAAGCGTTCACGAAAGGAGACACGGAGGTGGCAAGACGGAGGAGATGGAATGTCAACAAATGCTTTTCACGGCATATTCATTTGTCAGCGGTAGGAAGGGTTGAAATGAATACGTGCGGCGGCCCATTTGGATAATACATTGTCTCTGCTCAAGTAGCAGAGACTTTCTCGCGCTGTTGAGTTGCTCGAGACAGACTAACCGGCGGTTTCATTAGCCTTAAAAGGCACAATTACGTAAGAAAAGGGCTGTTTATTACCAGCCAACTTTTCGTCCTTCCCCCGTGTTCTGAGGTTAATTTCGATTTAATTAAATAAACAAAAAATGTCCTGTGACCTATTTGCGGAATCCTCACGGTTTTCAATTGGGGCTGTTCATCCTGATTTAAAATAAGCGCAACTTGACGTTCTTGTAAGTTTAAGACCCTGGCGGGTGGACGAAGGATTATGTTCTTCGTCTGCGGTTCCTCTATCCTAGGGACCAAACAAGGCACCCCTTTTACAAACCACTTCAAGCCTCCAATAAGTAAGATGGTCTTTCGTACCAGACGATGAATTCATCTAACTACTTAAAGACATTTCCAAATATCCATTCCACAGTGGGATTGAAATGAGTCTGGTTTTGGGAGAACGGAGACCAATGGCGCACCTAGAGGGGGAGGGGGACCCTGGTACCCCCAAAGAAAAAGGGAAAAAACACTAGAAAATTTTCCAAAGCTCTTTTCCTAATTAAAATTATTATTATTTTTTTAAATTTATGTTGTGTTGTGTCTTCTATTTCTATACTACTTATGAATTAGCGATCATTGCAGATGCTCAGTCATAGGTCGTATGCGATGGGTAGTGTGTATTCTCAGATCGTCTACTCAACTCCCCCCCCCAAGATTAAATGTTGAGTGCGCTACTGACCAAGACTGTGTCCAATTTGCCCACTAGGCTGGCAGTTAATATCGAAGCGCGGTTACGACATAAACATCCTGGTTATGGTTCCAGCACACTTGAACTCAGCCAGTTTGTTTACTGAAGTCGACATACGATGAAGCCAAAATCGACTTCGAAGAGACTGTAAAAAATACATAAAATAAAATTTAAAAAAAGGAAAGGACTCTTTTCTACTCGTGAATAAGCTACATATTGAACAGTATGTTCAGTGTTATTCAAAAAAGGTCCCGCAGAATAGGACGGGATTGTAAGACTGCAAAAAAATAATAAAATTATATTATTCTGTTAATGTTCGCAAATTATTTCCCCAAAGCATTAGTTTGTCCATCCTCAGTGTTGTCATATCGTTTGGGAGCGGATTCGACGAAATATATTTTCAAAACTGGTGGTAGGCAGACAGAATCGTGGATAAAAATTTCCCTGCGGTTATAAAAATTCTCTCAAGGCAGCAAATATTAGGCAGGCGATAAGCTCGGAAGCCATATAGCCCTGGGGTAATGAAAAAGTGGAAAGCATAAAGAACTATTATTGACATAAGAGAAAAATTGGCGACACTATTGATCCTCCCGAAGCAAAAATATTTACTTTATTCGGCAGCAAACCTCAACGTTCATAGGAAAGTGGAAGGTTAAGAAATTCATTGCATCTGTAATTGCATTTTGGGTTGCAGGATATATTTATCCGCTAAACAGCGTTTATATATTAACTAGCTATACGGAGGAAGCTAAAAGACTTGAATTACATGTGATCAGTGCAAGTAAAACCATTACGTACAAAGCCAATTCCCCGTGTACCGCAGACATCGATTCGTTTATCTGTTTATGGACTAATATGAAAGATTCAAGCGTAGCTCATAGCGAGGGCTGAATAAATAACTAAGGGATATTTATTTTCTTTTTTAGTCTTGTGCAATGGAACTGGTAGCGGGGACATTGTGATGTTTCACCGCAATGCTGTCCTCCTTATAAATTATTTCTTCCGTTCGGCACACTCAGGAAATTGAAACCTTGCTTTTTCTAAAACGGTTATCCATCAGGGTTGAACTGCAGATAACCGACACAGACTTCAACATCCTCCGAACTGGCGGTCGTTGGGAAGTTTGCCAATGGAAACCAACTACGAGATTTTTTTAATCAAAGAAAATATATACAAGTGGAGAAGGCCAAGCATTTGATTGACGACGAGATTCAGAATTTTGACGAAGATAAAAGAAAAAGATATGCTTCCATTTTGTGCCGTTACGCAAGAAAAATAGTGCATTCAGTTTTTACATTGAGAAACGGCACACAAGTTACTATTCACGCGAATGAGTTCTGTAAATGGTGACCCTTTTTAACCGGTTCATGATTTTAGTTTACATTTCTTTGCCTTTTTATTCCATCGTTTCATTTCTGTCATAATAATAAAACCAATGCATTACTTCAAATACAGTTCAGCATTAACAGCCAAACAGTCGTTAATGGGAACAAAAGAATGGTAACAATGGATTGTGAAGCATTGTTAAAAATAACAACAATGGAATATCACAATCTCATTTGAATTCTTCTTAACGTATGACTTTTGTGCGAATGAATACAGAAATATATCGTATGGAAGGATAAATATCCTCATATGAGAAATATCCTTATCATAAATAAGGTACGTTATTATTTAGCATATTGTTCAAATTGTTTAGCACATATCTTGTATTTTAGCACAAAATTGACCTACTGATTTAGCTTTGTGGGGAAGGGTGAAAGACTTCGGTACATAATTGTGTAGATTGATAACAGTGAATAATATTATTCTTTCCTTCACGATTTCAGATACTGAGTGGGCTTTGAAATCGGATTGAAATCATACTCAGTCATACCAAGCCGTTAAATATTATTGAACGAATTGTAATTTATTATAATTTCGTGGAAGCGAAATGATCTTTAAACTTTGAGGAAGTCCGGGTAAGTTAAGTTTCTTGATTCAGAATAAATCAAACTCCATATTTAATATACACTTGAAGACTTCTTGCTTATTTCGCGAAGAAATAATTTATGCAAAATAAAAGGAAGACAGGAGTGTGGTTTCTCGTCTACGAGATAAGGGATATTATGCAACACCAGAAGCTGGATATTTTGTTTTAGATTAGGTAGTCTCATAAATTTATTAAAGCATCGGAATTGAACGTGGGCTCAATTCCGATGCTTGGCACTCACCGCGGTCTTAAACTGGCAGATGCCATCGATTTCTTAACGGGGATAAATTTCATATCCTGTCAGTGATTGTCTATGCTAGAACAGGGTTTGTCTTTAAATTGAGTTTGAGGTAAACAATATATTTCTAATTATGAGATTATACGAAGCTCTTTCGCGATGCCATTCAGAAAGGAGATGTTATCTCGGATACAACGAATGGCATAAACTTTGACATTTATCAGATTTCTAACTGGAACACGTTTATTTTAGTTTTGTTGTTCTTGTTTTTATTTAACATGTGATTACGTTTGAGGGTGTACAGTTTCATCATTAGTCGTTTTCTATCCACTGAGGGATGGAGGCCTCCGGCAAAAGTCCTCCATCCTCTTATATTTGAGCTTTTCTGTGCCACTAAATTCCAGTCATTCTTTAATTTCATTCTCACACCGTTTCTTTGTTTTCCCCATAGCTCTTTCCATCTCTGGGATGCCATTCTAATATCAATTTTGTATATTTTTGAGTGTTACTTCTTGCAATATGGTTTTCATTGCAACTTATCTTTTTGTCGCTTTAACCACGGCTCTCACCTTGGCTTGAGCTCTGACCCAAGTATTGCGCTTTCTATCTGAATGGTAATATCAAGCAGTGATCTTTAGATTCTCCTTTGGATAGTCCTCAAATTGTTGGTCAATTTTTACTCAAAGGTGACGTTTCACTTCCGTATCTCATGACCGGAAGCATATATTTGCCGAACATTTTTGTTTTAAGGCAGATTGGGATGCTACCTTTGAGTGCTTTGCAATGTTTTCCATGTTTTCACAGCCACCCTCTACTGTGATCTTTTGTCCCATGTAAACATAGGAGATTACTGTATCAATTTCTCGGTATTCCATTTGTATTGGATTTTTGCTAATGCATTTATTATACATTATTTTTGTTTTGTCTTTGTTTATATTTACTCCATTCTTTTTTACTTTCTGCATTGAATTCATTGATAATTTGTTGAAGTTCTACAAGTTTTCTAAATTCGCATCAGCGAATCGTAGGTGAGTAGTATGGTAGCCACTAATAACCAGATCAAGATAAGATAAGGAATCGTGACGTGATTGGTTGCTCATCTGCTGACGTAAGTGTGTGTGTGTGTGACGTCATGGGTTTGTAATGTTTGTAATTTCCCTGGGGGTATATGTGTCAATGGCTTCAGTTCTTGTGTTTTGGTTCGCGTATGGAATTATGGGTGATGGTAGAGATAAGGAATCTTGTTGTAATTGGTGGGACACTTTTAACCAGATCAAGATAAGATAAGGAATCATGACGTGAATGTTTGTTATTATCAGATGAAGATAAGTGATGTCATTTGTTAGTTGTAAATAAGTGACATCATTTGTTAGTTGTAAATAAGTGATGTTATTGTTTTGCATGGAAAAGAAAGATGTTATTAGTGGATAAGGATTCGTGTCATGATTGGTGGGATACTTTTAACCAGATCAAGAAAATATAAAGAATCGTGACATGCATGTGTGTTATTATAGAGTTTGAAATGTTTGGAATTTCGCAGGGGAACCATTTCTGTCAGGGACTTCACATGGTGTGTTTGGTTCGCATGAGCATTGCCGGTGATATTTAGAGATAAGGAATCGTGACGTTATGTGTTTGGAAATTTCTTTGGAACATATGTCTCTATGAAATCACGTGGTGTTTTGGTTTGCCTATGGAATTGTGGATGATGTTTTTGAGATAAGATATCTTGGAATTTTCCCAGGGTGACATACATCCGTTATTGTTGTCAAGTTTTGTCTTTGGTTGTCTATGGATGGCTGAATTAATTTCCAATACATTTTGGGGTATTTCTTTCCTGTTAAATGGTGGGAATTCTTAGAGTAGAATTCTTAGATATAGCGGCAGCGTTATGAAAAAAAACAACAACTATTCAGTATTAGAATTGTGCTTACCCAAACATACGACCAGCAGTTATTGTAATTACAAATCACTTGTTATGTTTAAGTTAAAAAAAAAAAAAAAAAAAAAAAACTTGCATTTCTTTCCAGAATGGGACAACTTGGAACTATCGAGGTTTGCTGAATATTCCAAATTGCTGATTTTAAACATATATTCACAGCACAAAACACACAAACACAAGATCTGAAATGCAGTTCACTCTTTATTCATTATAAGTTACTGGGACTAATATATATTCACAGCACAAAAATACACAAAACATAGGAGTTGAAAGATATTTCTGTAAATAACCAGAAAATCTAGTTGATTACTTAATTTAGATTACTATCCGATTGGTTCTCTGTATTAATTCCTTCCCACAGTTGCTCATGCTATGTTTTCCCAAGCTTGTTGGGAAAGTCTATGTGCCGATTTGTTTAGGGTAAGTGTTATTTCCTGTTTCGAATTCCGAGTGCTGTCAGAGAATGGAATTCTGACATGTGAAATGATTTTTTTTTCCAAATTGATTGGTTATTTTTTCTATTTTACCAGATCAAGATAAGATAAGGAAAATTCAGTTTAACTACATATTCTAACAGAATAACTGAGCAAAATTAATAAATAAATAAAATGTATGTGAATTTATTTTCCAACACTCTAGATTTCTCAGTAAGTCTTATCTTAAAGATATCTCTCTTATCCGGTCACCAAATTATTGTACCTAGGTGAGAAATCGTGTATTTGGGTTGGAACTCTTGGTTCCCGTGGGAAATTATTGCTGTAGTAAATTAATTCTTACATTTTATGGAACTGTAGTTTAGTCTGTTCATATTAATCACATTCTGTAATATATGAGTTGCGGTATTGTTCAAAAGTATCATTTTCCCACTGTTGGATGTTTCTCAAACACGTACATATGTGAATAACACTTACTAAGTGATTATTATTCACATGATTGTGATGACACATATCTAAACTTATTCATTCCTGATTAAGTATTTCATACACTTATTGTTTTCAAGTAGATGGCTTGTTTGTTTGTTTGTTTGTTTACATTTTGTGTAGCTAGGAAACTGGAATTTATTTCAAATGAATATTAGCTCTGTAATACATATACTTTGTTAATTTCTATGTTACCTTTTATTTGACTGTAATATTATTAACAAATTGTATTTACTGAATCTAAAATACAGAAATTAAATAAAGTGAAAAAGACGGTATTTTTTTTCTTATTCTTCTGATTTAACATTTGCGCTGATGGCTGATGTTCGTAGTGTATGATTTGCCACTGGTGTTTACATGTAATTCATGTGATTTTTCTCCATGTGACATTTCAAAACAAGTTGAACTATGCTTTTTACATAGTTGAACTATGTAAAACTCAATTCCGTTAGTCCCAATTGACTGTTGTCCTCTCAGCCCAACATTTATTTCACAATAGGGATATTATAATTTTTTTAACACAATTATTATATTAGATATTCTTTCCAATACAAATAAATAATTATTTATTCTTATTTCAAATGAAAATGAGCTCAGAGTAAAATAACCAAATTCTAACAGTCATACTTTAAGTACTACTGTTAGAATTTGTTAGAACTTATTATTGTAGTAAAATATACCTTTTCTACACCAAACGTTTGTTAGAGTTTGGTAACGTGATGAGTTAAAATATCTGCAGTCTCTGTAAAATAAACTTGGATTTCTAACAGTCATGCTGTTAGAAATCCAAGTTATGGATTTTTTTTATCAAATTCTAAACAGAATAAACATGTAATAATTTCATTGTGGGAAACACAACATCAACATCACACATCTTTGTTCATTTAAGTTTATAAATGCATATTTTAATCTGAAATATTATTATTTACAGAGAAAAAAATTTGAAACATGTAATTACCTAAAAAATATTCAAAGACTTTTGTGGTTCACTCATTATTTTACTTTACTGGACACAAAACATCACAACACAATACGGTAGCTGCACTGGATGAACAAATTGCAGTAACTGAAAAGGCACTCGAGTCGATTGTTTTCCTTATAGTACTGTTTACCTGACCCTTACACTGACCGTTCCTTCCAAAATGAAACTTTCGCGCAAATGACTCACAGACATATTTCCGCATGCAGTTGGATATGATGTTGATGTGAGATTATCTTACTTTGTGACATCATTGCGCAAACCTTATCTCTGTGGCTCGAAGAGTATTCTATATTATTTGGCCTTATTATGTGAAGTATTTTATCCTCAAATAGTGTTTTTGATGTTAGAGCATGTGACTAGTTCTCTCACTCATATGTCCGAAATTGTTGGGATGGAAAAAAATAGCGTTAGATGGTGGAGGCGAGAGGGTGACAGTGGTCTTGCCTTCAATGCTCCCCACCCATCCCCTAATCCCTCACCCTACTCTCCTCCAGAATATGTCTGCTCAGGATGTAAGGCCATGTGACTAGTTCTCTCATTCATATGTCCGAAATTGTTGGGATGGGGAAAAAATGGCATTTCGATCAGCATTTGTTTTTTCAATGATTTCTCATATCATTCATGTATGATCAATCGTGCTGTAATTTTTTCTGAATTCTGCTTGTTCTAGAAGTTCGCAGAAATCTAATTTGGCCTGCATTCTGTTTGCGTATGATTTTTTTTGCAAAATTTTGTATATTCTTGCAAGGAGATTGACAAAGCGGTAATTTTTAATTGTCTTCTGTCTTTCGTTTTAAAATCCACAAGGATAGCATTATTCCAGCTCTTTGACATTCTCTTCTGTTATAGACAGAATGTATAAATTTTACTGAGCACAATTATGACTCGTATTCACTTCGTACCTATGTGGACTTTTTACAGGTCTAAGATTTGGGTCTTATCATATAATTTGGCACAGAAAAATGCTTTCCTTTAATTAGTACCCCATTTTCACCTTTAAGGGTTATTCATTTATTTTGTCTTACGGTCGACTCTTTTCGCATTGTTTTCTACCGTAATTTTGATTTTATTTGTTCTGAAGTTTCTGCTTCTTCTGTCATCCTTCTTCTTTTTGCTTTACGCGGCTCAGAAAATTCTGTTCTGCCAATCTTGTCTTTTTTCATTTCTTTCTGAGAAGGTTTGGGATTTGTTTGATAATTTTATTTCCTCCTTATTTTGGTTAATTCTATCCATCTCTCTGGTATTCTTTAGTAGGGTGTCCGTTATTATTTGGCAGTGTTTATCCAAGTCTTCCTTCCTATCAATATTATCAAACTTTCCTGTCAACTTTTTTGAAGATTTCTTTCAGATATGTAAATTAATAGAAAGCCTTTTGGTTTTATTTTTGATTCCCTGGGCACTGCCTGTATTGAAACTATTTTTGTGTTTTGGACAATATATTAAGATTTCATTAAACAACTCTTCATTTCCGATTCGTTTTTTGAAGGGGGTACTTTCAAATTCTGTCAATCTTTCTCCATTTTCATTCCTCTGGTCCATTCCACATTTTCCAGTTGCTGCTGGATGTGCATCGCTTTCCCGCTACTTTTAGCTTCAAAGTCTCATTAGAATTGTAAAATAATGTGTCCTGGCTATTTAGTAATCCGTCTAGTGTATCATAATATTCATCGATTTCTTCCTCTGTGAGGTGCATAAACTTGTGCAATTTGTAACTTCTATTCATTTTAAGATAGAGCTCCTCAATCTTGGTTGTAATGTATTTTATTGCTTTCGTGGAGGGTTAATTAGGAAGCCGATTCCTTTCTGGGATCTTATCTTGTCATTGCTATTCAGTAGATGTCTATTCTTTAGATTTATACTCTTTTTACGAGGTCTTAGATTTCTCGCTGATTCACTCAATCTTGATTGTCTATGTTATCTTTTCTGCTTGTAGTAATTCATCTAATGTTCCTTGTCATAGTAAAGACTCGGTTTGTAGGTACACACGTATACTTTTTTGTTATTAACACTATTTAATTTTATGTTCTTAGTCTGGTTATAGTGTCTCTCAAATTTCTTATTAAGCCTATTTTTTGCTTATTTTCCGTCATTTGAGGAGGGGGGGGTTGAATCCTTTCGCCTTGTCTTGCTGACTAAACATGGTAGGACAGCTTATTTCGATAAGACAGATACCTAGGAGTGAAGGCTGACTGCAGTGAAGAAGAAAGTTCAGCGAAACAGGAAAGATTCACCCCCTAGCCCTCAAATATGCCCTGAGGATTTGTTATATTTGAGAGTAACTAAAATATTCCACTCAGCCTTGCTAATCTAAGCAAAGAATTGCTAACACGCAGGGTGTTGAAGCTGTTCTGGCTGTGAAAGGGTAAAGCATTACATTGAAACATTTTTTTATATTTTAATGAATATTTTGCATATCCACTTGCATGTCTCACTTTGTGTGTGTGTGCTCTAGGAGCTCGATTCATGTATTTTTGTCCTTGCTCCGATAATAAGCTACTCATAATGACACAACAAATTATTCTAATTATTCTTGAGAATCGGAACTATGACATGCTGCATTTCAGTTAGGCTTAACTATATCGTTAACGAGCATGTATTATCAGTGATGATATTACTGTTACACATATGACGTGTTTTATTATTTCATGTTTCCAAAAATAACTAATACTTTATTATATTTTTGGCTGAGTCCAATATTTGTTTGCATTTTGATATTAAAAACTGTTCAAGTGTGTGGGAAATTTTGCACTAAAATGAGATATCTAATCCACAGTAATTAATATAATAAAATATTATAAATCACAGTGGCTTTAATCAATTAAAACAAATGAGTTCTAGACCGTAGAAAATTTGCAGCGGTCTGTTAATGAAGAATCAATTTTTCATGAACAGATATATGGAAAATTCGAAATCGGCTTGAACGGGAACTAAGTTTTTTTGTGTATAATACGTGAATATTCATATACTTTAAATAAACAGAAATTAGGATTGTCCTTTCTAATATAATTTTAATATTATATTAAATTTATATTTCAAATAATCCGGAAATAAACTAGAGTCCGGTTGGTCTACTAAAAACATTTTTCTCGCTTCTGTACATATAAATTATGAACAAAATGTGATCACTTGTTTACCCTGCGCAACTGATTTCCAAGGTGTGAAACAATGATAGTCTGCGGCCAGAGTTGAAACTTCGTGGATCGATTTTTTTTCTTTTATAATGGAGGCAAAAAAAGGCTTCTCACTTGTATTAACGGACAGAGAAAACCACGGAGAAGTCGTTTTCTTAGTCTTCGCTTCTCTGTGGTTTGTTAAAGTTGAAATTAAACCACCCCAATGAAGCTTTAACTGTGCTACAATTCTACCAATTTCAAAACATCGTTAACTTTGATGGTTGGTATTGTTGGTACTCATCGACCGGGGCCAACAATACCGAGACGTTAACAATACTAAATAACAAATTTGTAACAATACTTAATTGGCGTTTGGTAAAAAAATGCAACAGTGCAAAATATTAAATAAAGAATAAAGTTTTAGCTTTATTCTTTAATTAATAAAGAATTTTTTTAAAAAAAAAGTTTTTATTTCCCCTAAAGGAAATAAAAACGCTCTTTCTTATAACCTAAAGGTTATAAGAAAGAGCGGATACTGGTCTGTTTTTCGGTTTATACCTTATTCGGTCATTGAATAAAAAAGCAAATAAAAGCTTTGTAAATATTGAAATTTGAATTGTACAAATATAACTAAGAATACTGGTAGAGGAAGAGAGAGAGAGATAGGGTGGATGGATAGATAAAGACAGTTTTGTAGCTGATGTTATTCCAGTGGAGGAAAAATCATTTTTGACCAGAAGTTTCGAAATTCCCTGAAATGGAGCTCTTGCAGAGCAAAATGCAGGCAGGTAAGGTTGGCACAGCGATAAAATGATTTTTGTTGCTAGGCAACCTCAAAGACAGTATACATCTTTTTCATCACAGAATTTGTTCGGAGAGTGAAATCTGGGGAACCTTTTTAAAAGTTATTTGTATTTTCCCTGGCGTGCGTCACCCAATAATGCATATCCAGGCATCTATTGGCTTTCTAATCTATTCAAAACTAAGTGGCGTGATATGCCATTTTCGGGAAGTCTTGTTTGTCCTTGTGCAGGAGGTCTGTGGGCATCCGTGCTGCATTTTTTTTCCCCAGCTGTAATCCGGCTTAATGGATTTGATCTGTAGCATCAGTAGAGCAACAAGAAATCGATAAGGAAAGCACATTGGATTTTCCTTGCTTCAACGTCCTTTTTATATTATTAAACGTACCCCGCAGGGAGATATCCAGTGCGGAACAGCCCCATTAAAAGTAATGCGGACGTTCTGCTGTGTGCAGAACTTGAAGCTTAGTCCGGACATAGACCCTGCTATATTAGGAGACTTTGCCAATCACGTTAGCTCCCGACGAGGATTGACATTCGTCTCCTGCCCTTTCGGAATGGCTATAAGCTACTGCTTATATTTTTTGAGGTGGGGGGGGTGAGACGAAGCAAGGGAGTATTTTTAACGAGAACGGTTTGTAACTATTTCTTTTCCTTAGCACACAAGTTCTATATCAGTCGTTCATGTTTTGTCATTTTTGTATCCACGGGGACTGGTTAAGAGGTTTACGATCGTACATAAAGAACCTCTCCAAAAGGAGAAAAACTCATTCCAGCTTATTTTTGTAGAGAAAGCGAATGATGTTCTTAAATTAGTAATTATTTATAAGGATGAATTGTAGCATTACGTTTATGTCAGTCGTTAGTTGGAATAATTATTGAATATGTACACTGCCGATGTAGCAACATATAAAAGTACTTTTATTACTCATTTATCCCCCTCAGTACGTGAAAAAATCCGAACCTTTTCAGAAAAATGTACAGCAAGGCGTTCAAAACTTGGAGAGATTCATCAAATAGAGAGCTCCATTTCTGTAAATCGTTCACATTTTTAAAAATAACTAAAAATGTATCATTTGTATTCCGTTTATTATTCCTCAGTTGTCTTTTCAAATTGTTATCTACACTAGACAATATCTTTGTTTTTATTTTATTTTATTTATTTTTTGTATTGCGAGCTTATCTGCAAGTGTCATTGGGCAGATAGGCTCGTGATAATTCTGAACGCATAATATTTCTACTTGGCAACAATGATAACTACGCGCGCGCTCTTCCATTGTTGCTAGTATGCTACTAAGTGGCAACAATGATAACTACGCGCGCTCTTCCATTGTTGCTAGTATGCTACCAAGTGGCAACAGTGCACCTTCTAACAGATGTTGTTTTTGATATGTAAAATATGCAGTTTGGCGGTTAGGAATATGAAATTTGTATTATTCAGACTAAAGAAATTTGAACTCATCCGTCGATGGTCGATGTTATAAAAAAAACAGACCGCACATAATGAGGATATTGTTTTTCTATATACAGATTCCTTATCCGAATTTTCTAGGTATTATTGACTTAAAATTTTCTTTGATGTAACCATAAAGTTGGCTTTTTTCCAGCAAACTCTACAGGGGTTATCAGAGCTAGGTAACACTACACATGGAAGCAAATGGTTATGGCAGGTGATAGACTACGTACTGCAGTGATTTAACTTAGAAGTTACAAATCAATAATAAATATCTGGAGTAGACATGGCAGAATCAATAGCAGGGGAGATAATAATACAGTAACAAAAAAGTAGATGTGTACCGCAGACATTAAGAGCTGGCTAGTAGAGAAGCACAGTAAGTTCTTGATGGCAGAATTCTGTGGGAAATAGTAGCAGGCGAATAAATTGGTTTTGCAGCTGCTGTGATTCCGACTACGGACCGCCTTGTAAAAAATTAGATGGGTTATAAAATGGCTAAATTTATCTTCGATATATACGAAGCCCGATTCCATATAATGGCTTTGATTTGATGCTCAGTTGTTGAAAAAGTAATCAGAAAGTGAGATGGAGTCGATTTGGACAAAGGTCTTTTTCAACTTAAAGCTATCTAATGAAACAATGTAAATGCCTCGTGCAGGACGTCAATTCATTTGTCTCGAAATGTCGTCTCTAAAACAAGAGCACAAACGAGAACACTTGACTCGTAAATTTGTGCAAATTAGCAGCTTTGTGAGCATACGTCAAAGTCCTCTATTGAAATGGGAATACTTCCAAGATGAGAAAAAAGAAGTTTGGGACTTTGTAACATTTTTGTATTCGTTGGTTTTATAGTTTTAAGTCAAACGCCCAACAGAAATGTGTGGGCGGAAAAGAATGGGAATTTGGAAGCACACATGTTTTATAGTAATGTTCTGGTATCAGTGAAGACCACCAGATTGTTCTCGTCTCAATGAAGATTGGCGTGAAAACCAGTCTAACTCTTCTGGTTTTCAGGTCAATGGCCTGAGGTAGTTAATTTAGACTAGAAGATAAGTTCGGGACGTAGATTGGCAGAATCATATTAGTGTCTGTTAATTGGCTGCCGTCTGGTGGCGAAGAAGCTTATTATTAATGGCTTCCATTATTTCAGAGAGTTAGTTTTCAATTACGTTTGTCATATTTTTAATTTTCGCTCCTGGGAAACTTGAAGTGGTGACTCCCTCAATTTTAAGATTGAGTCACCATACCATATCACCTCTTTTTTCTTAGATATTAACTGACTAACCTTGTTGTTATTAATATTTTGATTTCCATGTTCATTATTTTCTTCTCTGTTCTTATTCTCATCCTTTTTCTTATCTTGTCGAAGTTTAGACAAACGTTTTTCCATCTTTTCCAATTCCCTGGTAGAGTTTCTAATAATTTCTTTTAACCGAGCTATTTCTAATGTCAACGTATCCTCAGATAAATTATTACCATCACTGCAGCAGTGCTTTTGTTCACCAGGACCAACGCTCTCCTCAGTAATAACAACTTGAGCTTTAGACACTACCTTGTTACGCCGAGTTTTCGGCGCCATTTTTAAGAGTAGTAAGAACTAATAATATTTCTGAAATTATGTTAGAAAATGCTTTAGAACAATGACTACACTAAAAAACCAATAATATACTAAAATACAATTAAACCTAAGAAAACACTTAATAAATTAACAAAAATCGCAGATCTTTCAGGAGCTGTCTGACAGTACGTCTTTTCACCTGCTAGCCTCGAATATATATTTCTTTATGATGCATATCGGTGTATAATTTTTCAATGAATTGCATCTACAACAGATTGTCGTAAAATAAAGTGGTGTTCGTTTAATTGTTTATTCGATAAACTATCTTTCGATTAACTGTTTTCGCTTAACTTTCAATGAACTTGCTGCTAGGAGCACAGTTTCCTCTTTACGACTTGTTATGGTGGTGTCAAGCAGAAAGACAGAAATCCCTTTCAGTACTTTCCAAAATAACCACGACTGTTATTTCTGTAAAAGATGAGTTTACCAAGGGGGGGGGGGACTTGTCACACACGTCTACATTAGTATAGAAGGGGAAGAATACGCTAATAGTATCACAAGTTCATCCAATAAAAGCTGCAGTCAATTTTTGTAAACAGACTTTTCTCAAGATCCACATACTTTATAATTCATTTTTCGGCGAACTGTTCATTCAATGAATTGTGATTTTTCGATGAAATTGTTGGTTTTCGGTGAATTTGCCTTTCGGTAAATTGCTTTTTCGATTATTATTTTTTTTTTTTCGATAAATTGTCGTTAGATAAAAACAGCCTTTCGAGAAATTGTTTTCGGTGAATTTTCTGCATACTCTTATAACTTACATGCAAATGACCCCCCAGCTCCGCTTTGTCTAGAGGAGCGACGACTTAATCCGCTGTCGTGTACTTTACATATTTTCGCATCTAAAGCGAATGGCGAAGCCATCGAAATTGGGGAAGTGTTTTTTTGCACTGCACGGAGAGTTTCTGTGCGAATGTGTTATTCTTAGCTTTTGTTCAAAAAGATTGAAACCACTACGTTTTTGTGTTGCTTCAATTAAGACGGTATTTTGGTATGTTTGCTTTAGTTCAGTGAGAAATCTCGGTTTAAAAATTTGGGAATGTTGTGTGGTAATCGGAGTAAACGTTCTTAAGGTTTAATTCTTCCCTCGGATTTAATGTAATTCAGGTATTTATAACTTTTTTAAATAACGAAATATACCAAATATTTTTCAAATATACGATGTCATCTTATAACTGTTTCTTCATTTCCATCAATCGTGGAAAACTAAATAAGATTATATCTATAAAGTTCTGGATTGTATTAAGATTGAGTTCAAGCAGAATATTCTAAGAGCTCTGTCGGTACTCTCTGGCAATAGCTGAATGTATAAATGAGTGAAGAAGAAATTAAATCCCAGAGTTCATTACACTTAGCACGTTTAATAAAAAAAAAATAAATTGAATGACTGCCAATTCATACATGAAATTGCCTTGCATTCTTTACTAATAACTGGAAAGTTCTTCCTAGATGGACAATAGTTGTGCTTGGAAATTATATTTCGTTCCAAGTACTATCAGAGATACGAGAAAGTAACCTGTCTACATCATAAGAGATGTTTACTTTTGTCAATACTGGTTTCTATCCTATGGAGAACTTGACTACATGAAAGTAAGTCTAATAGTGCCATGTGGGTTTGTATACGAGTTAATGATATACAAACACCCCTCAACACGCACTTGCGCGCGCACACACTTTCCACACTCGAACTATTAGCTTAAACCTTCAGTATTTAAATTTGAAGCGAAATTATCACCGTAACAGTTATGTGAATGTATTTCTATCTTCTTACGTAGCGCCTTCGTAGCTCAGTCAGTGCAAACTAGCCTTTCTCAATAGTTTTACCCTGGAGGAACCCTTGATATATTTTTCAGGTTTCGGGGAAAACCCTGCATAATAATTATATATTTACATTTATTTATATCCTTTTATTTTATTTTTTTTTTGTATTTTAATTATATTTATGTTTATTTAATTTATATGTTTTTCAATCACAATCTCTCATCGAATGACCAGCGACATGTTTTGGAACCCTTGTACAGACGAAGCGTTTTGGTTAGAAAGACCTGGGTTCGAATCCTGTGGAGGACGCAAAGAACCTTTATCTGGACTTTACAGATGAAGGCGAGTTTCACTCGGAAGCGGAGGGGAATTTTCCCTCCAGAAATTGGGTTGCTCATCCCGCTAACCATACAGGAGAATACACACAATTTACGAAGAATACTTGTAGGACTTAACTACCTTATCTTAGAATTAATGGTTAGGAAATCCAAGGCTACTGGAAGGTCGTGGGCCCTTCGTTGCCTGTTAGAACCTGGTGGTGATGATCTTGTGAAATCTAGAATTAGGTTTTTTTTTTTTTTTTTTTTCTGAATCACCAAATCGGAGTAGTTTGGTGATCGTGAATCCGATTCGCGGTCTTGTCTCCAAACGATCATTTTTATTTCTCTGCTGTTTGTGACCGTGATTACGATGCGCTGCTACTTTAGGTTTTACAAAGTGAGACTTAATCTAATTATTTGTGAAAACTGGTCTAAGCTTCTGCGTAGGTCAAGGAACAAAGCAGTTGTGCGTATGAGAAAAACATTAAAAACTGCTTGCCTCCAACTAACTATGAACTTTTTCCATTAATCTTATTAGCGGTTGTTTATACTTAAAGTTTATACGATTGAAATATTAGATATTTGGTAGCAGCTTAGACCAGTTTTTACAAAGTGAGACTTAATCTAATTATTTGTGAAAACTGGTCTAAGCTTCTGCGTAGGTCAAGGAACAAAGCAGTTGTGCGTATGAGAAAAACATTAAAAACTGCTTGCCTCCAACTAACTATGAACTTTTTCCATTAATCTTATTAGCGGTTGTTTATACTTAAAGTTTATACGATTGAAATATTAGATATTTCAATCGTATTCCCAACAAATATCGGTACTGCAAGAACACTATTGGCGTTCAAAACAACTGTCTTAGTATCCGGAGAACCTTTTTATAAAGGATTGGCTGTAAGAGCTTTTTGTTTTTGATGTGAAAAGATCAACCACTAGACGTTTCGACGAAGGTCGAGCACTGATAGTCCATAAGAACTCGCCTTCGTAATATGATTGTAATATTCTATGAAACGTTTAAATGTTTATATTCGTGTTTTAAGAATTTTATAAAATATTTTAAACCGCTTAAAATGTTGAATGATGGGATATGAGTATTTTATTGTTATATATAGAGAGAGATAAGAATAAATTGGGTGCATGCAATAGCCTCGTGACTTCAGTGATCCCCAGCTCTGCAGAAGAAAGACTAGTTCGATTAAAGTCTTCATTTAGGGAAAGTTTTTTAGTTTATTTTTAAGTATTTCAGTCAATCTTTGTAGCATCAGTATGCTTGATTTTTAAGATTTAAAAATATCATTCGGAAGTGAATGTCACCCTTCTCTAAAGCTCCGAAGCTCGTACGTACTGTGACCAGCTGTTATCTTTTCTTCGTTTGTGTGCTTTACAGTACTAGCATACTGCTGGTTGGATAACCAAAATTTCGAATTTTGGTTAAGTTCAATACTTCAACACGGAAATGAACTTAACGGGTATTTACCAGAAAATACGGCTTGTGGGATTTTTTTTAAAAATTTATTTCAATATTTTGAAACTTGAGTGTTCCCTCAACTGTCCACAAAACCCATTAATTAATATAGATTGCCAGTATTACACATTTCCTTCCATTATTACTTTTTATTGCTTTTCTATCCATCGTGGGGAATTGTTTCGTCCATAATTGTGTGTCTCACATCTCTGATAATCATTAACCCCATCGTTACTTGCTGTTTGATATTCTTGCAGCGAAAGAGCGATGGCATCGGATTGATCATCAAACTATCGTGCATTAGCACGTAAGTTACAAAAAAATCTAAAAAAAAAAGTACTTTAAAATTGTAAAATTAAAGTTTAAATTCGTGTCCTAGCAGGGCGTGAAATTAAAAATCTTTCACACCTAGAAGTAGTTAAACTTAAGAACGCACGTTAGCAGCTCTATTGATTTTTGTTAATAGATTATCGATATTTAGGACTGCAACTCCAAAGAAGTTTTTACTTTTCAAATATTTTTTCTTAATCGCCACAGAACGTTGGCCTTCCTCAGGTTTAATGGATGCGCACTTTAAGACCATCACTCAGATTGAGCTTCGTTTGCTGTGAGGCGTTTCGATTAGGAAAATGGTGGTGCCTTACCACCTGTTCATCACTCTCATCTTCAAAATTAATGAGTCGGCTCACTTACACATGAAAGGTTGTTTAATTTTGGATTAGAAGAGACGGAACAATCGACGCTCGCATCGATTCCTCTTGCGAGAACTTATAAATATTGGAATTCCCATTACGCCCCGTCTGCGTGATTGTTATAATGAGATGATAAGCTGATTTCTGTTTTTTTCTTTCTTTCTCTCCTCCCCTCATCGAACGAAAGATTAAAGTCGATACTGTTTACCAAAATTTTGAAAGGATGCTGTTTATTTTAAAAGGCATGGACCGTCCGAAGTGTGCAGAATACCGATGCACCTCCCTCTTATTATTCATCGTTGCTAAAAATAAAATTCTGTAATTGACGAAGGAATGTGTCCGTACGCAAAATTCTTTGATACTTCCAGTCGATGACACTATCATAACGCCGTACGGATACTGTTTTGCTTTGGAATACTACGCACGTGCAGCACGCTATTCCAATGAGCATCCCTCCATTTACCTTTCAAAGTAACTAATAAAAACGTTGGGTTGAGAATCCGTAATTTATTAACGTCGTGTCGAAGGACAATTTGTGAATCTTCTTTGAATTGAAACGAGATCGTCTTTAATAATATGATCACACCGTAAACAACAAAAGCTATTTTTTTAGGAAGGAATATAATGCGGTGTACCAGGTGAGGCTATTAAATAACGAGACAAGGTCCGCTGTGAATCGTGTACTCGTAGCAGTGGGATGCGCTTGCGTCGTGAATGACCTTGAAAGTTCTAGAAGCAGTCGAGCATTGTTCGCTGTCGCTCGTAGTTAGTCTGTAGGTAGTTATAAAAGAAACACGTGTGAAGTCGCTTTGTAGGAATAATGTCTAACGTTAAACTCGAGCAGCGCATTCATCTCAAATTCCTTCTCATCATCACATGTGATGACACGTGGATTTTCCAGTACGATCCAGAGACAATCCATGCACTAGAAAAGTCAAAACTGAAAGCCAATGCTGATCTTTTTTTCTTGATATCCATGGCGTGGTAATGGTCGAATGGTACCAGAGGGTCAGACAGTTAACCAACATTATTACTGGCCGATAAGAAGATCCCAGTGTTGGACCATCCACCTTACTCGCCGGACTTAGCTCCATGTGACTTTTACCTTTTTCCAAAGTTGAAATCCGCATTGCAGGGCACCCATTTTCAGGCAATGGGTGAAGTTAAGGAGAAAACGGCAGCGCTACTGAAGCAGATAACACCTGATGACTTGCAGCACTGCTTCCAACAATGGAAAATTCGTGTTCAAAGATGTACAGATAGGGGAGGGGATAACAATTAAGTTGTACATTTGTAATAATAAACCATATTTTTGCAACCCGTCTCGTTATTTAATAGCCACATCTCGCAGACATTACGCTTTTTAATAAACACAACACAAATAACATTACTCCTTTAAATAAACATAACCCAAGCACTGCTTTATACATATTGTTATAACAATATGATTTTTATATACAATTATGAAGTGCATTTTTCTATTCAAAATACTCGAGTAACTACACTTGACGTGCTTATGGATATAAAGGTATTGCACATTTTTAATGTGTATTTTTCTTCCGAATAGCGAAGTTTAATTATTATTTCTTTATTTACATGCAGACCAATTCATTCGGAACTTTTCGACACCGGAAGCATTTCCTCCCGGTGTCGAAAGGTGATTTTTGGTCCGAGCCGTCTTTCTTTTACGAGATTGTCATAATTTAATTTGGAAAAATTTCTCTAGAGTGTGTGGTCGTTTCATTTCGATAAAATTTCCCATTTATTTTCCACTTTCAACGTCCTAGAATGCTATTTATATTTTAGTATTCTACCGTCCGTAAATTCCGAATTCATAAAAAAAAAAAAAAAAAAAAAAAAAAAAGCTCGTGGGATCGAATTGCGTCACTTCTCGACAGAAAGAAAAGTTGCATTTCATATTATGAAATCTTAATGTACAAAAATCTAGTGACGGCAGGAAGGAGCACTTTGACACGACATGATGTAAAGCAAGCAGCCAGTGTTTGAAGATAATGAAGACTTGGAGTTTTTATGACTCACTCGAAAAGATCATTCGCAGGGAGTTTGAAGACGAGAAACATTTATTGTAATCACTTATCACTGACTTATGCTCTTTTTAGGATTATTAGAACATGAACTATTATAAAACTACTACAAGAATTAGAATATATTTTGGTACTTGTAACGATTTTTTTCTTTGACGATTTCAATGCTTTCAAAGTGCATCTTATTATTGTAAAACCAACGTTGAGTTTTTCTCTCAAAATCTTGCATATGTTTGGATTTGTTGCTTCTGCCTGATGAAAAAAAAGTTCTTGAGCAAGAATAATTAGGCAGTCAAAAAAGGCTACCTTCGAGTGATAAGGAATTCACGGTAGAAATCTCACCTGTGTTCTCTTCTTCGTTTAGTTTTGTCTCAGGTAAAGTAGGCCGCGTCGTTAATTCATCCTCTGCTGTCGACTACTGCATTATTCTCCCGCAGTTGAGACGTTTCCATTCGTCACGTTTCGCGTTCGGCTTACGTTGCCCACTGCATTCGGAAAGGGTGGAACATGTGAAGTGCTGATTTCTAAGGCACTTTCTACACGTTGCATAATTTATGTCGTTTCATGACTCGCCTTACTTCCTTGAGCTGCTGATCGTTAACCACGGCGACATCCTTTGTTGTTCTATGGCTGTCAACCACTGTCCTCAAGTGCATTCACATGAACTCAGTACGGAGTATTGGTCTGATATAACATTTTAAATAAATAATTTTCGAAGATTTTTTCCTTTTGCATATGACTAGCTTAATAAGAGGGACGTTGCCAGATGGATCAGCACAGATAGGACTTGACTGCGTAAGGGTCTTTATGTTGCATGCACGTTTAACCGGTCTGGATATTGAACTGCGAAGTTATTTTACCATAGGCATTATTATAATCACTTTTTCATTCTTGCTTTATGCTGATTTGTGGTTTGATATCGAATAATTATTATTCCGGTATTTTCTCAAAGAGTAGCATCTTATGATAGTGTGGTGTATAAGGTTTAGTATAGTCAAGTCGATTGTTGGCCTACATTGATGACTGGAAAAGTGGAGAGTTTATTTGGAACTCGAGCTGTTGTTGCCACCCTGTCTCGTAATGAGTTTAGTTTTTCATTAAGTACTGCGGTGCAGAACCGTAGCAAAATATACCCTATCTCAATACAGTCACCTAGGGATTTGTAACTGATTTTTCCTAGTAATTAGTTGTAACATATCTTGTAAGTAACGCATTTATGATACGCACAGCGCTTTGTGTGTAAAGTTAACGTGTGTGTTTCGTCGCATTTTGCAATCGCAGTGCAAGTCGAAGTGCTTCAGCTTTGTGACTTCCTGGATTGTTGGGAAAGCACAGGTTTTGGTTTTTCTTGGGGGGGGGCGGGATTGCAATGTGGGTTATGACATTTTGATTTTATATACATGTATATATATGAGATCTCCGATTATTATACACATATATGCGGCTTTGTCCGCTCGGTTAGCCTAGTGGCTGTGCGCTTCGCAACCATATGCCTGGAGAAGGAGTGTCCCAGGTTCGATTCCCGTAGACCACGTGAGGAGCTCAAGGATCTTCCCCAGCCAAGTTAGCCGGTCTTCGGCGTGAACAGCAGGGTTTTTCTCCCCAGTTTATCTGAGGTTTTTCATCCCGCAAGTAGGCAAACCAGCTCCGTGAACACACACACGGATACAGTCACGAATACCGCCCTTAGCGGATGCAGCAGAGGAGTGGGGAACTGGCTGCATTAATAGCCATTAATAACCCCTCATTAGGAGGGGACTCAACCCGTTCTAGGACTGACGAGTAGGATAGGATATGTGGCTTTATATAATAATAATGATTAAAATATTTGAAAAAAAAAATTTAAATGGAACACTTTCATCGGCGCACCCAGGGAAGGGCAGGGGCCCCGGGCCCCCCAAAAAAGAAGGGAAAAAAAAACAGAAAAATTTTCCAAAAATCTTTTCCTAATTAAAATTATTATTTTTATTTGTTGTATCGTGTCTTCTATTTCTATACTACTTATGAATTAGCGGTCACATAAGGTGGGAATAGCTTATAGCCCTCGGGAATGGCGGCTGCTGCGAACGCAAGGAGAACGAAGTGGTGCTCGGGCGGACCGAGCGCTACTTCATTTGCCCCAGCTGGGACAGAGGACATCACAGGTAACGTGTATTGGCGATCACTGCAGATGCTTAGTCATAGGTCGTATACAATGCTTACTGTCTATTCTCAAATCGTCTATCCAACTCCCCCCCCCCCCCCCAAGATTAAATCTTGAGTGCGTCACTGAACACTTTAGTATTAATTTAGACAAATATTGTTCTGCTACAATATGCTGTGCTCTTTCTCGCTAACATTTTACGGAAATCGTTGTTATTCGCCAACCTTTACGTAAAATGTTAGCGATCACGTGGAAGTAAGTTCACGTGGATGACCCCACGTGAACTTACATTGCAAAAGTTCTGGTATTCGGATAGAGCGTTAGTCTGTCTGCTACTTCCACAGCGAAACTTGACATGCCTCAAGACGTGGCTGTTAGTTATCTCGCAGTCTCCCAACTGTTAGCAATAATGGTTCATACGAAGGGGGAAATGACATTAATTTTTATCCACCAATGGCGTCAGTGGGGAGGAGGCAAGTGAGAAAAGAAAGGAATCTGTTAATGTGTTTCTTGAAGAGATTGAAATTTTGGTCGTTGAGGAACACGCTATGCAACAAGGAAAGAAGCCGGAACGAAGGAAGAGAATGAGAAGTTGTGTGGAGCTGAAGCGTGGGATGTTGACCATCGCAGCTTCTCGTGTTCGTATAAGATTTGAGGAAAACGCAGAATATGATTGTCAGTTCAAAGGAGTAATGCCCACGGAAACAACTATAGAAACGACCAGACGGAAACAGTATCTGTGAGAGCGATTGAAGTCATTGAGAGAGTCATCTCTTAAGTGAATAACTTTCTGGATACAATCAAGAGCTCTAAGATTGATTTTGTGTGCGTCACTTCTAATGTGATAACAGAGATTCTAAAGTTGGACGATTTGGGATTTATAAGGTGTTAAGAATTGAGCAGAAGAGGAGTTTTGTGGAGAACGAAAAATAATCGCTTTTTGGGCGCTGAAGAGAGCTATGAAAGAGATGTTTGGCCGGGATAGGTTAGATCTAAAAGGATACCCAAGAAGAGGTGTGACCGAAAGGAATATTATGAAAATTGAGTGATGCGGGTCTGAGAAATTGTGCAACGTTGTTTTGGTAGCATTGACATTTATTAGATTATCTTCGCCCCACTGGAGAATAGCAAAGACATGTTTAAGGCATTGCTTATAGAATCCTTGAAGCTTGAGTTATTTGAGCACCGCCGGGCTTAGTAAACAGGAATGAGTGAACTGTCATCGGGTACGCTATGAATAGGATTGGATCTTAGAGAATATTATCGATGTATAGGAGAAAGAATGATGGTGAAAACACAGATCACTGTGTTTTCACCTCTATCATCAGCATGAGAGGGTCGGAAACATGTAGAACAAAAGATGTCCAACACATATTTTCTATGTTTTCGTTCTGTTTCATCTTTTTGTTCTTCGAACCATATGGTTCCTTTGGCAAGGAACCATATGCTCGAAAGCTATTTGATCAGTAGGAGAATTTAGCCATTACAAAGTCTGGTTTAGATTTAACAGTTTGGAATGTAGTGTAAATTGAGGGAGAATGAATTTTTTTCAACTTGAGTCCTTGTGTTTATGCTGCCTTCTTTTTGTCTTGGACTGCTTTGGCCCATTCGTTAGAGACTGGATTTGGGTCTGGGGTTTTAAGTGAAGGCGGGAATAAAGGCACTCATTCTGGCAAGAATAATTCCAATTACATGATTGTAGGAAGTACCTGGATAAGAAGAGCCTAGATAGGAAATCCTACTAGTGGAACTTCCTTTCCAAAACTGTCGTAGACGCATTATCTGAACTCGAAATGCTTTCTTTCTTTCTTTTTTTTTTTTAAGTGAAAATTTCCTTTGGGTCCATTAGTGAGTTTTAAACCTCATTTCGGCGGAAGCAACAGCTGTTTTAGTAATAAAAATTAATAACCATAAACCAACTAAAAATTAAGTTACTAAATTAATTTCATTTATAAACAAAGCAAACTATTTTATATGTTTGATTATTGGCTGAAGCGTTTTAACATTTCTGAACTGTTTAAATGCAACACTTCAGCAGGCGACCAAACGCCAACTTTAGGGACTGCTCGAGACTGGTAACAAAGCTAATAAAAGCATAATTTGGTGAGAGCTTTTTCTATTTTTCCAAAATGACATTTCTGACATTAAAAGTGTGTTTAATCAAATTCTCTAACCACGCAGAAATCTAAAAATAAAAAAATAAAAAATGGGTGGAAAAGATGACGGTTTGAACAATTGATTTTTCCTTCCCCATTAACTGCCTCCAGTATTTAGTCCTAAACGGTTGTATCTCGGGGCAAACAAAAATTACGCATCTTGCCGGAACATTAGTTCCTTAACCCTTCTTTATCATGCAAGGTGTGATTTCCACAGAGGACCACGCTGATTCTTGTGCACACAGCAATTATAGGGTGGAACATGTACGACTTCTCGCTCACTACCGCGTCTGGTTTTCAGCTGAAATGAGGACCCTCGTGGGAGAGTCGTAATTAACCCGAAGGCATGCAAAATGCCTTCCTCTTTAATGTATTCACGGAAAGATATTACGTCTTGAAGTTTCCCAGCGGACCGAACAGAGTCAACCAGCTCCTCTGTAATACCGATGTTCCTTTTGGAGTCAGCAGCGAACACATAAAGGATAACGCTCAAAAAATATTAAAATAAGGCAGCAGGTTTATCTATGCACGCGGATATAATGAGCTTTGTGCTCTGGGACTTGTCTAACTTTCAGATCTAGTTTCCAGAACCTTGAGTGGTGTTTTTTTTCGTTTTTTTTCTGTGCTTGTCTTTAAATATTTCTGTAAAAATCGGGAATTTGTTCGGAGTTGTTCGTTGGTGTGTTTTCTTCGGCGATTTTTAAGAATGGAAGTTAGTATTAATTTTAATGTTAATAGTCAACTTTAATGTTAATAATCAACACAAAGAGTTGGTTGTTAATTGCCAACTCTTAGAGAGCAAAATCAACAATATAAATTTCACGCTTTTCTTAATTTCATACACGTCCATATACGTCTAGAGAGTTTCAGAGTGCTTACAAATTCTTAATCCGGTTTTATAGAAATTAAGACTTTAGACGAGTGACTTTTTTTACTTCACTTGCTGCAAGAGCACAGACTGTGCTCTTAATTTTCATGATGCAAAAGTATTTCTTTGTTACAAGACGTTATGTTTTCAAAGAATACTGGAACACCGATATTTTTATGTTAACGTTTACCTTTTAGCAAAACACCAAAAGGTAAAATATCCACGTGTTATATATACACCTAAAATAGGTAACTTTTATGAAAATACCTTGGGCAATAAGAAAATAGAAATCATCATTTTAAAGGCAAAGTAAAATGAAATAATCAAAGAGAAGTGAATGAATAATAGATAGAAATAAGAATATCAAGAACTTTACTGTGAGAAATAAGCTTAGAAGAACTCATCTTCAAGAAGAATTGCGAAATGGACGTATCGGAAGTTACGAGAGAGGAAGTTGAGGAAGCGTTGAAAACGATGGATAAAGTGGGCTCCTGGATAAAACTAGATTCAGGTAGAATTGTCATTTTGGGCAAATGTAGTAGCTGATTATCTGGTAAAGGTCTTTAAGCTTTGTTACAGCACCTTTAATCAGATATATGCAATATATATTCGCATGCACTCCAACAGGCACTTTTATCTTAGTTTTCAAAGTATTTGTGAATTATATTAAATGTAACCACAGTTTTATATTTCAAAACACTGAAAATAGCTTTCCCTCCTAGCGGATTGGGTTTTAATTGAAAATAGTACAGCTAATTTCTCAAAGGGTCAATCGGTGTGATTGTTATGAATTGACTGCTAAATGTAAGTGCTCACCCACTTGTGCTACGGTTGGTTTATCAGGGGGGGGGGGGAAACAACCGGTGAATCTCATTTCTACCAATGTTTCGAAAAGGAACATTGAGTTGGGGTTGTCGGCATTGCACGACATACTAAACAGCTATGACCGGTGAATGACCTTGTGGCGATCTGAATGATCAACTTCCCGTTACGTTATTATTAATTTCTTGAGAGATTCTTATTAATATGTAAGGAGGCAATTGGATCGTGCAAATGATGGGATGGATATCCGATTGTAACATTGATTTATGGATAATGCCACTTTGTGTTTCGACGCTTTTCCATTTATCATCTTACGATGAAGATCGCTGTGGTCACTGAAGTAATTAATTGTAATAACATCTAGAAACGGATGTGCACAATTTAATAGGTCGAAGGTCGCTGTTGGCAAGCCGGAAACACTTCACTATATTTCATGGTTAAAAGGGAAAAAAAAATTCGTGAAAGCTGTAAATGTCGCTATATTTCGTTCAGTTATATATATATATATATATATATATATACACACACACAGACATCGTAGGGACTATATAGAAACCTGGTGTGTACCATTAATAGCTCGAATTATTTTAGGTTGCGCAATGATAACTCCAGTTTCTTTTCTTTTGTATATTATCATTTTACGATGTCATTCTAGCTGTTGCAATCACTTTCATGTTACCGGGACAAAGCTATCATAGATACTGTTGACTAAGAAGATACTCTTAATGTAACAATATCTTCTTAGATGCTATTCCGGAATCTAAGAAGCTTATAAATGAACAACGCAGATATTTACAGAGTCGTAGAAAATGCACTTTGGTCTAGAGTAACGTGTCTTTTTTTTCTTTCTCTTCTTCCAACCGGAGACGACTTATTTAAGGTGCGAAGGCTCTAACTACAACGAACACAACCTGGGCACGCTCCTCCATTGTTTACCACGAGCAGGTGATGTTCTAAGTGAACGCATTAGCGGCAACAACTACAATGAAAGAGGAACCGAGGACAAATCACGTGATGTAAATCTAGAATTAGGTGAGAAGTTTCTGCGCATGCGATGTAACTGAGGGTCTAGTCGAGACATCACCGAAATATTGTTGGTGAATGCTTATCGCACGCGTTTTTGTTTAAAATTTCAACAGCACATTTACGAATATAAATCTTTGGTTGGTATAGATTAGCACTTCGGTTGAAAAGATCCGGATTCGAATCCTGTCTGTGACGTGAGGAACCTTAATCGGGGATTTTTAGTCAATGGTGACTTTGCCAGTCTGATACGGACTATTATTCTCCTGGAAACTCTGGATCGTCCCTCAAAAGAGTAATCCGATCCCACGAACACATCGTATTTACTTGCCCCTCGGGGATGTAGCAGAGCTGTGGAGTATGGTTGCATTAATTAATAGTGATGTCCCCCCCATAATCAGGGAACTCTACCCCCCCTCCTGAAGGAAGGATGGGTTGTAGAGTGACTGTTATCCATTTCTACTTTGCTAAATGCATGTTTCATTTCGTGCTTTTGACATAAAAGAAAACATTGTCATTGAGTTGCATCTGGCGTACAATTTTACAAGTGTTTTCCGATGAAAAATTTTAATAATTGCATTTAATGAATGTCATTGTAACATTTTCATTGTTAAATCCCATAGTCTGACTGTACACATGAAGCTAACTTGAAGTTAGTTAGCAACGCAGTTCGGTTGCAGACGTACTGTAATAGGAGGGGATTTCGGTTCGTTCCCATGGTGAACTGGGATGTTCGTGGGCCTACAAGACTAATTATAAGTGGAAATATAGTAATTACTTGTCTCCGCTGATTGAAGTGTTAATTGACAATTTATTAATTAGCGGAAATATCACGAGGTTTGAAATGGGGCTGGCGAAGGGTGTAGAATAATATGATAGAGGTAGAATAGAATGAGGCTATTTTATTAGTTTATTAATAAATAAAGGTGTGTTTGGCATAAAATTTTTCTGTCAATGTGTAGGTAGGGCCTGTGTCTGTAAATACAATCCAAAATATCATGAAAATATTTTTATAAAAAATTATAATTTTATATTTAAACTAGCCTTTTAACAATTCTTAGAAAATAGACGACTATCCTGCCGTGTGTGTTAATTAAAATCAACTAAGGCCGATTACTTGTTTCACGGCTCACTGGTTGGCGATTCGTTGGAATGCGAAAGTTCAATGGGAATGACAGCTGCAAATCTTTAATTTCGTTCAGTCTTTGTTGCAACACACAAATAACAATCGCAGTGCTCGGAGAAAGGCATTTTCATGCTCTTCCTTTCATTATTCGCCGCGTCTTATTCAAATTACGATTCCGCCGAAGCAAATAAAGAGTTCAATTTAGATCCATCCCTCACTTAATAGGAAAATGTAAAATATTTCGACTGAATTCGAAATATAGACGTCAGAATGGAAATTTGCAGTGGACAGCTAAGAGAGAGAGATCTGCAGTGACCTTTAAATCGTATCCTCGTCAATTGATAGCTGACCTAATTATAATAGCTGTTTGCAAGACGTGCAGTTTGATTGTCGAAGTGTTTTTCGAAAATTAACCCAAGGCTACGCAAACTATTAACAATTAACGAATCGAAATTAAGTGTACACAAGTAAGTTTACATTATTATTATTACCTTATTATCAACTTTTCGTCCAAATTAATCTGTTTGTCAGAGTGACTGATAGTAGATGAATTTTGAGGAAAATTGTGAATTGTTTAATATTGTCGGCTCTTATATTTTGCTCTTTTACGCTTCTAATTGCATCAATCCGTCTACTTCTTTGTCTTCCTCGCCATCTCTTTCCTGTCATCTTGGCATCAAACATTGTTTTGCAGCCTTTCTATCATTCTTTGCGCTTCGCAACCATATATGCCTGGGGAAGGAATATCCTAGGTTCGATTCTCGTCGGCGACGTGAGGAGCTTAAGGATCTTCCTCAGCCATAGCCAAGTTAGCGGGTGTATTGGGCGTGGACAGTAGGGTTTTTCTCCCCAGTTTATCTGGGGTTTTTCATCCCACTATTTAAGCGACCAGACGTTAAGATAGCAAAAATAATAATATGCACAGCTTATTCTTTTTGCTATCTTAACTAAAGATTTAGTACGCTGAAATACTTTTAGGGTATCCATTCAGAATGCGGTTTGTTTTCAATGTTCCTACATATTTTTGTAGTTTTGTCTTTTTATTTCATTCCAAATTTGTCACAGCACTTATTCAATCTAGTCAGATTATCCTGAAGACTTACACCGGATTTATTGTAGGGGATTGCAGATCTGCTTAAAGTGAAGAGTTCAGTTGAATATCTTTAGTTTGATAAGTATTTTAGGTTTAGTGGATCGTGTAAGGGCCTTTATAGTCACAAACTTCCAGGTTGTGACTTTATTCCTTCACGAAAAGAGCTTCCTTCAAATACAATTCGCTTTACGCAGCTTTTTGCTTTTTATTCTATTCAGTGTGCTACCACGTGACCTCATTGCGCGCGATTCAAAATTTTGAACGTGTACCTGCTTTCTATTCGAAATCGTACAAATTGCCACAAGCCGATTCGTCTGAATTTGCTGTTGTAATCTTCAGAAATCTTCGAATTATTATGCTGACACTGAATTTAGAAACCTTTACGCAGATATACGTAACCGTCAATATATGTAAAATGCCTGATCACGTGTGTCACTGTATTTAATAAAAGTTTCTAATTCAGTGGTTGCTATGTGCATTTACTAACGAGCCTGATATTATTTGAACAATGTTGGAGTGCATTTTCATTTACTGATTGGGGCTATTTCAAGACAGTGCGTTGCAAGAATTGTACGACACCTATTTTGCTCCAACACTGCGTGTCATTGAATGTCATAAATGTTATGTGGTTTAGTTAGTCAACTTCCAGCTCTCATATTAGTCGTCGGTACTTAGTGGGATTAAAAGAGGGCAAACCCAATGACGAAAATAAACAGACTGGCGCCACATAAAGAGAGAGAACGGAAAATGAAATTGCTGAAAAGGATTATTCGTCAACCCGAACTTCAGAATGTCCACACCTGTAGAGACTTGTGTCAGAGCATTGTGCATCGAACTCGGATGTGTCAATTTCTAAGAAATAGCTGCTTCTGCAACCTAAACATTACTGCACTTAACCCTGGTTCATGATTCTGGTATTGACCTCTCCATTGTTAAAACTTGTCATTGGCATTGACAAATCACGATACACACCCCTTAGATCAGATGAGTGTGTGTTTGCATATGGCAGTTTAACTTCATTTACTTCATGTGTTTTTCCATCTGTTGAATTGTGATTTAGAACGAACTCCAGTTCTTGTCATAATAATACTTAGAAGAATGAAGACTTACATTGACACCCTGGAAGTTAGAGCTTCCCAATTGGAGGTGGTAGATGAATGTCGCCCACCGGAATGAGACCCACTCCACACACACCTGCCTCCCAAAGGCCCAAACCATACTGAATTGCGCAACATGATTTCGCTTCGGAAGGGAAAATTCGCATTAGAAAAGGCGAAGGAAACAGTGGTCAACGCCACAAAAGTCTCCTCAAGCAGAAGTTTTATATATGAAGGGTTTGCTTTAAAATATGTACCTGCATATCCTATCATCCAATAGTTCAACAATGTAATTAATTACTTTAAGTGGGTACGTAATCGCTTAAGTTATTTGCAGTTAGCGCATTTCGAGGAACAAAAATTGAAACATCCAACGAACATGAAATATTTACATTTCAGTCGAGCACTGATTATTATGCACGAGTTTCCATTGAGTGACGCCACTGGTTAATAAATAATTTTTTCCAGTTAAACGTTTTGGAAACCGTCTTTCAAGGATTGCAATATTTGTGGTAATTTCAAAAGTTTATAATAAAATGCGTAATCTGACTACTGGCATTTCCAAGAGAATAAATTCAGATTGAGGTTCGTGCACGCATATTTTAATATCTCAATAAATCTAAACTCGAATATTATATAAATTTGTTTTAAACAACCATGAAAATGTTGATAGTTTAAAATATTAATAAGTTAATAGTTGATAGTTAAAAATGAAGTTTTTTCATTTCGAAAGAATGGAATGAAAAATAACGCAAATCCATCAGAGATTTTTAGTACAATTCGGTGCACTTAAATGTGGCGCTATTTCAAAAATAAAATGGCGAACACTTTTTACGTGAAAGACTTTATTCTGACACGATGATCAATAGCGCATAGGTCGACTTTGGTTCACATCGCTTTTCTACATATTCGCCGACCGTGACACCAACGCATCTATTCCGTTCGCCGAAGAAAAAATCGATATGAAGTGTCTTTAACCAGGAATCGACAGCGTGTTGCACATCGCCGTGGATAACAAATACACTTCCCAGCCAGATTCTCCTTCTGTTGCCCAGAAAGATGAATCCACTCTTGCCGTGACAGGGGGGGGGAATCGAAAATCTCCCCATTTTAGCACCTCAAGAATCAGATGTGCTCGTTTTCAATATCCTTTCTGTCGCCAGAAGCACGATGGTAAATCCAATTCTATTTCCATGAGGCAACTTCCATGCTTAAACCAAATGACGTGGAATTTCCGGTGGTGCTTTACCCTTAACTTGTAGAAAGGGGATCTCATCTAACTGCGCACTCCCGCGAATGAGCGTATTTCCTCTCGTTCAGCCATCTTGCATCTAATATTTCATATGATACTGTCCCGTGGTTGTATGAAGAAAAAGTGAGTGCAAGTTCTTTAATATTTAATCCGTATCCTCCCCCAGAAATGACAAGCAAGTTACTTAAATTCTGTTATTAAGAAATAATCCCAAACTTCCACACCAACGGCGGAATTTCAACCAACAGGTTGAAGGTTTGAATTCCTGCAACCGGTCGGTTGAACAGAGGATTCATTGACCACTCGGCCAGCCAGGCCATTTGTGCACAGTGGCAGCATTGATATCGGTTTGATCAGTCACATGATTTGTGCTGAAGGAAGCAGCGGTTCCACAGCGCATCATAGGAAAGGGCTGTGGCTTAAATATTTAGCTATATTGGTTTCGAAGCATTTTCGAATGCGAAGAACATTTATGAGAACTGCTCGAACGAAGGGAGTTCAGCCGATCTCATATAAAAACGACAACATTTCCTTGTCGGAATCTAGAGTTGGGTTCTCCTGAAAGCAGAATACACGCATTTAACAGATATAATAGGTCACTAGTCCAGCGCTTCCCAAACTGTGGGCCGTAGGTTTTGTTGAGGGGGGCCGTGAAATAATGAAAACAAATTTAAAATGTTTTAAGACTAAGTAGCTTTTTTTATTTTAGAAGAAACGTATTTCACTTTATTTCTTTTTTGTTATTTTTTATATTTTAATGGAAAAAAAATCACATTGCTTGCAGGTTCACAAATTTTGTTTCCTGCGTATTTCGGCGCTTAATAAATATTAGTAAATATATGCTTATTCATATGTTTCATTTCAAAGCAGTGGTTAATTGTATTTACTTCGAATGCTCTCCAGGGAAGCTCCAAATCTTCATGTCCCTTTCATCACGCGTTCGTAATCAGGGACTGTTGATATTGACTTTATATACATATCAAAACTCGTTTTATTTTATATTATCACTGTCATCCGAGCTAGTTTTCTGTTACCAATAAAAGTTTCGCATATATTTCACACATGAAAAAAAAAAAGCTTGAACAAGTTCATGTGGGGAGATAGTAACTCGCTTGCAGTGGTAAACAACACCCCTCCCTAACAGCCACTATACTGCAGAGGCAATCAAAACAAGTACTTTTATTATGCCAGTGAATAAGGTATGAGGAGTCTGTGTAATATATTTCTCAACAAATAGTGCAATTAGAGACAACTGGGATAAAAACACACCACACTAATTAATGAATCACATGTCCCCTCATACAGAAAATATGCTGTAGAGACTGAAACAAAACCATATGTTGCATGGGCAAACACAGTATCTAACTAAAAACTATTCTTATTAATTAGATGTGTGTGAGTCCGATTTCCGAAGGCAGCAATAAAATTCAACCGAAACGCGTTAAAATTCGTAAAACTAAGAGTAATATATATATATATATATATATATATATATATATATAATGAATGTTATGGCAGTTTCACATATATGGAATTCGAGTAAAGAGAGTTAGCATTTCAACTCGATTGTCAGCTATGCTTTTATCTTTCGGTTGTGCGATCTTTTGTTATTACCGCACCAATCATATGCACGTTTTAATAACCTGCCTTTGCTGTCTGTTTCGCGTTAGGCTTAATTACCGTAATGGGAGAAAAGTCACAAAAGAGAAAAATGTTCCTGGTCTGGGGGATTCCCTTATTCAGGTAATATTCACTAATTTCATGTTATCAGTCTGTGGTGTGCCAGTATCGGTAAGTGGTGATATTATTTGATCTATTCTACGTTAAAAAATTTAACTCTGAGATGGATAAGTGGCTGATAAAAAATAAAAAAAAAATCCCGCGAACAATCAGAAGAAGCAGAAACAGACTAAAAAAAATGACAGTATTTCATATTTTACCAGAACAGCCCGCATCGTTTTCAGAACCAAACGGTAAGAGGCAAAAAACGTAATTTTTGCATTTGATTTTTGCAATATTCGCTGTGCATGTTTTGCATTGAATATAAATACAATAAATATTATAATAATATATATATCTCTCTCTCTATTACGATTTTTTTTCGAGGGGGGCCGTGGAATAATTTAATTTTTGCAAAGGGGGTCCTAACATCCAGAGGTTTGGGATGCACTGTTCTAGTCCACTCGTCTCTGTGTCTTTACATTTTTAGTTTCTTCATTTCATCTGTCTTTATCCTTCTTTAATGGCTGTCTTATTTTGGATGCAGATCTAATTATCTTTGCTTGTCTCTCTCACACACACACTCGCATTAGAGTGCTTCTGACTATAATAGTCAGAAGCACTATTCATTATACTATAATGCTATAAAATGAAGGTTTGTTTCTTTGTAAGGCTGATTGCTGGGTGTTCTGAGAAATAACTGTATTCCATATTTGGTCTAAATCAATTGAACAGTTTCAGTTGTAGGGGTGTCTTTAGAAGAAGAAATACCCGAACATACAATCTCTCCTTTCATTAGTCTGATTGGGTTGAATTTATCAGCCAGCCTTTTGCAATATCTGGAACATTCATATTTGGTGACTTAATCGTTTGAACGATTAAGTCAAGAAAGGTGTTCGGAAGAGGATAAAAAGAAAGAGTGGAAAACGGCTTTTTGGTGTTTTTAGCTTTTTCAAAAGTGGTTGATCTGTAACATTTCACGGAGAACCGGAGTTACAGCAGGTCGAATTTTGTTCCTAGTGATTCTTGAGAAGACTCGCAATAGTGCTTGCCTTAGACTCACTGCCATTACTCTTGATACGAAAGTGGTAACAAACGCGCTGCACACATTGTGACATGCAAATTAATCAGATCGCCCATAAAGATGTTCTGCACTAAAAAGAAAGGAGACTTAATATCCGGAGAAACCATCGATGAATTTTTCTCATACACTTGTACCTCGTAAGAAATAATGAAGCAGAATTACCTGACCGACGACTCGGAGAGAAAATGAAGTCTGTAGAAGTCATAATGGTGCTGTACGATGACGTAATTGATGACGCAATTTATATTAATAGTGCAATGAAAAGTAAGTACTTCTGATTTCGGTTCAGCAACTTACCTTCAGTTACAATCCAAGAATCGACTTCATTCTATTTCGATATTATTCTACTTATACCCGAATAGAATGTTTATTTTGAGCGTCAGTTGAAAAAAACCCCCCATAATAATAGCTTGTTTTCCAAAAATATGGTAATCACTGTATTCAGTTGTAGGCTGAATTTTTTTATAAGAAAATGTGTAGTCTCTTGTGAGTTCCACTGCTCACGCAAAAAGTAAACTTCAAATCCAAAATCTGTGATTGCGTTACTTTTAATGATTCTCTTATGGTTAGAAAGGATGAAAAACTTACACATTTCTCGAGTATAACTGAGTGGTTATTTTCATTGGTTTGTGTCTGTTTATTGCAAATTCTGAAAGGAAATATTTCGAAATATTATAAGCGGCTCTTCTTATCGAGATTGTTTTGAAATGAGACCATCGCTTTAATCTCACTGCAGGAAATCGACCCACTTCAATATTAGCAGCATCTGCACCCTTAAAATGTTGGTTCAAACATCACAAAAGAGACTTAATATCCGGAGAAACCATCGATGAATTTTTCTCATACACTTGTACCTCGTAGGAAATAATGAAGCAGAATTACCTGACCGACGACTCAGAGAGAAAACGAAGTCTGCAGAAGATTTGTCTTTTACTGTTGATGAAGACGACAGGCCGTGCGTTCTAGAAACAAATACGATAGTGGACGAGAAGAAAAAGAAAGGCCTTACCTACCTCGGCGGAGACTGGATTAAATCATTTGTCAACTGCGACGGTCGTTTGTGGTTATATTCGTCCAGAACAACCAATATATATGCAGATTAGGCACTTACCAGAAAACACCAACTTAGAATTTCCTGGATTCTTTTTTCTTTCGATACTTAGGCCGTTTAAAAGGTGTTGTGGCCTCTCATTGCGCTCTCCATAAAATAGATGAGACCCACATTTGAAAATGGAAGCAGCGGTTGCGGAAGGAACGATTACAATAAAATGGATTTCATTGCTTTGCCCGCAGTTTGTTTCAGAAGATATGTGGATGGACGGGGGGGGGGGTCGGCTCATCGTAATGAATATAAAATTAGAACGTTCTTGTACAAGAGAAAACAGTAAACAGTTGTTATTAGAACAACTGTATGTGCATCTGAGAGAGAGATGGAGTAAGTAATGTGTAAGCATGATACAATTTTCTTAAAATCTTTTTAGATTTGTGGATTGTTTAAAATCTTAGATCAACACATTCAAACATTTGTTTTTTTTTTCATTGAATAAAGTCTATTTATATTTAAAACTTCTAAAGTCAAAATAGAGGTTGTAGTATGGTCCATATTTCACTAATGTAAAGTTGAAGATCTTGCTATACCTTTCGTATAAATTTTTACTGCATGTCTTGTATCTTTTAAACTTAGGCTTAATTAAAAATATTAATCATTCCTGTAATTTTTAGGAAGTTTGAAATGTTGCACTCGGTCACCTTTTCTGTTGTATACAACATCCGATTATATTTGAAGAAGCAGTTGATTTGTTCAAAAATTTTATTTTCAATCATGCTTTTAGTTAGGGCCGGAAATATCCCTTCAAAGCTATGCTTTTTTTAAGGGGTAAAACTGCGCGGAGATGTGTTTAAGGAAAATGTTGATCTGTGGCTTTAATATTCACTTCCTGCTATAATTTGGTAATCTGTAAACAAACCAATATATTAAGGATACTCCTTTGAAATGCTAATTTTATATATTTTTTTCTTTCATCAACATAGGTCAGGGGTGTTCAACGCATGGCCCGCCGGCCATTTTGAAAAAAATAACTATTAACATTCAAACGCGATTAAATAAAAAATAATTTCTATGAAGCCTGCGAGCCACTGAGCTATACTGAGGTATTTAGAATTGTAAGATTCTTTCCAGATTCACAAGGAACGCTGGCATTTGATACTTTACATAAAATCCTATAAAAATAAATTTTAAATAGACACGCTTCTTCAGCCATCCACCAGCGCCAAGCAGTACTTAAGTTGAAGCAGTAGCTTCAACTTAAGTACTATTTCGAGTGCGCTGTCTTGTGCCTTCCAGATACACCTCGAAGGTTCTCGATACTTCGTTATTTTCATATAAATACAAGAGGATCTCATCCACAGTCAGTCAGTCAGGCACTCGTGATATTCGTGTATAAAGGCACGCAGGTTCGTCGTGTCAGCCATTGCCTATTGTGGTTTTATATTGCGAGACTTTTTTCATTAGTGTGAGACATAATCAGTGGATAATAACCGTTACACGGCCATTTTGGATCATTGTTTGGGTTCACCTTCCACCACTATGTCGTCTACGAGTAAAAATCGTAAATCAAGTGATTCTTGTCGGGTTTTTAATGAAAAGTGGACCAATTTGTACTTTTTTGTGCCGATCGACGATAAGCCAGTGTGTTTAATTTGTCGAGAGTAAGTGTCAGTATCAAAAGAATACAATATAAAACGACACTCAGACAAAGCATGCGTCCAATTTCGATCACCTTCAAGGGCAGCTTCGTGTGGACAAAATGAACCGTCTCCAAATTGATTTAAAACGCCAGCAGGATACGTTGAAAAGACAGATGGAAGAGAGCGAAGCGTGCGTCAAATAAGTTATGTAATAGCTGAAAAAATTGCTAAAAAATCAAAAGCCTTCTTGGACGAAGAGTTTGTGAAAGAGTGTCTCATTGCTGCTGGGGATATTTTGTGCCCAAATAATAAGGAAGTGTTTAAAAAACCGAGTTTGTCTGGGGTAACTGTAGCACGACATGTCGAAGAATTGCCAATGACACCGAAAGAACTTTAAAAAAAAACGGTCGTCCTAATTTACGTCATATTCACTTGCTTTAGATGAGAGCACAGATGTGAAGGATACAGCACGACTGGTTATCTTTGTCCGTGGCATTGATCAACAGTTCAATGTGACAGAACTGCTAGCGCTCGTACCTATGAAGAGAATGATGAAAGGCACTGATATTCTTGAAGTCGCCAAGAAAACGCTCCAGCGTTTCGACCTCAGCTTAACCAACCTCGAGGATGTGGTAACTGATGGGGACCCCTGCTATGGTTGGAAAGAACGAAGGGTTTGTTGCACTGCTACGGAAAGAACCGGAACTAGAAGGAAAAGATTTCGTCTTCGTCCATTACCACTGTTTAATCCACCAGGAGAATTTATTCGCGAAAACTATTGGATTTGAGAATGTCATAGGTATTAAATAAAAGCAGTGACATTGGGCATCCTTGACTAATTCCTCTGTATATTAGTTTCTATTATAGAACTTCTAGTTGGATTCATGCAGCTATTTCATCCTTTTGATACGTGTTAATCATTGCTGAGACCAACTGTTTTGTTTGGCTTCTTGGTTATGATCAATAACATAACCCAAGGCTTTTCCTGTAATGTCGAATTCACAATAATTTTCCATTAGAATTTTTAATCTGTTAAATGGATAAATACTTCGTCGTTCTTTTTGGAAACCATTTCGCTATTCCCAAAATTTACACAACATTTGAGTTTTGAACTTATAACCAGTATTTAGGAGACTTGCGCCTCTCTGCTTTTCACAGACACTGACAACCCTTTTTGTATATTGGAATGGCCTCATTCCCGCTTCTAGTATTCCTTGATATCAGATATCGTTAAATTTTAATTAATAGTTTGATACTTCATTAGTATTTTAAAAAAAGTTCTATATTTATTCCATCTTCTGCAGCAATTTTTCTGATTTCCATTTTATTGCTTGTTGGATTTCTTGTAATTTTTTTTTGCGCTTTATATTTAGTAATTACTACTTTTCTTATCCAAAACTTGAGCTCTAAAAGATCCTGGGGAATTTGGTTAATTTTAAACCATCTTGTGGGTATTCTAAGTTATCCGTATAACAGATGTTCAGCTTCTACTTTTGCTGCTTTGAATACTCAGTAATCTGTTAATAAAGTAATCTGGTATCATGTTAGCTATTTTTCCTATTAGTTATTCATTATAATAGTTGTACTGAAAAGGTTCTTTGACCTCGCACGTGTGAATGGGATCACCATTACAAACAGATATAGATGTAACTCGTTCATCTAATTTTTGTTTTTAATTTCTGTTTTCTTACTGCTTAGTTAACATTTCTTTCTATTAGAGAGAGTTTGTCTACATCTTAGTATTTGTGAGGAATACTTCTTACATTCCAAGTACCACATCCAAATATTCTTGTACTACTACATCCCAAAGATACACAACAGAATTCACATCTGGTGACTGAGGAGGCTGATCTGTTCCAAAAAAATCACTTTTCCTGTAAACATCTCTGCATGTTATTTCCAGAAACACACGGTGTTCAGCCAGAGTATACCGTTTGACCCTTGCTCACGAAACCCGAAGGATATTATGCCCTTTGGCCTTCGTCACTATTTTGCATTGTGGTGACAATGCATGACGGATTCATATCTTCGTGATGTTGTCGCCATATTCTTGTTCTTCGGTCCTCAGGAAATAACCAGAATTTGATTCATCAGCAGTGCAACCTTTCTCGAGTCCTCTGTGATCAGTTCTGATGTTTATATGCTCATTTTACTGCAGTTCCTTGTTTTTATTGGATGTACGTCGTTCTCCTATTGGGATACGAGGTCATTTAGTCATTCCTGTTCGAACAGTTTCCCCCTTTCTTGATAGATTCCATCCCAATCTCTGGTTGTAGAGCTCGGTAATCTGATCTGATCAGCTGTAGCATGTCTATTGGATTTAGTGATCCTGTTGACCCTTCGTCTTTCTTATTGATCAGCGGTGTCAAGGTATATTTCTAATGCTGACTTTGTTTTTAATCATTCTTTTGTTGGTGTATATAGTTCGTAAATAGTGTCATACAACTGTAGACTGCCGATTATGACAGGACAACGATTTCAGATATACTCTTATTATCCGAGAAGCTGCACCCATTCTGTCTTAAGTCACGACCTATGTCCATTACCACACACATCTGAACAACTGTTGTCTTCGAGAAGCAACTACCGTGTATGTATAATGCCGGGCATTATAAATTTTTAAAGTAATTTTAGTAATTATAAATGGATTTATTATTCCTCGAATTGACTGGGCAACACTCTGAAAGTTCTTTTGGAAACTGTAAGGCTGCTAGTTTCCATTAACTTCCTGATAATATCTACGAAACTGACTGCATTACAGCTGCAATATTGGGAATCGTGTTATTTTCCTAACTGGCATTAATATGTACAATTGTGTACAAATTAATTCCAGTTAGGGAAAAAACAGATGATGAAAAAAATACCACATTCCTTCATCAAATATACACTGAAATTAGCTGACAAAAATTTCCTGGAGAGCAGTTCTACTCGGTAACTTGGATCGAGCCGATAGAATTATTTTCTGAAGACAGCATTGTGGAAGTTATCACATAGCTGCGCAGATTGTGTGTGTGCGTGTGTGTATGTGCGTGCGTGCGCGCGCGCGCTCCGTGTATATGTTATTTTCTCAGTTAAAAACACACATCCACCGTTATCGTTGGATAAGAAAACAAACTATCATCCTTCCAAAGCTTATAAGGTTCGTATTCATATTGCTACAGGATCGTAGAATTCTAGGGGTTGTATTATGACTTGAACTTTCTAAATCTTTATTTTTAATATTGAGAACTACTTTACAGTGCAATAACTAGAAAAATGACGGAATACGAGAAATCTTGTGTGTGTGCGGTCTATAAGCAGTCATTAATTAAATATAATTCTAAAGAACATAAAAGATACTTTGACGTCTACAATCTACATGAGCTTGGCTAACTACGTCTGTCAGACTTTATTTCCTGCGACACTCCCACGCATGAAAAGGTTGATGTAGCACATGCATATTGAAAAGTTGGATAAGTCATATGCGACTTATTTTTTTTTTCCATGCCTCTCCATACCTCCGATAAAATATCAATCGATCATAGAAATCAGAAATCATAGCGTCGACGTCGAGTGATGTTTTGAACATATCTACCAGTGAAGTTAATTATGTACGCTTAGCTGTGGTTTATACTGCTTTAAAGTATTTATTTATATATTCGTCTCATAAAATTGGATGAGGCTGACGCTACTTTGTTGATTATAAAGTCAAATTAAAATTTGATAGCTCTGCATGACGATTTGGGAATAATAAAAATTGATTGAAAGGGTTGGGAATTTAGGCTCTGAGCGATTACTGACATTTCGTAATTGAAAAAAAAATACAGTAAACAAGAGTTTATTTGAAATCATACATCAAAGCCAAATACCATTTTGCGATACCTTCCCTGGATGATAATGGAAATTGATGCTGGAGGCTTTCGCTACGTGTCGGCATAAGAGAAGATCAGTCGTTGGTGATATTCATTGAACTGGCCGTGTTTGATGAACTCCAGTTATAAAATTAAAGTTTACAAGTAACTGCAGCTTGCTTCTTACCAATAAATGAAATTCGACGTCAAACTGTTCAGAATACTTCACTTTATAATTAACGTATCTATTAATGTAATCGACTATGTTTTGTCGTAATCTGTGAATAAAAAAAAATATAACAGAAATGAAGTAATATCTCCTTTTACCTTATTTCGGAAGCAAGCATTGATTTCTCTGCTCAGGTATCGTAGAGGGCGCATAAATCGAAATATCTGCTCAAAGAATCAACATAGCTGGTGGAATTCTGTATTTGCTGAATTATTCTGTTGGGGACAATTTATTCAAATGAATTAATCTAGAGATAAGTGGGTGGTCTGAAAGGTTCTCGTCCTCGACCATAGATGGCAATACTATCGGAAAGATTTTTTTTTCTAAGTTGGTACATCTGTCATAAGCATCCATGTGAAATTACAAGTCATTCTATCAAGTAGTTTGTTTTATACAGCTCTCTAAAGTAAAAGTATTATCTGTATCCTTTGAAATGGATAAAATTGAGTATCATGCGGTTATAAAATTTTTTGTAAAAGAAGGTTTAACGCCCAAAAAAATTCATTCAAAGTTCATAAAAGTTTATGAACACTCTTCTCCTTCGTTTTTGACAATTAAGAAATGGGCTGCCGAGTTTACACGTGGCCGTACCAGACTTGAAGATGATCCACGTGAAGGACGTCGAAAACTTGTAACAACACCAGAAATCATTGATCAAGTGCACGATATGGTACTGGATGACTGGCGAGTCAAAGTGCGCGAAATTTCTAAGACTATATGCATTTCAAAAAAAACGTGTAGGATATATTTTGCATGAAGAATTGCAAATGAAAAGCTTTGCGCAAGATGGGTACCGCGCTTGCTCACAGCAGATCAAAAACGCACTCGCATGAAAATCAGTGAACAGTGCTTGGAGCGTTTTAACAAGAATAAAACTGATTTTTGTGCATCCATTTATTACTATGGATGACACTTGGATTCACCATTACACATCAGAATCCAAACAGCAGTCAAAACAGTGGACAGAAGCCGGTTGTTCAGCGCCAAAGAAGACAAGGTCATGGCATGTGTTTTGGGATGTTAAAGGCATTTTGTTTATTAATTATCTTGAAAAAGGTAAAACAATAACCGGGGAATATTATTCCGAACTTTTAACCAGACTAGACGAAAACATTCGTGAGAAAAGACCAGATTTGCAGAATAAAAAAGCATCTTTCATCAAGATCATCAAGAAGAAGTTTTCATTGTTAGGTCGAGAACCCTTCAGACCACCCTCGTATATCAGTATTTGATATGATTTTTTTAGATAATGAAACGAGCTTTCTAATAATTGTTAAAAAACGATTTAAAAAAATGTTAAAAAACGATTTCCTATATTCGGCAAATATAATTTGGTTACATTTTTCGTTAATAATATTTGTACCTGGTTATCTTACATCACTAAATTCCGACAACGTAAAGAAATTATGCATTAAATGAGAGAGGTCAAGAGTTGGCCCGTATCTTAAGAAAATGAGATAAGGAAATCTTGCAGACGGCTGATGCTGTTCGAGATCGCATTAGTAAGTGCATCCAAGTAAGCCTCTCCTTAAATAAGTTACCGCATTTCTCTGCTCAGCAGCTCCCGGCTGAGAGCGGCTTTGATTACCGCAGAGAGTCGATACGACCTGTGCGAAAGAAACTTATTTAGGTGGCAAGTTAGACTTTGACCTAGACACTGTTGTTCGGAAAGTTGGTGTGTGTGCGTGAGGGCGCGCTCACACAAGAAAGAAAGAAAAGCAAATCGTAATGCATTTCTCGAGGTAAGGTATTTCTTCATCTCCGTGTATGAAACAATTTTGAAGTACAGCATTCTGCAGGGGGTTGCTCAACTTGCTTTCTGATCATCTCTTCCCTGTTTATTTCTTTTCTATCCTCGAGGATTTACGATGACGCTCAAACCACATTTAATGCTGAATTTCGTCTGGTATGAAGTCATTTCTTCCTCCTAAATCCCCTTTTCATCTGTTCTTAATCCATCGCGCTCAACAAATTCGTAGCTTGAATTAAATCCCCACAATAAAATAGAAGCATTCTGCGGTGCAGAATATTTCAGCGAAAACTTCTATTGCAGAAGTTTTCGCTACTCAGTAAATTTGTGCTACGGAGTTCGTTGTACGATGATAAGATGCAAGAATAGGATTAACGCGAATAGTTAGTAATGAGCAATCATAAATGAACAAATCGTAAATCTGCTAATTAAAAACTGATCTAATATTTCATTATTAATTCTTTCATATATAATACCTATGTGTCAATATGATTGATTTAAATAAATTATCAACTTCTTGATACGTACTACAAAGGCGCGTTCAAGTTACTATGACAGCATTACATGATTAAGTTTACATTATTATTAAGCTCCCATCCACAATTTTCCTCCAGATTAGTCTGTTACTTGTGAGCACTCCAATATTATTAGATCTTGTATTTCTATCTTCTGAGGCACTTTTACTGTATCAGTCCACCTATATCTTGGTCTTCCTCTGAGTCTCTTTCCTGCCATTTTGGCACCAAACATCTGTTTTGCTGACCTTTCTTCATCCATTATATGTAAGTGGCCATACCAGCTTAGGTTAGCTCTGCTGACACATTCTTGAAAGCTAATAATGTCAAGTTCCTTTCTAATATCTTCATTTTTAATGATTCTGCCATTGATGTCATCTGATCACTCCTCTAATGTTTCTCAGCACCCTCATATTTGTGATCTCAAGTCTTTGAGACATTGACTTTATTTCTAACGCAACTCTCACATCCATAACAGAAAATTGGTTGAACATTATCTTGTATACCGCTAGTTTGGTGTTTTTTCTATTTCCAGATTTAACCTGACATCTTCACTAAAAACTGTGCTTAAATAGCTGAAATATTTTACTTGTTCTGTAGGATATCCATTCAGAATGCAGCTGAAGATTTCTATGTTCCTGTCTATCTTCATAGTTTTGATCTCTTTTCATGGCTGATTTTCGTGCCAAATTTGTTACAGCTGTCATTCAATTTAGTTAATGAATCCTGGAGACTTGCACTAGATGAATTTAGGAGTACATCATCATCCGCATAAAGAGTTAAGTTTGACATTTCCAATTCTAATATCATGCTTAGTGCCACTTTCTTTCTTTCATAATGTGATCCAGAGAGATGATGATTAAGAGTGAAGATAACATGCATTCATGTCTTACTCTTGATTTTACATTAAACCATTTTCCTGTATTTCTTTCGATTCTAACTGCTGAGTTACAGTTTAAATATAGAATACGTATTGCTCTATATAATTGCAGTGTTTTGAAAAGCTTTTCTCTGGACACCTTGTGGTATGCCTTTTCTAGATCTACAAAACTCAAGTACAGATCCTTGTCATATTCCCACGATTTTCAACTATTTGTTTTCTTAAAGTGAAAATCTGATCTGGACAACCTCTATTTGGCCTGAACTCAGCTTGTTCTTCTCCAAGTTTCTCTTCCACAATCTTTCTCAATCTCTTTTCAAGTATGCTTGCATAAATCTTACTTTAGTAGAGCAATTCCCATGTAATTCTCACACTCAGCGTTATTCTCATTTTTACAGATGGGTAGTGTGAGAGCTCTACTCCAGTCATTGAGAAGTCGACCTTCTGTCCAGGCCCTCTGAATTATGCAGTGCAGCCACTGCAAAACTTTTATACCTCCATACCCGAGCATTTCTGGTCGAATATAAATTATTTTAAAGGTAACTGTCAACTCTGTGCTTGTGTCGTGTTAGTGCATGTGTGGCAATGTTTCTAATAACATAATGCTAAAAAAGCCATCAAAAGGCCGTTATAGTTCTATTGGAGGAACGTTTTAGGGTTTTTGTTCCTAGTTATTCAGTTACCGACTCAAGACGGTTGGATTTTATCTTCCCAGAAATTCGTTTTCCAATCACGTATCAACCTGAGAATTTAGACTGTTTAAGAATATCCGAGTGGAAGTTGTCTGTTGTTCGGAATAATGACAACAGAAATAACTAAAGTTGTTAGGCTAGAGCATCGGTTACTTATTTAAAAACAGTTATTTTAAAAACAAGGGGTACAATTTATAGAAATGGGTTTAAAAGGAGTACACAGGTGGAAAAAGGTTGGGAACCACTGGGCTAGAGTATTATGTCTGTAATGCGGGTGTTCTTCGGATTGTATTGCCTGTTTTGTGGGATGAAACACCAGAATTTCAGCGACGAAAACTCTTCCACCGTATGAAACCGACTAACTTAATTCCAGATGAAAAAGTTCTTCATCGTTGACAAGATTCGAACCCAGGTCTTTCTAAACAAACGGCATTGTCGATACTGATTTTTAAAGACGAATAATAAGCGTTTAGTAGTTCACCTTTAAAAATTGGTTGAATTGAAATTGATTGAATTGGTTGAAATCTGGTTGAACTGAACTCGGCTATTGGTTGGTAAAGATGATGGGCAGAGACGGACTACCCACCGATTTCCAAAAAGTTAGGACAAAAAGAATTCCGACTTCTACTTTGGGATTAAAAAACATGAGAGGGTTTATTTTTCTTTCTTTATGCCAATTCTATATGCGTTGTGTGTGCGTGCGTGCCCTTTCATCGTATTCCATTGCCACAGTTAGTGTGAGTTTCTTTATTTTCGTCGAATTTAATTCGACAACATCAAACATAAATGCCCAAGTGTCGTTCTTAAAGCGCAACTGATTAAAAAGCATCGGCTAAGATCGTTACATCAGCAACAATCATATAAATTTCTCGAAAGTTAATCAGACAAATATAAAAAGGTGTTCATGAACGTTTCGATAAATGGCTAAAATTCTTCTGTAATAGTGGTTTTATATCTTGCGAAATCAGTATTTTCTCTCGCACAAGTAGCAGAGAATAATCGCAGTGTGAACATTTGTGCAACTCCTCATTTATTTTTACTTAAGTGCCATAACTGACTGCATATGGGAAAATTCGCAGTTAACATTTTGGCTGCTGATCCTCTGGTTTATATAATTCTAGATAATTATTGCAAGATGTAGATATGTTGTTGGGAAAAGTCTTGTAATTATTATTATTACTACGTGACACCTCCAGGGAGTCCAAGGACTCATCGTGGTAGGACACACTACTCTACTTCGCTAAATACATCTCATCTTCTCCACTACTACTTAATTCTCCAACTACGACACTACTGCCATCAGCGCCATCTATCGCCGATCATCACCACCAACAATAGTATTTTTTGTCTGTAAATTGCGTGTGTTCTGAAGGCCGATTTGTCTGTACGCGGGATGAAAAACCGAGTTTCTTCTCCCGAGTTTCCGGGAGAAAAGACCCTACTAACTCGCCTTCAACTGAAAAAGCTCATATAAGGATTCCCCTCGTCACGACGAGAGTCGAGCCCGGGTCTTTTCCAATCGAAGGGCGCAATGTTCCGTTGTTCTTCCAATTGCGCTACGGTGGCTTTCCCAAAAAATAATATTTATAATAATATAATAATAATTATAATCCCTAATATCTTCTAAGACTTCTCCGGATCCGAATATCCGCATCAGATCTGACATCAATAATTCCCCCAATCTGTACCAAACACATTGGAACACGTACAGCCACCTCCCAACATCCCTACACCTTGAAACCCACAGTACATGAGTTTCTTTTCCTGCTACTGCTGTACTGTGGAACAGTCTTCCCCCTGGTGTATTTCCAAGGAATGCAATATACAGGCTTTCAAATCGAATGTTAACAAGTTTCTCCTTTCTCATCCCACTACCCATATACGGTACTGAAGTACTATAGGTTGACCCGCCAACCTCTCGGCCGAACATAAAAAAAAATCACACGCTATTAGAAATGTTGGCAATTCATTTCTGTAATTACGTGCTACAGTATGCAAATTTCTTGTTAAGCGTATATTCTGTTTGCCAACAAGAAAACGCATCACGTGAAGTAATTTACGAAAGACATATTGCAGCAGTGAACTACATCTGTCATTTTCTTTATCACTTACCTATGGAGGTTGCCAAAAGTTGTAAACGTATATCATGTAATACTGTGGATGAGCGAAAATCCAAAAACTTCGCTCTGGAGACCCAACACGAAACTTTACTGCTACTTCAGGCCTCCGATGAATTGACGTCACATTAAGTGGTGAATTGGAGGTCGTTTGGTGGTATGTCATGATATTAAACGTACATTGAATATAATATACTTTACTTTACTTGAAGTGGCTTAAAACGTTCGGTTTGCAGAGACTCCAGATTTTATAACTCCTAGCCATCAAGAATACCAACGTGCTGTTTACAGCCTTTCTTCAACATAAAAAATAGACCCATCGCACTGTGGTTTTAATCCACTGGTGAAGAGTGCTGCTATTAGGACACGTTGCATAATTTGCCACACTAACTTCACGCACGTTATTGCATTTATCACTGCTCTGAACGAACGTTGTAATCTGCGTTGCATGCGACTTGATAAAATCCGTTTGCCGTTTGACTACCATCTACAAGTCAAAGTGATATTTTAGTTTAGCTATTGAAAAATAAATGGTTTCCTGTGGGGGTATTCAAGGGCTCTGACGGCGTGCCATTAAAGATGACTTTCCACAATTTACTTTAATATTTTCACATTCTCGGAGATCGTATTGCATTCAGTCAAATAAGACGGGCATTAAAACGACATTCGGGTCGCCATGTGTATACAGAAAAGCTATAGATTATTCAATCAAGGCTGTGATGAAAACTTTGATCTGTGCAGCCGTATACACGTGCAATAATTGGATCTGTCTCTTTTCTTGGGATGCCGAATGAAATCTTAATTTATTAATGCCTTTATTGTTATTTTATATTTATTTCTGCTAGAGATCTTCATTAGTTCAACTTGACAACACAACTTCTAATGGTAAATGGTTTTTATCTAAAAATATTGATTGTTGAAAAGAAAAAGGAAAGATGAGATCAATTCCGCAGATAATGAGATGAAGTGCTTTTATAATTCACAGAACTTGGCGGTATCATTGGAATATCCAGTCAATTATCATTGAACAAGTAAAGCGAATTTATCCAACGAAATTGGCTGGTAAGAAACACAAATTTAAAATTCGCCATTTATGTCAGTTGAATTGGCAGACAATTGAGATGGTTATAAACAGAACAACATTTGATTTCGAACAAAATTTCTAGTTACATTTGGAATATAGAGTATAATTATATGCACTAGAAATAGCTTATTATAGCAACTGGACATTTATATTGCAGAATATTGTTTCATATTCCTGAAGATTGTCCAGTTTCTCGCCAATTATTCCAATAATAATATTAAAAAATATCTCGGTGGCTATTTTTAGTTGCGCTGACCAAAATTTTTATTTTATATATTAATGTTCACTCATACAGCACAGTAGTTAATCGAAACATGAATGTGTAATCACGTAACTCGTATATCCTGCTGGTTCAGCATGCTATAAGAGTGATATAAGTGCATTTGGCTGTGGAGACAGACTCGCAGATATCATGGATACATTTTGGTTGTCGAGACAAATCCAAAATCTCATGTGGTGATGATCACGTGAGATTTTGATCTATTGGATGATTTATCATTTGGAAGAGTTTGTTTTCACAAGGAAGTCGATGTGCTTTCAGTGGCCCTTTGGAATATTGTGCAGAATTCTTGATACTTTATCTAGCAAGCATATATACAGTCATCCCTCGTCCTTTCGAAGAGACGTCCGTGATCCCATAAGGGAATAAACAACATTTTCGACTATACTTTCGAACAAGACGCAAGCGGGCCAAAGTAAAATGGTTTCTATTTAGCAACGATGCATCATGCGCAGTAGCAACAGCGCATTAAGCGGTAACCTCCCCTCGGCATTCGGAACGTGTCTTCTTTTGATTTTGTACTTGAGGAAATAGGTTATTTTTGTATTTATCGTTAAATATTTCGCGATATTTTGTGTAACTTGGTCCCTACAATCCCAATCAAAACACCTAGTGAAGAATCACAGCTGCTAAGCCTGTCAGTGTGGTCGCACATGACTTCGGATGGTCTCATTCTACGGTGACGGCCATTTTGAAAAATAAGGATAAAATCGTAGAGGCTGTGAAAGGATTTATATGCTTTAAATCGACTCCGGTGACGAAGCAACGACAAGATCCTATCGGTGGAAAAGCTACTTGCATCATGGATAGAGGACCTGAACCAAACGCGCAATACCCCCCCCCCCTTTAGCACTATGACATAATTTCCTACTAAGCTCTACTTTCTCCTTCAGTATGTTGAAGGAGAAAGTAGGGCTCTATTACGACTACGAATTCAACCCTTCTTCCGGTGGGTTCCTGAGATTCAAGCAGCATTTTGCATTGCGCAATGTGAAAATGTATGGTGAATCTGCAAGTGCCGATAAGAAGGCTGCCAATGAGTTTTTGGAGAAATTGAATAAAATTATTGTGGAGGAAGATTTTTTGCCAAAGCAAATATTTAATATGGATGAGACCTCCTTGTTTTGGAAAAAAAAATGCCTGAGCGGACATTCATCCACAAAATGCTAAAATATATGCCCGGTTTCAATGCTTTTAAGACCGTGTTACGATTCTGTTAGGGGGGTAATGTGGCTGGATATAAACTGAAACCATTTGTGATATGGCACAGTGAGAATCCACGAACCTTCAAAAATATTAGGAAGCCTACTCTTCCAGTTCATTAGCGGAGCAATAAGAAGTCGTGATTGACTCAAAAATTGTTTGCGGATGCCTTAATCAACTGTAATGCGAGTGAAATGGAGAGGTATTGTGTGAAAGAAAATGTAGAATTTAAAATTTCATTAATTCTAGATAATGCTCCAGGTCATTCATCTTACATCGGTGATCTTCACCCCAAGTTCAAGGTCATGGTTCTCCCTCCCAAACAGTGCTTCATCGATCCAACCAATGGATCAGGGAGTTCCTGCAGTGTTTAAGTTTATTATCTACGGAGAGCTTTTTTCACAAGCCATTTCTGACACTGAAGGAAATGATCAGACTCTCATGCAATTCTGGAAAGCATTCAATATTTATCATGCTATTAAAGATATTGCTTGAAACGAAGTGACTTTTCAATGTATGAGTGGCATATGGAAAAAGACATTAAAAAGGTTTGTGCATGATTTTGGAAGTTTTGAAAAAAATGAAGACCTTTTTAAACTGAGTGAAGAAATAGTGGGCCTAGCAAACAATCTGAATCCCGAAGTGAATGAGGACGACATAGTTCAATTCACAGAAAGTTCCCCTGAAGAGTTGACCAACGAAGAATTGGTCGAACTGAAGGAACAACGTGTTGCGAGAGGAAGAACGAGAAAAGGAAGAGGGAAAAGAGAAACCTGAAGAGGTAGTTAAACAATTCACAGAAATGTTCTCCGCGTTATATCTCAAAATGGCTGAAGACATGGACCCCAGTGTTGAACACTATTAGAAAGGAAAGTACACGATGCGTTTGCTTGCTGTAAACAAATTTGTGATGAAAAGAAGAAGAGGAATAAGCAAAGCACGTTGGATATTTTCATCAAAAAAACAAAGGTTACACCAGAAGAGCCGCAGTCTGGTCCTTCACATAAGGAAGGCAATGATGATATAATTGTGGGGAAGATTTGGGTGATTATTCTCCTGTTTTATGGTGGTAGCAACGCGAATACAGGTTTATAAATTACAATGAATGACGGTATACTTATTACGATGAAGCCCGTAACTCCTATAATCTGTTGATTTAATATATCGACTTGCCGGATGGAACAGAACCCGACGTCAGTCGAGGGATGACTGTGCTACCATAATACAGTATATGCTTTTGTGTGATACACCCACCCACCCACACGCAATGGAATCTTCATAGCTCCGTCATGATCGACCCTTTCAGTCGAAAGATCTGGGTTCGAACTCCATTTGGACTACCTGTAAGTTTGTTTTTCCCCTTTAACTATTCGGATCATTTTATTTATAAACTGCACTCCGTTTATCAGAGTGGAAGACGAACAAAATAACGCAAAAGAAGAATCAGAAAGCAAAATCGCGAATTTTTTTACGTGAATCGTCGTCCGTGTTTGTTTCATGCTGCGCAATGTGCTAAGAGCTTCTCGTTGTGATTGGTTTCTGATGATTGATGAATAAGCTCTCCGCTATTAATAATGAATGTAATTTTCTGCTGGTACTTTCCGTACTTGTTTTTAGAAAAAGCTCAAATAACAATGTCAGAGATTGAAAATGACACATTGGAAAATTTGGGAGAAAAATTAAATATCGAGTATTGCAAAATTTGCAACAAAATCGAGCTGATTGGAAATATTTTAATGCCAACAGCAGAATAAGCAAGATCGTGAAATTTAGCGACAACACCAGACGTATTCTTAATACCTAAATATTATTAAACGCGAGAGTAGCGTGACTTAATGATTCACAGATTTCAAACTTAGAATTTCAGTAGAAACTACGCCCAGCAAGTACATTGATGCGTACAAAATCCTCAGTACTCTGTTTAATGTGCAGGACACCCCAAACTGTACGTACCAAAGATTACTTCATTCGAAAGGAGGTGAAGCGCTACATGAAAAGACGCCCCCTCCCCCCCTCACTCAGACGCTGCATATTTCATGAGTGCCACCATTGTCTCGTCTGTTAAATGGAAATAATTCCATAACCTCTCGCAATGTGTGTTTCGGTTGACTAAGATGATATTCTGGTTTTCAGAGAAGCTCTCTGATGTAATGCGCATCGCTGAAATATTTAGATAGGAAACGTACCGACACTCGTTTTAAACATTCATGACAGCAAATAGGATTGGAAAGTATTAAAAGTCCATGAAGAAGATCAAGAGAAGACTGATAGATGCAGCCATCTGAAGACATCTGGTCGCACTTGTTTACTTACTTATGCATATCAAAGAGATTTCTTCAAGGACTTAGCAGAACTTCCCCATTGTAAGCGGAGGCAACTGAATTAAACGCACTTAACTTTTGACTTAAAAAGTCGTAAACAAGAGTTAGTTCGTTTCGATTGGAATTAGGAGTAAAATAGTTAAGTGTGAATATTAGCCATCGGCTAAAGAGCATTTCAGAGCAAACCAATTTGACTTGAGACTTTAGTTTGTTTTGTTCGCTCAGTTTATCTTAATTTCTTAGGGAGAAAAGGTTTCTAATAGAAGGAATCTGAATTGAATTATTTATTCAGACTTTACGTTGTGCTTCTCAACATCTACGACGGTGTTTATTTTCAAAACAGTGCTCAAAATATTAAGTTTTCTTTCTAACTGAACACTGGCTCATTAGTTGCAAAGAAGAAATCCTAGTTCCTTGAAGAAGCCTGAAAACAGCGCCTAACACACTTCTGAGCAAAGGAAGAATTTTATCTAGATTCATTCGGGTCTTCCTCCCTGCTGTCTCTCTGACAATAGCATGATCTCTGTTAATTCTCATACAAACGGTGGTATCCTTCACAGACTTCACTAATCGCTATCAAACATCGAAAAAGTGCTGTTTTAAGGATACTTGTGACATAAGACTGAATGATAAATGCACGTAAACACAAGAAAGATATTTAATTAACCAAATATTTCGGTCTGGAAATCGCAGACCATCCTCAGTGGTATTACAAGAACAGTTTTAAAAAATACAAGCTAGAATACCAGCAATAGATCGTTAAAAATAGACCACGCCGCGTGATGTTATATTACTAAGTATGAAACGGAATATTTTGAAGTAGAGACATGATTTAAAAAAAAAATTAATGAGTGATCTTGATTAGACTTTCCCAGATTTTTGATATAGATATACAGTCAATACGATTCAGGTTGGGACGATGGAGCAAGGCCTCCACGATTTCCTTGAACAAACGTTCGAGCCTATAACGGGATCTATGTAAGAGGCGAGTCCTGGACCAAAGGATGCTGTGGTCAGTTTCAATCCCGTGTTGAGCCAATCCATACTTTTCAGGTTTGTTGTGAAGAACGGTGGATTGATGTTCTTGGATTCTTTTTTCAAGAGAACGTCCAGTCTGCCCAAAATAGGAGAGATCACAGTTGCACGGAATTTGATAAACTCCAGGAAGAGACCTGTGAAAGTACTCAACATCTTCTCAGTTCTTTAAAATTCCTGCGATAGGTTCTGAAATACCGTAGATATAAGGAATAGGCACTCGACGTATTGAAACTTTGTTGTTTTGTGGAGGATTATAAGAATTGAGAAGACGTTGAGTACTTTTTTCAGAAACGCCATTGAGTTTCATGTGTTGTTGGATAGTAGAAAGTTCTTTCTGTAGATAATCAAAAGTAGAACAATTAATTTTGGCACTTCTGATGAGGCATTTTATAATTCCTGTTTTTTGACAAGGATGATGGGCAGATTCTTGAAGAATATAACGACCTGAGAACGTTGGTTTCCTGTATACTGTAGTTGTAAGAATATTTGAAGGTGACCGAATGAGGAGAACGTCTAAAAAAGATAACTGGTTGTTTTCTTCTATCTCCATAGTAAACTTTATGCGATGATGCAAGGAATTAATACTGTTTAAAAAAGAAGGTAAAGAGTTTTTGCTGTGGGGCCAAATAGTAAAGATGTCATCTATATATCTTACCCAAAAGGATGGTTGAGGGAAAAGAGATGTGAAGATGACTTTTTGTAAATGTTCGAAATAAAAGTTGGCTGAAGCAGGAGAAAGAGGACTTCCCATGGCCGTTCCTTCTACTTGCAACTGTGATCTTTCCTATTTTGGACAGACTGGACGTTCTCTTGAAAAACGAATCCAAAAACATCAATCCTCCATTCTTCACAACAAACCTGAAAAGTCTGGATTGGCTCAACACGGGATTGAAACTGACCACAGCATCTTTTGGTCCAGGACTCGCCTCTTTAGATCCCATTATAGGTTCGAACGTTTGTTCAAGGAAAGCGTGGAGGCCTTTCCCCATCGCAAGGCCTCCACGCTTTCCACGCTGAATCGTAATGACTGTATATCTATATCAAAAATCTGGGAAAGTCTAATCAAGATCACTCATTAATTTTTTTTAATCATGTCTCTACTTCAAAATGTTCCGTTTTATACTTAATACTTAGTGATATAACATCACGCGACGTGTTCTATTTTTAACGATCTATTGTTGGTATTCTAGCTTGTATTTTTTAAAACTGTTCTTGTAATACCACTGAAGATAGTCTGCTATTTCCAGACCGAAATATTTGGTTAATTAAATATCTTTCTTGTGTTTACGTGCATTTATCATTCAAATATCGAAAATATAAGTGGAAAGGTCTGTGATTTCGGACATTGCCTGACGTTGGTGACAACAGTGCATGACACCATCCCCTTTGGCTGATAAGATTACAACTCTCAAGGATGCTAAGTAATGAGTGTAGTCCTTTTAAGCCGACATTGCGTTAGTCATTCCGAGGCGCAAGTTTCTTCGCTAAACTGCTTGGTTAATACACGAAACTGATACAGATAATAAATTCCTCACTGTCATAGTTGTCTCAAAAATAGCCTTATTTCCCATCTTAATATTTGTATAAGAAAGGAGGGACATTCAATACAGTCTGCCTTATGATAAATGACATTTCAATCTGAACCTAAAACTCTGGAATGTTGACTGCGAATTAATATTATATCGTATTATCATATGAAGATAGAAGCACGACTCCCTGGTGTATCAAATTTCGTCGTCCAGTGGGTGAGAAAATGCCTTTCTTGTCACACGTGGGAAAGATGTTTATCTTGGTATGTTTTCTTTTCCCTGAACACATTTCTTTCTATCTATACATCTTTCTCGTTTCTTGTTGTTCACTTCATGCCGCACGTTGTTGCTTTCCCCCAAGTTTTACATACTTGATTAAACCTCTTCTGTCGCCACAGTAAAGCGGATGCTTCTACCAAGAATGTGTGACATTTATTGCTTCTTCTGCATTCTTCTTGTGAAAAGTTCAACTCTCTGTTCGACGACTAGCTCGAACCAAATGCATCGCGGTAATAAAACTTTTGTCGAGATCTGCGTTACTTTTTGTGACTGTGACTTTTGTATTTACGTGATGCTTTCAGCCAAAACGCTGTACATGCTGCGTGTTTCTTTCCGATCCCTTAATTTGGTAGTCTTCAAGAAACGAATGACGAAAATAATACATATAAATAGAAACGATTTAAATATCCTAGAAAAAAAGAACGTTTTGTTACGTTCACAACATGGATGCGTTAACTGTTAACATCAATGCCACACACACACACACACACACACACACGAGCGTTCACACATGATTAAAGGGAAATGCTAGTATAAGCAAGATGCGAAAGTCAACCTAAGAAGATGAAACTGATATTGACTGCTTGTTGAAACATTGTGGAAAGTAACTGGGAGTGACTTGGCAGCTTTTTTTCTGGAAAACTAAGGCAGGAAAAAAGTACTTCGTTGCATCGCCCGAGAATCGAACCTCGTCCTACCAGGCTAGCATTTTACCACTGAACTACGGATGCAATTAAAGGATACCTTTAACCATAGCAGAGTACTTAACTAGACATTTATTTGTACAACTTTGTAAATGACAAGTTTATCAACTTTCCCTACAAATCCAAATTATTTCTGAATTTCTTTCGAAAAATAAAAATCTTTGATGATTGAGTTTCAAAACTCGTATCTAAATCTTTGCTTGCTATTAAAGAAACATGCGAGATTCTCCGGAATACTCCTAACGGTAATCGGTACAACTGTTATGGGAAATGCTTGTAAGTTCAATTCTCTGCAGATATTTAAGTAAGATATGCTTCAAGAATTTCGTGCAGTTGGTAAACGTTGTTAAAACGCGGAGATCCATCAAGATAATTGAAGCAGCCATTCTGAAAATGGGTCAGGTTTTGTTTCTTTAATATTCCGAAATGTGAACGAAGTCTTTTTTCTTTGTACTTTTCAATGTGGGTCGTATTTCTCCTGCTGAAACGAAGTCTCTCGCTAATAATAAAAAAAAAAGTAGACTTTTATCAGCTCTTTCAAATCAGTAATATATTTCGTAACGTTTTCAGTGAGAAATACCAGTATATTTCCAGAGGGAAAAACTAAGACATGACAGCTTTTCAGCAGCAAGTAATAAATCTTCGGCAACACCAGTTTCATCCAAAAAAGCAATTCTGGAAAGTTATCAGAGCTCGGCCCTCCCCTTTCGAAATCAGATTTACGACTATTGCTTCAGTTTTCTTATATCCAAGAAATATACACAGAGCCCCTGGTGGATAATGATTTAAGAACACTTAAAGCAATTAACATGCTAGGGGGGGATGAAATAAAGTCAATGGAATCGTTCGTCACTTACTAGCAGCTGTTAGTCACTATCGGATTGCGGCAATTTTATTATGCAGTTTTTCTACGAGTCCCAGTTGTTAATTTTAATGTTTTATAAATTTACTGGAAATTTTAAGGACATTTCGTTTTGGAGTGTTTCTGCTAATCTGTACTCTCAATAACACACTTGTCTTTACGTTCTTGAGGTTTCTGCCTGGTCTTCTGATGACGACCAGCAGTTCGAAACAGTTGTAAAGCCATTGACACCAAACAGTGCTAATAAAAGGTTCGTCTCTTTCAAGTAGTGAAAGTCGAAAGCCACTCCGATGCCCAAACGTATACAATACTCCAAAAAATACTGCACATTTATATCCATTCTAGCGTGTACCTTGTTAGACATCATTGATGGTGATGCCTAATGAAGCAGTATATGTCTAGTAGTAAATAAATATCAGTAAACTGCTAATTACCTTGAAGTGAGCAACATAGTTCTGATACGCGCAAAAGTATTGATATTAGAAGGGGACTTAAGAAGGTTCCATGGCGCATTCGGAACAAAGACTAATTAATTATAAGAGGAACAATGGTAATTAGTCATCTCCACTAAATCTGTTAATTTACAATTGGTGAGTTAAGAGCGACTTGAACTGTGGTTGATCATTTGACAGAAGTTAGAATTGAATAATAGTAATGGCTGAGTAGTGAATTAATAAACGTGTTTCGCAAATATATGGGGGGGTGCGAGTGTTTAATGAAAACAATTTCTCTTCATTCTAATTAATTTACAACGGATATACAGGAGATAATAATTTATTCATTGTATGAAAAATGTATTCATTTTTCCAAGGATACATATTACAAAAAAATAAGGTAAGCCCGTAATGAATAACTACGGATGTTTCATTGTTTAGCATTGGTCTGTCTCGCGTATATGAATGTAGTTTTCCCCCTCAAACCCCTAGATTGAATGCAGGTAGGGAAAGGCGGAGAAGAATATCAAGACCAAGATCGCAACACGTGTACACATCGAAAGAGGAAGCAATGGAGCAAGAAACAACTCTCATAAATATCTGAGGTACAAACAGAGAAATTGAAGCCCGGAAGAGGAGATTATAACCAATTTTGCTACCGCAAACCACGCGTTTATGGCGTCTTTAGATAGGTACCATCAAACATGTAGAAAGCCTTCCACGTGAGCTAGGTATATGCAGATGAAACCTGCCTAATGAAGATAGATGACTTCCATAAATTTTTGTTCCATAAAGATGGCGAACGTGGGCAAAACTGTTTTACCTCGGCGATGTTTTCCTCCCAGTTCTCCACGCTGACTGGCGAACTTTCCTCCGAGGAGTGCAGAAATGTATTTGTTTAGGGCAGCTTTCGACACGGTGAATATATAAAAGGTGGTCGCGCTCCTGCATGACTGGCTTTACAGCACAGCACGCTACCTGCAGAGGAACAATAACAGAGAAAAGTGCCTGAAAAATGTACTTTGAAAGTTAGTTAAGAGAAAGTATTTGCATTTTATTACTTTTCCTCTGGAACAATATCGCTAATAGCAAACAGCCATGAGTTAGGAGCGCATAAAAGACGCGATCTCGCAGCGAGACATCTAAAGAAAGTTGATGCTGCTGCTGCCATTCCTGGTTAAAACAAAGCACGTCTTCATTACATCCAAGGAGGCGATCATTAATTCATGATGTGCAGTTTACGAGTACGCAAAGACCAAATTTGTCTGCATAAATTTCAACCTCGACTGTCACTGCGCAATAATTTAGAGACATCCCATTAACAGTTTGTTGTGGGCATCAGGTAATATTTCCTGTTAGTCAGGATATCATTTATTTTGTTAGCCGGTGTTAATTGATATTGTTGCATTTAACCGATATTATTTGACATCAATAAGTACAAAATACTGTTTCTTCAACAGCACCATTTAAATAAATATTAATTTTTTTAAATTAATATTTAAAAAAAAAACAGTACAAAAGAGCATTTTTGTACTGTTTCTTCAACGGTATAAAATACCGTTTCTTCAACAGCACCGTTTAAATAAATATTATTTTTTAATTAATATTTAAAAAAACAGTACAAAAGAGCATTTTTTGTACTGTTTCTTCAACAGCACCGTTTAAATATTAATTTTTTAAATTAATATTTAAAAATCAGTATACAAAAGAGCATTTTTTGTACTGTTTCTTTAACGGTACAAAATGTTGTTTCTTCAACAGCACCGTTTAAATAAATATTAATTTTCGTTAATTTTTCTTACTAGCATGACTTTAGGAAGAACCTGTGTATTAAACAAACCGTTTTTGTAGTTTTAAGGTTAAACATTAGTCTGCATACTTATATTACGTAGGCATTGGCGCTGCTCTCTCTACCTTCATGCTATTATAAATCTTTGTTCGACTTGAAAATCCGATATCAGGCTGACAAATTCAGTGAGGAATGAAGCACTTCCTGAATAGCAAAACAGTGTTCAAACTAGTAACGGGAAAAGCGCTACACTCGCAAACTCCATTGAATATCTCTATTCGGTAATCGCAGTACACATTAATCATTGCCGTCCTGTTAAAACCACCCATTTAATCCAAAGGTAATTATTGGAGATTGGAGGAATGCGAAACTGTGTGGAAATCTGGAAACATTAAAAAAATGTATCACGTGCATTTATAAATACATCTTTTACGTGATTTTCTGAATAGATTTAGTAAAGAGTGTGCAATTAGATCGACATTAACCTTAGCAATCTTTCGTTTTAACGATTTTTTATTTTAAATCATGCTGTTAAGCAGGAGCATTCTCCACATTCATGTTCAGATTTCAAATTCTCATTTGAAATCTGAACATGAATCTGAACAATTCTCATCAAACATATTTTCTCCTAATCAGATTTTATTTTTGGAATATGTAGTCGAATGTTTTTCAGAGTTACATTGCTGGTGGAACACATCATTAGTTTGGGCTGCAAAGAAGAGAAAATATTTTCCCCCACCAGAGTGCATTTATTGTGTACAAATAAAAGTGCAGAGCGGAAATTGAAAGACATTTATTTAGAAAAGTATATTAACTTGGCGAAAGTGCGAGCCCTTCCATCACTTCGCTAGTCAGCATTGGTCTCTTGAGATGTCTTTATTGGTAGTTTTTATTGGCTACCATAAGGATCGTGTTTCTTGCTAGGAAAACAAGTTTGACATTAACTGACTGCATTCACGGTAATTTTTGACTCTTTGATATGTATGAGTATAGTACCTCCGGCCCCTTATGGGGACCGTAATTCCATCTGAAACGCATTTTTAAGGAGAACATTAAAGTAATTCCTAGAGCCCCGATGCGCATTTCACCGATGCTCGGTGCAAAGTTAGTAAAAGCCGATTATTTACTCAAGACATCCATTAGACACAAACAAGATGAATAGCCTGCTGTACATTAACAGCGCATCTGCTGAATTGGCAATTTATTAACAGGAACGATGTTGACAGAATGAAATTAACAGTCAGTACAATCGGTAATATCATTGATTTCCAAGGCAACATTAACAAGGAACTATTGCTAGACCAACAATGTTCACCATCAATAATGACATCAACTTCATAGGAATGGCACAAACAGTGGATATTTCGCCTTTAAAATTATAAAACCTGATTTTGAAATTTCTTTTATTCTATTTGATGCACATTGAATCGGAAGGAATTTTTACTTCCGAAGGTAATTATGAAAACATTTAGACTGTTCGTGAATCAACAGACGGGCTTTTTATATTTACACCATCATTCTAGAAATAAATCCATGCCATGTGGAACTTGAATCCGCAGCCTCTTGTTAGAAAAGCGTTGGGTCATTCAGTCTGCCTATCACGTGGTTAATTAGGGCTAACACATTTTTATAATTACGGCTGCTACATGTTAATTAACGTATTCACTGGCAGCTGTCATTTACGTTCCGTATTTAAACAGTAATTAATCTGAAATAATTCTTCAGGAAAATGACTTGTATTATATATGATCCTAACATAAACTAGGTTTGCATGTCACCAATGCGTTAAATTGTTCTCATTCGAAGCGAAGATAATTTCACTGAACTTTTACCAGCAGATGTGATGGCGCTTTCGACGACAACCAGCATCACTTACAACAGAAGTTCTTTCAGTCAAATAATTGTTTACAGGTGCATCACGATATCGTCAGTTGCGTGCAGAAATACGCAGTTATTTTAACATTAAAGAGTTATGCACTTGCTATACGAGACTTGCCGAGTGGTAAATCGCATGTAGCAAGTGTTTTGGATTACAAACCAATTGGACGCTTCGTATCTCGTGCAAACATGAGAATGAGTTGATACAGCGGGGAAAGAGGCTCTCGACTCGGTTGTTTCACAGCTGTTCGAGTACTTCTTACAAGCTCGTGATGTTAGGAACGCTGGTGTAACTGGTGATCATTTCACGTGCAGACAGATACCCGTAGTTGTCATACGTGTCTGGACACAACACACATCGCCGATCGATTTTTGTCAGCGATCGGTTTTCTTTACTTCTCTCTCTCTCCAGACTGACAATAGTACGGTATTTATCTTTCTTCTGAAGAAGACTCAAATGAGGCGATCTTCTCAGTACATTTATCAGAAAAATGTCAAGATCTTTTTTGTTGTTGTTGTTCTGCGCAGATATGCTTCTATTCTTTTTTTTTGAAATTTCCACTATTCAACGTTTAGTAGCTTTCCAAATTTCTCACACAGTGCTTTCAAACATTCTGTATTATTGAAGCCATTGCCTGCATCGAAGTGGTTTTATGTATATCACAATGGAAATAAAAAAAAAAAAAAAAAGGGGGATAAAGTATTCTTGCTTACAGCGGCTAACGTACCCTTCAGTGTACTGCTGCAATGCATCTACATTGTGTATCAGTACTGATACTCTGAAATTACTAATTTGTCAACCATTTATGACCCCGGTTATGTGGGAGAAGTGCAATGGCGCTCAATCCAAGTTATAACAGTTACTCTCCACACTGATGCCAGTCATGAAATGTATTTCCGCTATGAAGCGAGTTATAAAACCGACTCATTTATTCAAGCATTTTATGAGCAAATAGTGGGAAGCCGTGTTATTTGAAAGCTCTTCTTTTAATAAATCCTCTATAGCATCATCGTAGTAGAATATAATTTCTAGTTTTACATTAAAAATGAGATTTTTGTTATAATAAACTGAAGCTTTTCATTTATCATTATTTTACAGCGGAACATGCAGTCTTATAATAAAAAGTATTATTATTTTTTTATTTTGTTTGCCTTTCCTACAGTATTTCAACTTTTACCATTCCCGTTTCCCTTGTTTGTTTTCCTAACTGCACGCACGCGATATTTTACAAAAAAAAAAAAAAAAGTGATGTACATTATAGATGCTTTTGCACTAAGAAATAATAAAAAAATGACTGTTGTGAATTATGTCGCTAGCTTAGGAAGAATAAAAGCAAAGAATCGAACAGAATGGATCGAAAATAAATATGCATTCATTAAAAGGTGACTTCATATAAAGTTTCGTATAAAATCTTGTGTGCGCGCGTACTCACACGCACATATAAATAGAAGATGGATATATAGATGCTATTCCAGCAAACTCTGAGCTAAAATTTTATGTTATAAAACTTATTCATTTAATTGAGCACTTTATATTTTCGTGTGTTTATATTATTTCTGTCTAAAACTCAGTGCTGTTCTTAGATTTCTTTCTTTTATTTTACTGAATGGAAATTTCTCCCTCTGCTCACAAACAATAACACAGAGATCAATCGAGAGATAAATTCAAATATTTTATTTTTCCATAGTGCGTTAACAGAAAACCTTGAAGATTAGATCGAAAGAAAAACAATATTCGTCTAAACACTGCAGCCAGCATTTTATCTAAAATACGGAATGGCTTTGACAAGATATATAGTTAATCGGTTTTTCATGTTCCAAACGCATCTTCTGAAAAAGTACTTCGGTAGATTTTAAGCCAGTATTCCATTAGGGTAGAGACAGGCAGACCATCTGTCTGGGTCCTGTGACTTCAGCTATATTGCAAATTCTAGTCGAGAAATTCGCGACAAGTTAGAAACCATTTATAAAAGCGGAACAGAGGCATACTTAAAAAACTGTATTAATCTTTCCCGAAGAGAGAAATAATAACAAAAATGAATAAGAACTGCTGTTTAAAAAGAGGAAGGAATGTTACAAAGAGAAATATTCAAACGTCATAATGTGGGAATAGCGATGCATCGGTCTGCTGCTGCTGCAAACATATTGCTAAAATATAGCAAAAATATTGCTAAAAATAATATTAGTAGCGGGATGGCAAATATTTGGATGCATTTTTTATTAAAATGTAATATTTCCGCCTTCAGGAAGGAATGATATTGTTAGAAAAAAAATAATTTTTACCCATTGAGAATAATAAAATGTGCAAAATATATTTAATGTAATTTATTTATATTTTCCACATTCTTTAGAGGAATGATGACATTTATATTGTAATATAAATTATTTTATGATGCATTTTATTTGAAGATTGTTATTATATTATAGTTCTCTTATAAACTTAAAAGTTGGTTTGCAGGAAACATTCCATGCGACCCCGGATTATTTGTATTCAGTTGAAATCTCTCTCGTTAAGGAAGCACTGCACGTTTCGTTAGCTTCCAGCGACCCGTAGTAAACCTGCATCTTGTTCCGTACACGAGGCTCTTGGGAGAATCAGATAAAAAAAAAAAAAAAAAAAAAAAAATTTGGGGTGCACCATAAGGCAAAGGAGAATTTTTTTGCAAGTGTTAGAGAAGTAGGTGGACTCGGGATCATGATACACAGCACATACGCAGGACATGTTGTTGCTGCGTTGATGTACAAAGCACTTTCAAGGAAAGAAAGAGATCCTACACATCGCCCTTCGGAATCAACGTATTTTTAGCCGGTCGTTTTTCTTTCCTGCCAAATGCATAATGAGTTTAATTGATAAACATTCTCGATGAGTTTTTAAACTTTATCCATAATTACTGTTATCACAGTTAATTCTACAATTCATTTTATTGTTGAAGCATATTACTAATGAAGAGTTGAGTTTTTAAAACTCTTTGTTAATTAATTCTACAATTCATTATCGAGTCATCTTTATTGTTGAAGCATGTTACTAGGTTTTGATAGATTTTGTCTCTGATATCTGTATTTTAATCGTAAAATATTAGCAAACCAGATGGTTCAATACGCTTTACTTAATTGGTTAATAAAAAGTGTTTATAATCTTGGTCTAAACGACAAAAATTTTATAAATTTCTAAATTGCTGTAAATATATATATATATATATATATATATATATATATATAAAAAGAAGTCGATAATGACATACCAAAAGTTGATACTGAGAAACCGATGTGTGGAAGCAAATTTAAAACCTTTCGCCACAGAAGAATCCCCAAAATAGTTAGACAGAAATCCGCATGCATCACATCACGTATTGCATTTTATCGTAGCTATCTCGAAAGCCTCTGCTGGTACACGTGCACTTCGTATATCGTACGCTGGTGCGCTATCATATTGCGTTCGACCATTGTCTGAACAAACCAATATATGCCGAAGTATTAGATACAACACAGACATCCACCGGTGCCTAATGGTTTCTTTTCCGAAATTCTTTTGTTGCGAAGAATTCCTAAGACAGGGTTGTTCTCTTTATGGGAGTGGGTTTGGTGTGTTCTATTGATTTTTCTTCAAAATACCCCTTAAGATGTTTTCAACTCACTAAGAAATGATCCGTATAGTTATAAAAAAGAAGTGTGGTGAATGCAGACCATCAGTTTGCATGTCCATCTATTTAGGAAAGTATCGGTAAGAAAAACCTCTCATTTTCCTAAGAACGTTTTCTGTTGTTAACATCGTCATTCGTACCTTTCGATAATTATATCGTTATTAGAATAAAACGCATAATTGAATTGCAGTAATTATTTACTTTAATCTTAGATATGTTTTGTCATAACTCGTGTTTTTAGTTTATATCGCGGCCTTCGACTTATTTCGGTGTTTTAGACTCTCGTTTCGCATCCCCAACTTCAGCACCTTTTAGGATGAATCACAATTACTGCGAGTGGAGCATTACGATCAGAAATCATACGATGGGGAATATGCAAAAGATTACCCAAATTCGTGAAGGATCGTCATAGGAAATTGAGAATTTCAATAAAAGATCACGAGCGAAAATAAAGTATGACAAATTGCTTTGGTGGGATTTATTTTGATGTCAACAAATACGTTGACGTCATATCATAAGTATTCAGTGAAATAAAATTCGTTTGTCTTAGTATTGCTTCATTTTATTGTTTTGGTTTTTCGAATCCTCACAAAAATTGTCAAGCCTGAAGTTTTGCTTCAGTCAGGTCTGCTGCAAGGACTCGAAATTCTATTATGGGCTCTGACTGAATAAAGTTTGGGATTTAGAATGCAATTGAATGAGAGGGTAAAATATGGGATAGTATAGTGGTGGTTATTATACTCACCTCACCCTGTTGTAAGAGCAAAAACTTTGTTTATAAGGAAGATTTATTTATGTTTACTGTGTTTTAAAAACAGTAATAAATTATTGTAAATTTTACAATCATTATCTAGTTGTAATGATGGATTTTAGATAATTAACTGTTTTAGTTAAATAATTTAATAAATATTTGGTTATTTATGTGGAATTCAGCGAGGATTTGTTTATAATGACATTTTTTAGTCTTAATTCACTCTTTCATCGTAAGAGCTGAAGTTTTTAGTTGGCATTCACGCCTGCTCACGCTATTATGTATTTTTAAGTGAATGTTCTTCAGTTAAACTACCAAAGTGGCTTTTTCAGAGGCTACTACCAAATTAGTGGTTTATTGTGAACTGTTTGGAGTTCCTTCGTCGTGGCCTACTTAAGTTTCGCTTTCCCTCTTACAAATTCCGCTCTTCTAACTATCCATTTCGGTGTTCTTTCTTTAATAAAGGCGACGAGCGGAAAGCAAAGAAGTGAAGGAACACAAACGAAAATATATTAGAATGGCTAAAGTAAATCCAGCCCACTGCATATTTAATGTGTTGTGATCATTGCCATTACATGCACCGAGCGCTCAAGTACACGAAGAAATCGTGTTTAGTTTCGTGCTGTAGTCACGACACGCATCATTTGTAATCAGGACGGTCATTTTCAACTTCCCCCTCCTGTTCCACTTCTCGCACCTTTCGCCTTGATGACACGTTGGCACGAGCGAGAATGCGATCTTTTCGCCGTCACTCCCCCCCCCCCCCCCGCTGTACATTTACAGTCATTTCTGGATACATCGCTCACAGGGTTTGTTTCATTCAGTGGATGTTGGATGTGTTAATTCATGGCGAACAGCCGTCATCTGTTTGAGGGCTATCGTAGACAAGAGACTAGAACGATCTAAATTAAAATACTTTTGTGGGAACTATAGACTGGTTAATGAGACCCTGTTACGAATGACTAAGATAAAAATCATTCCATTGTAAAACTTGAGTACTCAGATTAAAAAAATACTAGCAGTTCCTGTTTGACTGGGAAATTTAAAAAAAAAAGATTTTTTTTCATACGATGTTAAGCTTGAAGAAAACTTGTATTAGAAGCATTTCTTCGAATTTACAATAATAGCTTCTGTTAAGCAATTTCCGCTTGCACGTCGAATCCAGGATTATGAATATGCAGTTTCGGAATAGCTCACCAAGGAGACATTCTCATACTCACGAAGACGCTGCTTTTCTATTTAAATAGATGGTAATGCTTCGATGTTTAATCAAGTGCGAGGCTCGTCCTCGGGAGAGAGAGAGAGAGTGTATGTAGATGGTTTCTGATTTCCATGTTTAACGACCTAGAAGAAAACTCGCCTTCAGGAAATGATTTAAGGTAAGAGACAATTTCCACTGACTTCGGATCGTCGTCCATTAATGGAGATTCTCACTGCAATAATATACTTCGATATATTCGTAAAAACAAGTGAGGTTATCGACGGATGTCGCTGCAGCAAGGTCGCACTGTGAGATTTCTTTTAATCACGTCCTTTAAGAATATTCCTGAAAGCGACTTTATCTGAGATGCTTTATTGTCCACGAGGTTTAATTTAAGAATATTCTACAAATTAAATAAGAAATGCTTTAACGTCGGGAAGCCAATTAGGATGTTCCAGAAATACGATAAATTGAACCACAACAGTTTTGTAATAAAAATTCAAATATTGGCCAATAGTTCATTTGCATATATTCCTCCTTGTTATACAAATTATTTAGAATTCGGATATTCATTAAATCAACCAAATTATTCATTTAGCTTAACACTTCATTGGTTCCTACATAATATACAAATCTGTAATAGTTTCTTGCATTTGACTATAGAGAATTTATTTCACATTCTTTAAGACCTGAAATCTTTATAGCGATTGATCAGTCGCCGTTTTAATGAAAGACCCTTTCAATTCATTTTTCAATTATTTTTTTTAATGCTTTCCTTTTCTATGAATTGTGGATTTTCGGAGAATTGCTTCTTTCCGATAAACTGCTTTTTGGTTGAATTGTGGGCCTTCGGTTTAACCTAAGGACCACCACAGCTCTCAATTCATCGACCACCCTTTGCCGTCTTTCGATGAATTATTTAGCAATGCTTAAATTTATTATTAGCAAGATCTCTTTTACGAATAAAAACCACAGATGTCTAAACCCTTGGGCACGTTAATTTTTTTTTTTATCAGCAATACGCTATCAATTCTTAAGTCCTCGGGAAATAAGCTTCCTATCCTACTAAAACTGAAGTGCCCCAATGAACTGACGACCTCACGTTTTCTCTCTTATAAAAGATTGTTTTATAAAGCTGAATAAACACAGATAAAAATATTGCTTTCAAGGATTTGCCAAACCCCTCCCCCACCAAAACAAAACCCTCTCCTTCTTGTCTTCGCACATCAAACGAATTTAAGTTCTGCTGGTTTCAGCTTATATTGCCGAATTCCGAGCATTTTAATATAACTTTTTTCTTAATATTTATTTAAATAATTTCTGTTGTCAATGAGGAATAGTAACATCCCTTGCGGAGATTCTGTAATTCTTATCCTTTATACGGATAAAAATCTTATGTTTCATACAGCATCCGGATATCAAAATCTGGTTTAATTTCGAAATCCGCAGATCAGCAGCGTCAAATGCTTTCACTGGTATTTTATTGTCCTTAACGCAAAAGGAAGTGTTCGAGAAGCCGCCGATATGACAACAGAGTCTAAGATAGAAAAATGATCAATTTTTGTTCCGCTCTATTGACCGATGATCTGTCCAAGTGACACCATGGAATGCGGGATTTTGGACGCTCCAGAGTTCACGCGGTTCTCTCTGAAAATAGCAATCCTCAAGAGTGGGAGCGCCAATTTTAAAAGCATAGTTCAAGTCATCCCCCCCCCACACACACACAGACACACACTATCATTCCGCACGTAACCCGCTTGTCTCAAATGTACTCACTCTCAGATTCTACTGCACACTGCGTGAAGATTTGCCTATTCGGGACATGTTCGCTATGAATGACCGCGCATACAACCCGCCACTCCTCTGAAACCAAATCACGTGAACACTTCCTGATCGTTTTCTTTTTATAACGATCTTATTCTCATCGAATCAGCGACCATTCTTGTCTGTTTCGCTAATTATCTTTTGCCTTGCGTCAAATCAGCGGTTGACATCATGGTGAGCATGCATTGACTAAGTTATGGTTTGTCGTATGTACATGCACCTTACCTCCAGGAATTATGCAATCTTCCCTTTGTATTATCTTCTTGGTCTTTTGTTTACTGAATTGGCCTTTTGTTTTGAAAAGTTTGCATTTCTCTATAATTAAAATACGTTTCTTATGCACATATTTCAAATATTGTTGTGCGTATTTTTTAAGTTGCAGATCTACATTGTTGAGTTCCTAATAACAATTGAATCGGTCATTATGTTCGCCAAGAAACGCAGGACTGGAATAAGGTTTTTCCATTTATGTTCCTCATAACTTTTCTTACAGCTCTGGGGCTTAGCCTTCACCCCACCCTTGCAACTCATTCGTACATTTCATAGTATTTGTTTTTAAGTCCATCAACACTGAATTCTCAGAGCATTTCATAGCTTTAATTTCTAACACCTGTCAGAAAGTGATGCTCTGTGTAAAGCAAACACTGCACAATTTATTCTATTTAAATTTTTCACGTATTTGCCAAAATCGATCTTTTACTTCGAGAACAGAAAGCGAGGTAATTTTTCTGATGAAATAAAAGAAAGTTAAATTCGTGCTGGTAGCAGATCCATATCTGGATAATCCAAATTCTTCCGCGGTGGAGGGGGAGATGTTAGGAAACTTATTCGGCATTTCAATTGATATAAAAAAGTTGATAAATTAGCATAGAAAATCTGGTGTAAGATGTCCCGTGCAACTACAGCGAACACATCTTTCCACTGTTTAAGGAATAATCGATGGCCCATAACATTAATGATATTAAGCACAGGCCTCTTCATATCTAATGTGACTGTCGGAGAACTGCCTGGACTTCGGAAATCCATCTAACCTTTTTTTTTGTTCATCGACACTGCCTTACTTGGTTTGCCTAAATGACTCTCCAGATATTCTTTAGTAGTTCCGTGGGATATTTTATGTGTCAATTCATTTTATCTAAAATTGTTCACCATCTAAAGTTTACTAATGCCTTATATGGGAGGGAAAGCTATTCGAATTTGTTTCTAAGGATATAATGGAATATCCTTCGGATGTACCGGCTGTTACTTATGAGACATTTTCTGGTCTGTACGATTTTTAGTATATCATCAGTATGGATTTACAAGTAGCCGCACTTCGCTCCTATTTTGTAGCAGGAGAAAAAAAAACAACGGACTTACCCTTTTTCTTCTGAACCCAATAACAACAGCCACGAGTTCTCTTTTGCACACTCAACCCTTAATAATGTAGACTGCTGGAGGAAAATCTTGAATGATACCTGAATTCACGTGACAGCAGTAGAGATAACTTGGTACCGAAAGAAGAAAAATAAGATTATTAATAAGAAAGAGAGCCTCGGGCTATAGTTTACACTTGCACTAGTTGATTTAGCTAAGCGTGAAATTCAAAGTTCAGCTTCTGATTATTTAACACGCATCAAAAGATGCAAGTTAAGAGATGTGCCAAAAGAAACGATGCCAAGTAAGAGGAGGTTCTCCTCCCTCAGGCTGGTTAGACTTCAGCAAGTGTCGAGACAATCTTGGCGACAAAGTCAAATTTGCTATAATGAAAGGTAATTTACATCCCTGACGAAGGATCTTCTACAGTAACTTAGTGCTGTAAAACACTCTTAAGATGGGAACCTGAATCTTTTCATGGTTATTAAGGTTTTCAGCTAGACGTTGAATTTAGAACTTTGTTCTTCCTGGTCAACCAGTCGTAAAAACAAATTTTAACTTTGGGGCTTTTGCCGTGTTTAACAGCAAAATAAGGCCCGAAGGAATTATTTGAAAATTTCAACGATTGCTAATCTCTTATTCGTAAATTTCAGTTTTGTGTACGGAATGGGATCTCGTCTGTTGACCCATTTTTGTTCCTTGAAGCATTCTTGAGTTCTAGAAGCAGGTCTCCTACTGGAGCAGTGTCGTAGATATTTGAAAACATAAAAACTGCTTGGCTCTCTAAAAATAAAGTTCTTGAATATTTATAAATAAGTAAAGCAGAGTGAAATGTTATATTTGAGAAAAGCGACCCCTTTTTCATTAAAATGCGTATTTCAACATTTCTTCACGTTTCCAGGAAGCCCCATTCATGGCGTACCAGTTGTCAGGTTTTTCACTGGTGCAATATAAAGCTGAACGGGCTCCGTATTTTGACCTTGGTTATTTCCATTTCGTTTATTGAACCGAAGTAGTTTTTATTGCAGTAAGAGTTTCATTCCCCAATAAACGTAGCACTTTCACCCTTCTCTGTTATTAAAATGTTATTGTTGGTGCCATTGTAATATCCTCCTTGTTGCGTCTTTATTGTTCTAATGTCGAGTGCTTTCCAGTTCTATTGTTGTAATGTTGTTCCGTTATACCTCCGGTCTGCATTTTATTACTTAGCGCAATCGAACCAGCTTAATGGGTACCCATTTAATAGTCGACTTTCTGCAGAAAATATCATTAAATATGCCATCCAGTGGATAATTTTTGCGTTTTAAGAAAATTACCTGCAATAAAATGAAATGCATTTGCTTATTTGTTATCGAAATTTAATAGATACGCATCACGTGATCGTAATATTAAGTTCAACATACCTTATTATAGATGACAAGAAAAGATTCGAGTTTCTTATGATAGTTTTTAATTCTTGCATGTTTGTATATTGATTTGTGTATTAGTGTTAGAACGAGCGAAGAGAAATGGGGCTTATTTAATTTTTTTTCTATTTTTTAAATAATCACTGATTCGGTGGTTATTTATTTCTACCGTCTTCCCTTGCGATGAGAAAAGTCCTTGTGATTAAGAAATGAAGAGCATTATAAGAAGTGTATCTCCGAATGTTTTGAATATCAAAAAGTTGCCCATCAAAAATTAATGTGTTTTTGTTTTTCCGGAGAAATATTCGTTCGTTGCCATCAAATATTAAACACAATGAATAACACATTACGGAGCTGCTCCTGTTCGCAAAACAATATTTTCGAGCTTCTGGCACTTTCGGCGTTGTAATCATTTGATGCGATTATGTACACCGAATTGGATCACTCTGATCTCTTGGACGTCACTCTGGTAATGGCTGTATATGGATATTATTTCCAGTATTTGCTTAATAATTACGATAAGTAGGGCATCTTTATTCTGATGAGAGGATTTTTATTGTTCATTCCAACATCGTTCCATTATTCTGTTTATTACACGTTTCTAATTATACCATTGCTGGATCAAACGATTTTCCCAATTTAATGTTTTATTTGTAAGACTGAAATGGGAAAAGCTGCCAATTCCCATAAGTAAACATCGCGCCAATCATGAAGTTCCAATATCTGACGTGTTGCATAAATTTTTGTTTTCATTCTGATTGCAAAGAATTAAAAGGCTTAATTTGCGTAAGCAAACTGAGCCCTTGGATGGTAGCAGATCCATCCAAATAACTGGTATTGTTGTTAATTGTGACGTCTTCTGTGATGCTATCGTGTTCATAACATTGTTTCTACACTAATTATTCAGTTAGCCGTCCTCCCACGCACTCGTAACGCGAACTTCACGAAAGGAATCAATAATTGAAGGACCCTTAAATGGAAAAAATTCAAAACTTTGTCGAGATTTCTTAACGGTCTTAATTTTCAAATAATACAGAAATATTAAGCCTCGAGCTAACTTTCACGAGGATACGAAAAGATTTAACTAATCATATCTTCGTTTAGTATTAGTCCTAACGGACACACCTTATCGGTAACTATGCAACACCTAATTAAGTTCGACAACGTGCTGTCAATGCCTCCATTCTTTCTTCAGTATACTTGGCTTCTTGTATTAAAAACAGAGGAACTACTTTTCTCTTTGTAAATATTGGAACTACATTCTCTTTAATAATAAAACCTGTTCACTGACAGAAATAGTCCCTGAACAATACCATCGTGTCTCCATGGTTATATTGTTACAAGAACATTGCATTGTTGTGTGGAGGAAGCATTCAATGGAATGATAGCTAGGCCTAACTGATTGAATTGAGGTTAGAAGTAAATTTATGTCAAGCCATTATCAGCGCTGAATGACAGCTAATAAAATTTAGGTAATATCCTATGATCAAATCACCTGCAGTTATTTATTATTTACGACATAATTACAAATCTGTATGCCACGAGCTCTGAACGTGTATTTTAAGGGGATTTTATTATAGTCCTGGGTGAGAATGCCAAGCTGCTTATTGGAGTCTTGAAGTGGTTTCCCCAGTGGAACTGCGAATCATTGGTAGATGTTACAGTTAAAAATAATAATCCAATTGAATTCTAAGCATACACTGACCAAATGTATGCCTAGAATTTTATTTTCAATGGGCTGTGGAATTTGTTGGGGTAATTTTAATTCTATATTTATCACTATAAAACTAACAGCAATTAGACAATCAATAATAATGCTTGGGGTGTTACAACCATTCTGTTGTGTCCGTATTTTCTCATATTTGACTTTCAGATCTTTTCAGCGTTGGCATTGAAAAGGTTTTAAAAATCTTCAGATGTTCAAAACTTTTTCTAATGAAGTTTAATTTCTAATGAAATCTTTTAGTTTTAAAAGAGTTTTTAAACTAAAAGTCAGATCTTCAGAAACATTCTGAAGATCTTTTGGGAATAACACTATTGACTGTGCTACTCAACTAAATAACCTGTACATCTCAACCTTTGACCCTATAACAGCTCTCGGCATTTATAGATCAAGTGGAACAACCTGCTTTTCACTTAGTCTGAGTGAATTATTTATGAAGGATTCAAGTATTTCCCGAAGTTTTGGGATGTGTTTTATTTCAGGGTAACTTCTCGTTCTCTTGTTAATATTTCAGTTGCCATCGATACTCCAAGAAACTGACCGGGAGCGCATCAAACTGTAAACATTAACCCAAGTTTTTTCCGTGTGTATGTGTGCATTGTCTCGGTCCCCCCTTCTCTACGTCCCATCTGTTTGTATCTCGACTCCACAAACAGCTGGGACTGCACTGGTTTCTCCTAACTGTGTTTACACTGTCACTGTTTACTACACGAATTCGATCAATAAAAATTCCCGTTCCAGAGGTCTGCCCTGGAGATGTTAGAGACAGGAGTCTGACTAATGTCACGAGAAGCCGCCAACTTTGAGATCACAAAAGGGAAAGACTTCACGCCCTATAAAGCGTCTTGAAACTCCAATAAAGTCTGACACAGGAGATGCCCAGAGCCTATTGTGAAAGGGGCTCTTAGACGAGCCGTTCGATTAATTACTGGCACTGACGCCATAGAGGGTGGTTACAATGAACGCGGAGTAGGGGCTGACAATGAATGTAACCACAACAAGGTTATTCAGTAATTTGGGAATAGAAGGCGCGTTGAAAAAACCCAAAAAAGAGGTATTCGATAGTTCTCGACAATAATAATGAAGGCGAGAATGCGACGCGAGGAGGGTGTGTTAAATACACGACATTAAAAGTTGTACCGCCCGAAGGCTAATAAAGTGTTTTTCAGGCGAGTTCGAAACATGAAACTTTTTGTTTATTTAATCGATAAAAGCTTTCGCGTGCACTGCCAGCCTCTAATAAACAACATTTCTGCAGCGAGCATCGGATGGATACAAAAATAGCGTTTCGTTCACGTGTACACGAAAAAAAATTACTTAACAAATGCCTGTTGGATATGCGGATATTTTTCTCTTGACGTGTTGGTGTAGAAGTTTGTTTTCCGTGAGATGACAACACTAATCGTTTACTTTTAATAAGACCCAAAGGGCTGCTTCCCCCACTGATGAGTTACCAGTTATCTCCGCTGACACCACTTCACCCAACTAGTGTACACCTTGTTTAAATCTTCACCGATACGAGCCTCCGATTGAAAGCACACTGTAATAGTCAGGTAATGAGGGGGGGGCATCGTTGTCAGTCGATGTAATTGCTCGGTTTCATCTTCGCTTAAATGAACGCGCATTCCTTTCTTGTATGATGACGTCAATCACTGGTCAGGATGAAGTGCATGCTTTGGTAGACTCAGTTTATCTATTGTTATTTCAGATCGCTTCGCTCAGTCTTGATTCTTTATAATAACCAACTTTATTTAAACCAAAATTAAGATTTCTCGGGAAAAAAGTGTATTCTCGATGCAATGTTTACAAAATGCATCGCATTCCACTCATCAGTAAGAAAACAGAATTCGTTCCAAATAGTGTATTTTGGCATGGGAATGAAATGAATGCCCCCAGTTAATTAAATCTACTTGATTTCCGATGTTTCGCTTTTTTTCACAAAGGAGTTGTCAAAGAGCGCAATATATGCATACGCAAATAAGCGCCATGTATACATACGCATTCGACAACTACAGAGAACAACATAAGCAAAGACTGAGATTCTTGAATTAAATGGCTGCCCTCTGCGATACGTGATTTTTGTACTTTAATTATTTATTATTACGTCATGGAGAACATATCTGACGTCGTGGAAAAGTCGTAAGTCACTTGATACTGTACTATAGGGATAAAAACGTGGATACTGATAAAATAAAATATGAAGCTTCAAATAAAAACATAACAAAAAACACCACACAAAAACAATATGGTTTTTTCTTTATTTAAACAAGCTATTGTTTTTGTGATTTATTAAAATGTATACCTTTTTTATTAGAAAAAGCTATACATTTTAATTTGTGGCTGTTTTTATTTCTCGAAACAAAGACAGACACAAATACAAAAACAAGCAATGCAATGGATACACTATGAACTCCCCCCCCCCCCCTCCTAGCCGGCGGTCCTCAAAAGTTAAGTTGACTTTTATATGCTGCAATTGGCCTTCGTGGCACGGTCGGTAAGGACGATGCCCTTGTTTCAAGCCATAGCTCATTTCCGTGTATGAACCTGGAGACAAATTGAGAGAATAGAAATCTGTTGATAATCTTGAAGAGCTGGGGGTTGTAATTGTTGGGAAACACATTAAGAAGAAGGCTGATCCAGAGGACAGAGGTAGAAGGAATGACTGAGGAAGAGGCGAAGCATGTTCGAGGCGTTTGTTGTTGCTGCACTGAAAAGGAATGCTGGGAAGCCGCTGATCTTGTTTTAACGGGTTCAACAGAAAGTGGAGAAATGATGCTTACCAGCTCACGGGAGCAACGACCATGGAAGTACTGAAGAGACAGTTGGAACACTGCATCTGTGGAGTTGAAGTGAGTGTCATCTAGGAACGGTCATCTAGAGCCGAATTGCTCTCCCCGTGTACAGCATCCAGGATTTTAGCCACACCATCCGAATAAAGTCCGAAATGTGTATTTTAAGATCGGCAAATTTCGGATTTCTACAGAGTTTGTAGCAGAGTCGTGGTGAAAAAGCATCTTCAGAGGAAAAGAACGCCTAGTATTTTTGAAGACTGAGGAAACTATGAATATGACATGGAGAAGCTGGAGATAAATATTGCCAGGAGAAGCTGGAGATAAATGCCAATCCAAGTTTGGTTGGAAACAACTGAATTCGAATCCTATAACGTGAACAACCTTTATAAGTGCTTTTAAACCGAGGGTGACTTGTTTTTCGTCCTTAAGGATGAAAACTGGCCTCATACACACATTTACATACATTACACACACTCGAACACTTTCTGTGCATCAGAGGAATGTCAGGCTGGGTGTATTAAAATGCCGGTCAAACCGTTCGGAATTCAAACGACCAATCCTTGGATAATGAGAGAGAGAGAACTTAAATGCAATATTATATTCGTTGAGAGACGGTTTGTGAATAAAACGGCGTTAAATACGGTTGCATTTCGTGAGGGAGGTTTGATTAGAGAGGGAATTTTGCCCCTGCGAGCTAAGGTTTACAGTAGATAATGCATTTTTTGAAGAGGTGGTTGATGGCCAATATTGCTGTGCGGGAATTAAAACCGAAATAGTCACAGTTCCGTTGGACTATCGTGCGATTGAAGAATAAAAGGAATGGCAAAATAGGATTAGTGTCTTTATAAAAGTAATCAGCGGAGGTACAGTATTTATTTGGATCAGTGATTCCCAAACTTATTTGGCTTACCGCCCCCTTTTCCAAAATTAAAAAACAAAAAACATAATTCAGCACTCCCTTCCCCGGAAACTACTTTCTAAGACCTGACCAGCTCTACCTCATACATATAAAAGAAAATCGGATCAGCAGTGCTCGAGTTTTAATCGAACAAACAGAAAGAAATTTTTGCGTTTTATTATGCATCTAGGGTAGAGATTTATGCAGGTTTGGAAATAAGACACCTTGGAACCGACATTTTAAAGCTATTTATTGAATTCAACAAAGAAACGTAAATTGCACGTAAACATAGGACAAGTTGGAGTTTAAAACTTAATAACACTATTAAAATTAAGAAAACAAACAAATCGCACATAAAATAGTAATTAACGATCAGTAATATTAAAAACAATCCTAATGAGAAGGATGAGCCCGGTGTGCTGCCACCAATTTATTCGTATTTGGCTCTATATTTGTCAGCAGCATTCTTAAATCACCGCGTTCAGCTATTTGCAGATGGTTTCTTTTTTTAGTTAAGAGATTTGTGACCGCACTGTACCCAGGTGCCAATAAATATGGTGATGGAAATGCGATGAAAACATTTTTACTACAGCTCACAATCCAGGATGAGGTATGGGCATCTGCTTTTGCAACCTAAGCTGTTGGTACCCGTTTTTGAATTTTAATTTCAATTCCTCATTTGTTGTTACTTCTGTCAGTTCTTCTTGTAATTGTAAAGATTCTTCTGTGTTTGTACCTGAAAACGAGTGCAAAACCCAGTCGGATATTTTCATTTCAACAATATCTTTAAATCGTTGATTGAAATCACAATGGAGAGCCTCCAAGTGCTAACAATAGCTGAGCACCTCTTCATGGCATTTTGCCAGTGTTGATAGATTTGGAAACTGGCTGAATTCTGCTCATCTTAAGTTTCGTTTTTACAGGACAAGACATAAACGTAGAAATAACTGCTTTTTTTTTAAATTAAATTTAGCTCATCTCATTGGAGCTGTAGATGTTTCATTAAATATGTTAAACCGTCGCTCAAATAAGCCATGTCGCCTTTGAAATAATCAAGTTGGCTCGTAAAGAACCATCTCTGTTTTCTAAAAACTAGCACTGAGTTTTACATTATAAATGTCCAAACAATCAGTTATTCAATGAATGACTTTTGATTTTGTTGACTGCTGTAATTACATAATGTCATGACCTGTGTAGGCATTTGTCAACTAACTGTTGACGATGAATCACACAGTGTACAGTGAATGCATTTGGCATCTCCTCTTTGAAATATGCAATAAAACCGCGATAGCGCCCTTTCATCGCTGGATCACCATCAGTAGCAACTGACAAGATATTGTTCAGAGGCATTTCTTTTTCTTTAAAAATCTCTTCCAGTGCATGAAATATTGATTCTCCTTTAGTGTCAGTTAGCATATTTTTAGCAAATAATAATTCTTGGCAAAAATTTTCTTCTTTTATGTATCGCACATATGCTAAAAGTAAGGCTTCATTTCCTGGTAAATTAGACTCAAGTTGTATAGAGAGCTGGGTTGTTTTTAAATACTCACATAATGAGTCTTTAACATCCTGGGCCATTTCAACAATTCTTCGTTGCACTGTATCATTGCTCAAAGGAATTTTCTTGATAATATCAGACCTGGCTTGTGCAGTACAGTGCTTATGACCTCACTAACAGAAGTAGTAGGGCAGGTGCTTTTGACAAGATCAAGATAAGATAAGGAATCGTGACGTGTTGGTTGATGACGTCATGGGTATGGAATGTTTGGAATTTCCCTGTGGGCATTTTTGTCAATGGCTTCAGTTCTTGTGTTTTGGTTCGTGTATGGCCTTATGGGTGATGATAGAGATAAGGATTCCTATTGTGATTGGTGGGACACTTTGAACCAGATGAAGATCAAGATAAGATAAGGAATCGTGACGTAAATGTTTGTTGTTATGAGATGTAGATAAGTGACGTCATTTGTTATTTGTAAATAAGTGACGTTGTTGTTTTGAATGGAAATGGGAGATATATTAGTGGATAAGGAATCGTGTCGTGATTGGTGGGACACTTCTGACCAGATCAAGATCAATATAAGATAAGGGGGGTGATAATTCTTAGAGTAGAGTCTTGTGGCGGCTGTGTTTCGAGATTTTCTGAATAATTTAATTATAAGCTGGTGTCCCTCATACACATTAGACATGAAAACATGCTAATACATCCATGTTGATACTCTAATATATACCCTATGATTATTCTTACAGAAAAAAAAAACTATTCAGTATTAGAATTACTTACCGAAACATACGAGCATTGATTATTGAAATTACAATTATCAATTGTTATGTTTAAATTAAAAAAAAATTAACTTACATTTCTTTCCAGAATGGGAACATCTTAGTACTATGCTTTTCTGAATAATTTAATTATATGCTAGTGTCTCTACGGTATTTTAAAATAAATAAATTAAAATAAACGGACAGTTAAATGGATTACAAAACCTTTTGTATGTATTCTAGAAATTCTAATGATAATTTAAAATTACTTACAGCTTTTCCAGAATGGCTCTTCTACATACGAATATTCCAAAAAAAAATGTTCCAAAAAAATAGTTTAATTTTATATCCACACCACAACACAAACACACAAAGAACGAAATTTCTGTAAATACTGTAACCTGAAATAGTTCAGTACTTCGTCCTTTAGATTTCAACCCATAGATGCTATGTTATCGTCATGAGCAATATCCCCCAGCGAGCAGTTTTCTTCAAAGGGGTCTTTCATGAAAATGACATGAGTCACATCCGTAAATTGCACTATTATTCAAAAGGTAGCATTTTCTCAACTTTGGATGTTTCTGAAATACTTACATATGACTAAGTGATTAGCATTCACAAGATATTGATGACACATATCCTAAAATTATTCATTCTTCGTTCCCGTGGGAAATTATTGGTGCAGTAAATTAATGTTTACATTTAATTTTTAAAACTAATATTGACTATTAATTTTACCTGCGATTCCTTGTGCTCTTAACCTATTTCTGTAACTGAAATTTATTTATTTATTTTATTTATTTTTCTTTAGCATTAGTAATTTTAAGTAACAGATATTTGCGACAATCAAGATTTTGAACTCGCCCTTGCGTATTCTTTCAGAAATTTCTTTTGCCAGCACAACAAATCAATAGTTATTTCTTATTATTTCAATGAATATTAGCTCTGTAATATATACTTTGTTAATTTCTATGTTACCTTTTATTTGACTGTAATATTATTAACAAATGGCTCTGTAAAATAGTCAAATTCTTACAGTATTGTAACTTTTCAGGTGAAATCTCCACTAAAATTGTGGCTATTAATTTAATACCCGATTATTCCTTTTGCTTCCAAGATTTGACAGTTTCTTGAAATATTTGAGGGCTTGCATGAACAAATAAGACTTAATTCAATGAATCAAAAAAAAAAGTCTGGTTACTTTGTGGCATGAAATTTCACAAGGGAAAAAAAATGGTTATTCTCCTTCTTAAATTTGTATAACGCATCAAGGACACCCAATTGTTCATTTAAATTTACACATTTTATTTTAATGAAATATTATTTACAAATTGTATTTACTGAATCTAACAATACAGAAAATAAATAAATTGAAAAATACATCAAAGGTTCTTCCCATGCTTGTGGAATTGCCATCATGTGGTTTTTGACAATGTGACTCTCATCTGAAAGATAATTTTTCATTTGGTGTTTGTTGGGAATTTATTACTGTAGTAAAATTAAGGGTTGTATATTTATTTCTTTGAAACCAATACATATACTTCTCAGAATTATTAAAAACACTGAATCTTTCGTTATGTTTCCAAAAGCATTTAAAAGTACACATTATGTTTTTCACGTTTTGAACATCCAATTTCATTTAAATCAAGAACAGGCCTCCCTATTAACCTCGTTAATGTTTTCGATTTTTCTCTTCCTTTGGCAAGTAATATTTGATATTTGCATGTTGATTCTATCATCCAAACTCTTAGTTTGCCCAGAGGTAGTGAACCAGTTTCTCACTTCAGCTGATGGTTATATTTTATTAACCAAGAATTCTGTTTTTTAAATCTTTCAGGTAATTCTTTCCAACTACAAGGTGATTTTGTCAATGCATACCTTACAATAATTCCATCAGAAATACAAATTTCTTTAGGAAATAAATTTGAAGTCTTATTCAAAAGAAATTGACAATCAATTATAGCAATGATAACTGAAAATTCGTTTTTTTTTTTACCCACTGTCGATTTTTCATAATCATTTTCCTTCATTCTTCTTCTTCTTAGATTACTTCATATGGCACCACAAATAAATAGTTATTTATTATTATTATTATTATTTCACTGATTATTAGCTCTGATCATATACTTTATGGTAACTTTCGTTTACAAAATTCTAAACAATTAGAACTTTTCACAAAGAAACTTTCAAAGAATTTTGTGGCTCACCCGTTATTTTTACATTACCAAACATAAAACAGCAGCTGCTGCAATGGATGAACGATTACCTTAGTCCAAAGTCACTCGACTCTATGGTTTTTTCTTATAGTACTGTTTACCCTTACTATATGCCATATCCTGACCGTTCCATTTCATACGTCTCACGTATTTAGAGTATTATACAGTGAACAAGTCATAACATGCACATGTTCCTGCAAGGCGTACTGGACTTTTAAAATCTCAATCACTTGAAAGTGCCCGCCCGCCAACGCTTTGCTTCTTAAAACCTGTCGTCGGACTCCAACGCCATCTACCGTCGACCACCACCTCTAGTATTTCCGAAGACAATCACAAATATCCATGCCCACGGCGAGATTCGAACTCGCAACTTTCTGGCTGGAGGGGAGGGCGGATACGCTAACCACTCAGCCAAATAAAGCAACCTTTACGTTATTCAACATCATCAACATTTTTGATACAATTTTTCAGCACCTAATTTTTGTCCTTTATACTTTCACCGCCCTCTTACTTCAATTTAATGTCCCCTTTTGCTCATGAGGCCACTATCGTCCCCGGATCGTTCCAGTGCCTCCCAAGGGGACGGTGTCCCCACTTTGGGAACCACTGATTTAAATGCGCTAAAAATGTTTCTAGTACACCTGAACCATAAGTCCAACTTCATTTATGCAGAGCATCGAGATTGTCTATTTGTATTGGAATGATCTAGATTATTAATGACTTTTTTCTTCGGGGTAATATATTAAGATCCACAACCCCCCCCCCCCTCCCATCCCAATCCTACAAGCAGGCCTATTTTGGCCAGACCGGATAAAGTTACCACATTACTCACTGAGAGTACAACAATTACAAAACATTGGCAGTTCTCCGTCAGATACATTTGTGGGGAGAAACCCCGAGTAATATTTCTATTTGTTTTTATGTGAAGCCCTACCAGAATGATTGTATAACACATTTAATAGCGTGGGCGATACTAATAGCATATTTTTTCCTGTCTTGCATAAACACAATTCAGAAATCACTTTTAGTAGTCCGAACATTTGAGTCGAACTTGAGCCACGTAGTCTTGACATTAATCATCAAAACATCCCTTTCCTTTCGCGTTATTAGACCTGCTGTCCTGACCATCTCTTTAAGATTCTTCCTCTGTTTCTTTTTCTCTTTTGGTTTATATTTTGTTATTCTTTTCGTAGTATGCGCGGTTACATTCTATTCGTATGTTGTATCCATTTCTTTCTCTAATTGTTTATAGAGTTGAATCTTGTTGCTGTTCTTGTAATTTTTTTATCTATTTTAGTGTCACCTGCAGCTCTTAAGAATTTTATTTCTACAGCTGGTGTGACTCTTTCTTGATCTACTTTTCCATCGTCTATGTAATCACCCATATAATATAACGGGTTTCGCTTCTACATTGAATATTCTTCATCTTATTATAGGACAGAAATAGTCCAAGTGACGTTTCTCCAGTTGTAATTGTTGCGGCGCTGCTTGAACTTTAAGTCCATTATTTAATTTTAATTAACAATTCATTATGATAACATCATTGTTATAACACTTCATTCATGAGGCGCTGCTTCAACTTAAGTCCATTATTTGATTTTATTTAACAGTTGTTTTAACAATTCGTTCACTTCAGCTGAATGCAATACTCGCACATGTCACTTTTGCGTCTTCCTGCTTAAGTTTTGGTTTGCATAAGAACGTGCAATGCTTTTTTCTCGCGGGAAATTGCAGTGTACTCATTTTTTTTCTTGTGACTAAGCACTGAGGGGAGGGGAGAGAATAATTACTACGCAAAAGAGTTGAGCAACGGAAAATGACTCCGTAAACAAGAGCGCTAACTCAACCTCGGTGCGTGGCGATATTTCGTACATATTAGCTTTCAAGACCAACTTGACGACAGTCTACACCAGGGGTGGGCACGTTCTTCGGTAGTAAGAGCTGCGTATAATACATTTTGGAATGTTCGAGAGCCGCAGAAAATATTATAGTATAGTAGGACTATAGTATACTTTAATATAATATAGTAGTCCTACTCACCAAAGAAGAATATGTTTAATCTCTACTTGTTGAAGGCTTTGATTGATTCTTCATTTGCGCAGTTTATAGTTTAAAATCTGGCTGGTAGTGAGGATAGCACGATGTTTTGATTTGACAAATTTCATTACAGAGAAGAGAGATTCACAGCAGTAAGTTGTCCCAAAAGCAGAGAGTAGTCGGAAGCCAGTTTTCTGAAGATTGGGATACTTTGCTTCTGGGATTTGTTTCCAAAAGTCAGTTACAGATGAGTTAATAAGTATGTACTAGCTTCAAACCCACATCTTCCTGCAGCTCAATAAGCTCTGTCTCTATTGAAGCAACATCCGTAGTAAAAGGTGCAACAACAGGACATCCATCGTTGATGACATCAATCACACAAGGATTCACAAGAAATTCAAAACATGGCTTTAACTTTCTTAGTTTCTCAAACCTATTCTCAAAATCATTCTGAAGTGTTTCTAAGTTTCCTCTGCATTGTTTCAGTTAAAATGGTCCTCCCGTTGTTGGTTAAACACTCTCATTTCTAGTTCGTATTTCCGTTTTATACTCTTCTGTTGCTCAATCGTTTTAAACAAGGGTTTTATAACTTTCACTAAAATCAATCTTAAGCATTTATTAATCAGAAAAGTACTTATTACACTAAAAATGTAAAACTCGTTATATTCCGCTACCACACCACAAGCGCGTAACTTGCGCGTACTGCATGAAGAGTGATGACTCAGAGTCCAGGCAACAGAGGCGGCGGGTAATGCAGCGATCATAGTAGTCACTTTGGGAACTAATTTTGGCGGGAGCGACACAGGCCATAAAATGTCGAAACACTTTTTACCAACCAAATACGATAATAAAATTCACATTAACAACCTTTGGCCAGAACCATTTAGAAACTAAAAATGTAAAGTTTCAAAATATCTGTTTTTTACTTATCTTTAAAACATTTACGAAATAAAATATTCTAATATTGGTACATACTACACTACTATAGATTATTAATATAAAAGTTTAGGAACAATGGCAATGAAAACCAATATTGTCTCGGGAGCCGCACAAAGTAGCTTTGGGAGCCGCAGTTGGCATACCCCTGGTCTTCACCTTCCATAACAGAAACCAAATGAGCGCTAAACTGAATAATTAGAATCAGTTAGAATTAGACGTGCGCTCATTCAAATTAGCGACAAATGAATCACAATAAATACGGAATTTGTCACGGGACTCCCCCCCCCCCCCCGTAGACGAAACAGAAGCGTCAAAGAGATTTCAGAAACGTTAAGTTGTGGCCCTGAGACAAAAAAGTTCGAAGAGAAGGACGTTTCTTTTGTTTACACTCTAAGTAGCGTTATGGAAGTTTAAGGCTGCTTGATAATGTGATGATTGTGATTCCAGGTGCTTGTCCGAAAGTGCAGCATTTGTTATACTGATATATATTATTTCACCTGCCACATAAAGACCACCACGCAACAAGAAATCTCTCTCTGAAGTAAATAATGCAAACGCACGACCTCTTAAGGGATGTAGCAGACTTGAGAAGATATCTGAGCCAGTGCGTTTAGTGCTTCTCTCTGATATTCGTCTCCATCAGCTCCATGGCGCGTGACTGCCAGCATAATCGCGGGATTGATTGTCTCGCGTTATTTGTATTCACTTCTACCTTTTAGCTATTAGGGTGGGGGGAAAGAAATGAAAACGCTATTCACTTATTCTTTTTTTTTTTTTTTTCAGTGATGCGGTGCTTATTTGAAGCACAGATTGTTTGTTGGTGCAAAAATGCATGCATTTATTTAAGTTACCGCATTTTTGTGAAAAAATCTTCATGGAAGAAAAAGAAAGATTGCAGATTATTTTTGGCATGTACTATTGGGATGTATTCTGTAGCAAATACATTCACAATCGGAGTTGATTCTAAACTTCTGCAGCGCATTGCAAGCGATTTTATTTCGCATACTGTAATAAAAAATTATAACGTGAATATCAGTCGACTCTTTTATTCCTCTGTAAATGTTTTTATTTTATCAGTCGACTTTGATTATGTTAGTTTTATAATGTACTAATTACACAATGTACCAACAATCACAATTCATTTGTGCATCCTGTTAATTGCTTTGAATTGTAGTCAGCCATGATTTATTGTTGTATCACACGATATGAAGAATATCGTTGGTTTCTCATTGTTAATTCAGCATTTATCACGAATGTTGGTATCGCATTGTTAATTCAACATTTATCATGAGTGTTGGTGTTTCATTGTTACTTCAACATTTACCCTAACTTGTGTCTCTTTGGTAATTCAACAATTATCATGAGTCTCACCGACAAGTCAACGCTTTTAGTGAGCTTTGGTGTCTCATTTGTTAATTCAACATTTATCGTGGGTGTTGGTATCTCGTTGTTATTTCAACACTTGCCGTAAGTTTTGTCTTGATAATTCAGCGATTACCATGAGTCACCGGTAATTCAACAATGAATATTGAATTACCACCGAGTTACCCCTGTTTCATCACAATGCATGTGTTGTAGATTTTTAAACTCTGCCTAGTTTTTACTTTATCGTAAATCAATAAAAATTCATTTTCTCAAAAACTAAGATTCTCTGTAGTAAAATATACTGAGCACATTTTTAACGTGGATTGTGAAGTTTCATCAACAGCGTCGTATTCAGAAGGACACATATTAAAATTAAACCATCTTGCATAGAAAATTGATTGATTGCGAGGCTGTTTCTAAGCCTGCATCTTTTATCGCAATGCAATTGTAATATTATGATATAAAGCATTTGAAGGTGCGAAAATATTAATCCGATCTAAAGAAATAAAGTATCGCCGGATCAGAATAATAAGAGGATCGTTTAAGACCAGACTACCCTTGATGAGATCACATAAAACCATTAACCAAAAACAACCACCAACAATAAAAGCATTACAAACAATACTAAGGCCTCATTTTCTATGTTTAAAGAGTTCTTTGTGTATCTCGCCCATGAATGGTCCTAAACCATTACCTTAGAATTTGCTGTAAGCCTAACATTTGTTAGATTCAAGGAACATTCACGCAGTGTAACCCTTCATGAGTTTAAACTTTCATTAGTTCTTCCCTCTTTCTGAAAAAACGTAAAAAAAAACACCGATCGCTGAACTTGATCAACCATTCGTTTAAGTTCAGTAAGCATCCCCTCTTTATTCATTTTGTCCTTTGAGATTTGTAAAATACAGTTCCCCCCCCCCCTTAAGGAAGAAAACTAATTTTGTATTTCCCATTGCTTCCAGCACACATGCGATCGCTGTCCATGGCGCTTTCTCGCGTATGTCAAATCCTTACTACATACGAAGCAGTATTTCTAATTTTGTTTTAGAAATACTGTATTCTTTGTATGCAGAGAATAATTAACTCTTTGTGTTTGTTACAAGCTCTTGAATATTAACAGAAGAATTCCGTTTGCAGTTTTAGCTGAAATGGTACAATGCGTTTAGAAAATGCCCTTTTTCGCCTCCCTCCATTGTGCATCCATGTGGCGAATTTTGAATTCGAGTACGAAATAAAATACTCGTGGAATTTTACTGATCACATGAGAAGCTCTAAAGACTGAAATTTTAATTCATTTCTCAGACTAATGAAGTATCGAATAAGCGAATTTTTGTGCTAAGTCCAATTTGATTTTGTTAAATGGTTCTTTAAATTTGCTACCAGTTCAAAGCTTCGTTTGCAACTAGAATTTTTCTTGCACTAAATATTCTTCTTATGGAGTTTAGGCCAGTCTTTTACCATCTTGGTCCCTCGATTCGTTTTCTGTTTATTTTATATTCGTACAGTATTTTTGGCAGTCTGCTATTGTCCATTCGATTTTGATGTTCTAACAGTTTTTGTTTGTATTTACTTATATAGTGGTTAATTGGTTTTATATTCAGGAATTGTAAAATTTCTTCATTTGTTTCATGTTCCCACTTGATATATTCAGCTGTTTTTCTGAGAACGTTCTGCTGCTTGAATCCGTTTTTCATTCTTTCCTTTTAAGGTCCATGTTACACTTCCATATAATCCAGTTGATTTTGACAGAATGTTATGGAGTCAGATCTGATCTGATGTGTTTTTGTACCAGGGATGGCTCAAATATATTTGATATGTCGTTTACTTTAACAAAATTTGATATTTTATTTAAAAAAAAGCAGAGGTGATAAATTCTAATACTTGTTTCAATTTCGCTGCTATTTCATTTCTTGAACAGACCGTGAGAGCAGGTTTGATATATTTAGATAGGTTAATATTTTAAGTAACTTTTGTCTATTAATGTTATCAAAGGCTTTTCCATAATCAATGAAGGCCACGTGTGTGTGTGTGTGTGTGTGTGTGTGTGTCTTTTTGAAATTCTCTTCGCTTTTATTTTTAGAGAGAAAATTGAGTCTAACAAGAGAGGCCTTTTCGGAATCCATTCTGTTCTTCTAGTAATTTCTCCTCTACAATACTGTTTACTTTTTATTAATATTCCTGTATATATATTGCCCAGGCTAATTCCCTTATAGTTATTGCAGTCATCCTTATTTCCGTTTTATAAATTGGGATAACCAGTGCTTTTTTAAAGAGTTTGGAGTTTTTCCAAAGGCTTTTGATCATCTTTTACAGTCGTGCTGTTGTATTTCTTCTTAATACATTTGTTTTTCCTCTTTATTGGTTACTTCACGTATATAATAATAACTCCTTTCAAAGAACAAATAAACTTAAAAAAATTGTATCCTTTAATATAGTTTTCCAATCTGCAGTCTACAACTAAGCCAAACTGAAACAAAAGTGTATTTTCTGCACATGCGCTGTAAACCTGCCACTGATGGGTGCATTACTATGGAAACAAGGAGCAGATGAGTATATACTTAAAGTGGTTGCATAGGTGATAAATATCGGGCTGCGATAGAAAGAAAAATAAATAGTCTGGCCCAACATATGCTCCACTTAAACGTTCAATCACAATCATTATACCCCACCTTTGGTTGCGATTCCTTCGCGATGGTTGCCTCTCTAGAACAGTGGGGGGTTTCAACGACCACCAAGAGGCAGCTAAGAATTTAGGTAACGTCAGTGTAGTACGACCACCCACCCAAGAGTAATGGTCTCTCAGCTCCTTCCTCCCATGAGAACGTTTTCTTTGGGATAGACATCGCGTTTTTTTCTGGTCCTAAGCCGGTTATGATCGTTAATTTCGCAAACATTTCCATCTGGATAGAAAGAAACATTCAGAAATTTACGACAGTGACGTTGAAAACCGTTTCTCAAAAGTGTTTTAATGCGTCATTAAAATGAGTTGCACTGATTTGTGATAGGAATAGTTGAAAAAATTTTGATAATTAAAAACGAAAACTAATGAAATGTTTTTACAATTTTTAAATGCTAACGTGAGATATGCCACTGCGTTTTTGCAGCCGGTTAGACTAACCGGCTGCAAAAACGCACCGGTTAGACTAACTAGGAAAATCATCGTTGTTTTTCTCACTGAATTTATGATTTAAAAAGAATACGTGCTGTTTATTAGGCATTCCGTACGCTTCAATTATAACGGATGACAAAAATGAATCATTTTTATGACGTAGAAGTCTGCTTACATAAGCGCATTCTACTTTATTCATTTTCATCGATTTGTAACTGATGCACAACTCAAAGCTGACAAAATTGATTCGTTGATCAATAATGTTATTGGCAAAACAATTTGAGTAATTTTTTAAGTCAAATTTATGTTTGTCCAAAATACTTTGCTCATCTCTAGATTTCTCATGGCTTCACTAAGGTGTGTCCCCCCCCCCCAAGAGATAACAAACACTGCATTAAATAAATGGAATTGACATATTTTAACGCAAATATCTGAGTAATGGAATCGATCGCAGAATTGGATTTCTATAGAAAACAGTGGGATTTTTCCCAGTGTTAATGAGAAAAGTTTACGGCTTAGAACAACTGAACGAACAAAAGAGAGAAGGAAAAGCAAAGGAAGTTCTTACAGTGTGAGATATTCGGTTCACACTTTGTCCTTAATCTCTTTATCCTCGGTTATCTTCCTTCTCTCGTTTTAGCTGATGTCTGTTCCATGATTTATTTGATGTACTTCCTTCTCTCTCTCTCTCCCTCTCTAGCTTGTGACAACTGGCACCTGACACCCATCTGCTTCCATTTGTTCTTTCTGCGATGGGACGGATCAAGATATCGAACGTATCGGTGCGAAGAAAACGAACTCCCCGAGTTAATCACTGGCGAGCGCGTGACCAGCCTCTGATACAATCACTTAGATGCAACAGTTGTGGAAAGTAAACGTGCAATCGCCGCTCGCCTTGTGAGAGAACAGTATTAGTTGTGATATATTTGGTGGCTTTAATAGCTGCTTGTAGATATTGTTGGTGTACTCCGTATGAGGCCGTTTCCGAGTAAGGGATAAATGGTGTTTATCCGTGAAAGACCAAACGTTTGGTACGTGTCCAGACAGCTAAATACCGAAGAAATTCATTTGAAGGAATTAAACTGATATTTTACTGATCCTGAAAGGAACCCACCTTAATGATTGTTTCCTAATGGAAACAGTTGGTTTTAGTCTTCATAAAAGTATGATAGTTCGTAAACTAGTATTGAAATGAAGCAAAAAAGGCTGTGCTTCATTTCAGTACTATTAGTTGGATAATGCAGTAGTAGCCTTACGTGGCAATTATTTAGTTGGATAATGCAAACACCATAATAGCATTCCATGGATAAGCAGTTATTTGCGTTGCGTTTTTTACGATGTTTTTAAAAATTTGTCATAATTTCCCATAGTGATTTTGCAGTCTAGCATAAGGACATCACACAAAGGAATCTGTCTGATACCTCATCGAATATACGATGCATTTTTGAATTTCTTTTGCTAGACTCCGTCAAATTAAGTTTTTTTTAACTAAAAAGAGGTCTCATTTTGGTATGTTAACAATATTAGCAGCCCTTCCGTGGCATTGGCTTTATTGATCGTAACTCATTTAAACTGTAATTTTCCTTGATGAAAAAAAAGGACCTCAGACATGTGACGGACTTTTAATTAATCGAAAAACTGAGGACTTAAAAGAACCTTTCTAACATCACAGTTAACGTTCCTTAATTAGCAAGATGAATGTCGGGATATATTGGAGAAAACTGCCCACTTAAATGTTGTTCCATCTGTGGGTCCGTGCTGGCGGTATGATATTGCAATAATCATTAATAATTCCAAATGAAATGAGTCACATCCATCTGTTGCCCGGAAACATTTTCTAAGGCGCGCTCTTCTGTTGTTATGGACATTGAATGTGGCTTCGGTGGCGCTGTTAAGCAAGCAAAAGCCTAAATCGCGATGGCAGGATATCAATTCTGGCTTTTTTCCTCCCCAAATGCACGTTTGTTTTAAGATCCACAAGCTTGTAATTACAACCTAATAAATCTTTTGTGTATAATTGCAGTATTCAACAAACACGTTCGTGTTTGGTTGTAGTGCTATGTAAGAAAGAGATTTACGATTCTAACCTTCTTTTAAATGCATTTTAAAATTCAAATCGAATCATATTTTTTATAAACAATTTATTAACAATTAAAATGATTGTTAATTATAATACTATCATAACTATTTTATTATATGCTTTGATATTCAGCATAAAAGCTAGATATATTCAGTACGCATAAAGTGCAACTAAATCATAGAACGAAATTAGTTTATTTAGTTCGGTACTAATGGAGTTCAATAGAACGTCTGCTTTGTAACTCTCTTTAACATATTTGTCGTGCTTGTAATAATTGCTGAAATATTACGATTTCCTTCCCGTAAGGGATACTTCGGTATTGAAAGGCGAAAGATATCGCCTAAAGTCAAGTAAAGTTTATTAGATTATCGTCAGCCGCTGAATTTTCCTTCGTTGGTCTTAGTGAGCTGGAACGGCATTATGGTGTAATTTCAGTCAGCCTTTCATTAGATTGAAAAGTCATACGTTACTTCTCACGTGTCATCGGTATGCTAATTCATTTGGTTACTCATTTTTGGCGGTTTCAGTCCATCCCTTGGACATCCGATCTCAGCTAATATGCAGTCACAATATCTAAAGCATCTAATCAAGCAATAATGTAACTATTGTGTTACGTCATGTAAGCTATTGCGCATGCCATATGTTGCTGATGTCATATTATGCTGCATTTCTTGCCTAACCAATCACAGAATTGCAATTTTAGTTTGAAATATTTAATCCCCAGTTTCATAGAAACAGGACTCCACGTCATAATAGTTTTATTTCTCTCAACATTTTATCCTTCGTAAGTCAAAGTATGTTTAAATATGAGGTTTTTGATAAAAAATACTTTAAATTCCAATTAAAATAGTAATAATGAAAATTAATTTTTTATCAGTTTTCATTGGCAGCAATTTTTTTAATTAAATTAAACCAAAAATGTTAATTTTCTAAATCTGTTATTCAGCAAAAGATAATTTAAAAAAGGCGAAAAAAACTTTGTTATGTGATAATACTTTATTAATAAAAAACGAATAACTTGAAACATCCCTTAGGACTTAATTTACAAAGGAACACGCGCGACAAATTCAGAAGCACACGCATCAGTTTATAATTGGAGCTTCGTAATGTTGATAACTTCAGAAATATTCACTTGCTGATTGCTATCCACACGGATGACTCATTAGCCTAATTTTGGTGGTTAGCCTCCAGCCTTCAGAGAAATCCAGTTCAGGCGCATTGGACAATGGTGAATGAATTGAGACTGGGACGTACATGACATGCATTGATATTATAATTGAAAGCCTTAACTCCTAATTACCGAAATATTCTTTTCTAATTTCTCGATGGGACTTCAGAGATCCTCCACCACTAGAATGCATTCGTTTTACGTTTACCTTAAATTATATTTTTAAAATAACCCTATTATAATTTAATTTTCAAGCGCTGATCAGATTAAGAGAAAAACAAAATAACAATTCGAAGATTAAGAGCAACCAATGGATGGATAAATTCCAGCGGAGTACGGTCGAGAAAAGAAAAAAAAATGAGTGCATATGTTAGCCATTAGCTGCATACGTATAAAGGGTATTGCATTCGGATGAAAATAATTCTATTAAGGGAGGGGTCCTCCTACATAAAAATAGACAAAATAGCCATAAAATTAATAATAAGAATTTAACGACTCAATTGGGAACTTAACGGATCTTCGTCCGACGAAGCAAGCCGCCTTCAGTGTTAAATGCAGGAAGCATGAAACTAGACTGTTACTGATGCTCTTCCTTAACTAACACGTGACAACAAGGAACGCTGCACCGTTTGAAAATCGGATAACCTCGTTTTAACTTCCTCGCTGAATACACCGCGAGAAGAATTTTCACGTGCCAAGAAGATATTCCGTGTCACGAGACCACTTAGCTCTCGCCCTCTAGGGACTGAAACGCCTGCAAAGATCTCGTGGAAAGAGCGAACAGTAAGTAAAGGAGGGATGAAATCCGAAAGAGACGAAATGATCAGTTGCTTCCATAAATCTCGAGAAACTTCGAGCTAGAAAAGAAAACGAAAGAAGAAAAAAAATACAGGAAAAGATGGAAGAACCGAATGCAGGCGAGTGACGAATGTTCCAGTTTCGTTCTTGCGCACGTCCCAATTTAAATTTACTACACCTCTGCTGCAGCGAAAGTGCGTCTCCTTTTCAACGGTGTCCTGGCTCGGCTCGGCTAGTTAGATTCGACACGCTGTGTGTGCTCCTTTGGGAGGTTTCTCGCGCGAATAAAAATTCAAATTAAAACCTCCGACTAACTTGCTTCCTGCACACAACATGCTTTTCCTAAATCAGTCCAAATCTAAATCAGTGGGATGGATAAAGAAACGCACCGGTTACCTGTCTTATTTGTATCGGAACACGATGTTTATTGACAATCTCACACTCGATCCCTCCACAGTGCAGTCAGATGAATGGCACGTGCCCTTTGAGTGAAAAGACCTCATTTTGAATCATGTCATGAACTATTTCTGAACGACTGTGTGCAAGTTAACCTGTCTCATACAAAAATATATCTGCGGATATATTTCAATAAGAATAATCTCTTTCGTTATCAGAATCTCCGTGGCTTAGTATCGGCGATGTTCTTTAGGTGGAAAGACCTGGATTCGAATCTCGTGTAGGACGCGAACCTTTATAAGGCGAATTCGTTCCGAGTTTTAGCCTGCTTGGTTGGCAGCGTGATTAGCATGCCTGTTCTCTGACCAACAGGTACGCTAATCACGCTGTAAGTTCGAACCCCGCGTTGGTCATGAATGTTTGATTTTCTTTAGGGGGGGGGGGAAGACCAGCAGTGACTTGAAAAAGTTCTGTATTAGGTAAGTAGAGTAGGCTTTCGGATTATGTAAAATAACACTTAGCCCATTCACATTACTAATATGTTAAGGTGTATACATTTTTATGGCTGAACGTTACAAAAAGTGTCGAAAGAAATAATTTATCGTACAAATGGGTTCCACAATCAGTAAGCTTAACCCTTGTGAGCGTACTGATTGTGGAACCCATTTGTACGATAAATTATTTCTTCCAACAACAAGTAGAAAGGTGCATTACTATTTGATACACTATAGGTAAAGCTGGAACTATTTCTAGTTCAAGCTAAAAATTAGCTTCAACTGAGACTAACTTTTTAAACAGCTTCAAAAAGTTAGCTCAAAAATCATTTTAATAAACTATTATAGGAATTCTACTTTTTACAGCTTTATAAAAAAAATTATTATTTTTAAAGCAAACTGAATATAGTGTAGGTTCACCAAGCTATACGATTAGTAATATCCACCGCCGACTTCATTTTCGTGTATATTTGCAATTCAAGCACACACTGCTACATGTAAAACGCACACAACTTAAATGCTGCCATCGTTTACGCAAATAACAAGGGATCAAAGCAAATTTCGACGAAACCTGATTCAGTCGTATGGAGATCGTACATATTATGTCGCCATTACTGCGAAACATATTTGGATGAGGACTTTAATGAATGTCTTTATTTACTTGAACGGAGTAGATAAGGGAGTGCCATCCACGAATACATTTGAACTGAATGATTAATATTCGCGTCTATTCTTCCTGCTACAGATTACTAATAAAATTAATTAGGATTATTACTTGGCGAATTTAATGCATAAAAGTACACGTTTATTGCAAAACATGTTAATCTTCTGATTAAAAATATTTACGGTGACTTTAAAAATAATAAAATAAATTAATTAAATAAAATGTTATTTTTAAATAAAGCATTTATAGTTCGCTTAAAAAGAACAAATAAAAATTCCTTAATTTATAATAAACCAAACTTTTTTCCACTTAAAATTAAACCAATATTTCCGCTAAAATATTGGTTTAGTTCACAAAAAAAAAAAAAACGTGTGGTGGCCGGGATAAGAATAGCCCCAATGTAGCTCATGCATGTCGTACGAGACGACTAAAATGGATATCCAGGGAGGGTAATGGATGGCAATGCTGTAGCCAATGAAGTTCTAACTGAGGCTGGGCTGTTGCTGTTACCCTCCTGCCATGATCAGAGCTTTATAGCTCAATAACTCCTTATTGAGCTATAAAGCCTTATTGAGCATTGTCCTCTACAGATAACGGGGACGATGAAAAGCATTCTTGCTTCGCCCCTTTAAGCCAGTCCTTTTAAGGACAAAAAAAAATTGTGGTTAAAAACAAAGTTATTTGCTTTTAAGCAAATTATTTATAGTAGCTTAGTTTTTATTGTGGTTTTGCGATAAAAAAACTTTCCTTTAATTGTGGGTTAAAAACATTAACCACAAGTAAATCATCAGTACACTGTCGACTGTAAATTAACGCAATATCTGAGCCACCATACGGAAGTGTAATGCTCGCAATATTCCAGAGGAAGTCGAAGTCGCAATTGACTTTTTTCCTCTCGTTGCAAAGTACTTGAAATTTCACTTAAGGCAAACGTGAAGTCAACCTTTGTAATTGCAAACGTCTGTTGCAGAGTTCATTGGCACGAACGGTGAGAGCGGGAATTTCGTGCCATCTTTGCCGTCAAGTGACCGTCTAAACAAATATCAAGCGAGTGATTTCTGCTTGGTGCGATGTCATTTCTTAGCGGGGCTGCGACTTCGAGTTGCTTCATCTGTTTAGGCATGTGCGCGATGCTAAACGTATGAATGATGTCCGCCTCGCTTAATGTTACGTGCCATTAAACGACTGCGTTCAATTTTCTCGGCCTCCACTTGTCACGAGAGATGTTGATTTACGTCGCACGAGTTTTTGAAATCTGATAAGTTATTTATGTTTTCCCCGATACTTTAGGCTGTTCTTTTAGTTACGGGCAGAGAGGCGATGGCTATAAAATAGGATTAATCAGACACCTGATATCTCGCTTCGTAGTTATCTCGGACTTGTAACGGCTTTTAATGGCTGCCATTTTTACAGAAAATTACTGCGAAGAAACGACTGCCTGCTTCGCTTTACCCAAGTGGCTCTCATTCTTACGCACATTAACCAAACAAACTTTCGCACGTCAGTTCAATGATGGCCACGGTGGGCAAGCTAATGAACGAAGCTGGACTGGAAAGATTCCCCTTGAAGTCAACCTGAAATGAGGATCGAACTGGATACGTCGTTCCACTGCAGCAGTTTTATCAGAATTACAACCTCCATCTACCGGAGAAATACACAACTAAAGGAAAATGTCGGATGGCTTCCATGACGTCTGTTTTTGTTGGTGAAGTTGATGATGCTGAATGGGAATGCGCGTGATAAATTTATATCGAAGGATTGATCTGCATTGAAACCACGAGAAACGTCGAGCACCGTTTTCTCAACGATAATGCTCTCCAAAATATACAGCATATCATTACCTTAAGTAGGCTAAACATTCCACTTGTTCCCTAATCTAATACTTTTGTAGCCTTTGTTTTCTCTTTTCAAAACTAACCTGAGCACTGAAGGGCAGAAAACTCATGACGTGAAAGGACCCGAGACGTGCGTAAATGTCCATTACAGGAAATTATTTCATAGTAGTTTAAACCTTAAATAAGGTTAGCTTCCAAAATCAGCAGTTGACCACAGTATTTTACTGAATCATACTTTTCATATAGAACTATTGTGATTAGAAGCAGCTTTTATATTCCAATAGAAAGACGCATTTGGCATTTCTTATTTACTATCACAGCTGTAATAAGAGCAGAGTTGTGTGACAGATTAAACGAAGAATAGACATCACGATGTTAACCACAAAGCCCGTTTGAATTTTGTTTACTATCTGTGGAGATTGGTGGTTAACTACAAGAGATAAATAAATTGCGATTAACGTAAACGTGTAGTTAACAAATTCCTAATTAAGATCAAAACTATACTTGATTAACACAAAAGGAACGTTTTATAAGCTGTGTGGGTTCTGGATTAACAAAAGACCTGTTAATCCAAAAGGAGAACAGCGACTGCCCAAATCAGTTCATTGAAATAAATTACTGATGCGAAAGCTGTTAAGACTGGATGGGCTTTTATGCGTCTTCTTCCTCGTGCATTCTCCTTCACTACAAAAGGGATGACAGTTTCTGTTTGGCAGATTTGTTAATAAACTCTTGGTGACGTGACATTGAACGGATCGAAGTGATTAAAATAGGAAACATCAGGATTTAAATTGAAATGGAAATTCCGAACTTCTCTTGTTTAAGATGACACATCTTAGAAGATGCTATCAGTACCTTAAGGAAGTATTTTGTGCTCCAGAAAATGCGATCCCTTATTATTGAAGAATTCGTTTTTGATGTTTAATTTTAATTTTTGATTTATAATAACTAATAAACAAATAGCAAACTATATTTTTGTCTCTTTTTTAATGTTTTCTTTGTATGTGTTATGGATCAAGGGAATAAGCCCTTCGTTCTACCCCCCTAGTTGTGGTACTTCGTGTTAGCTTTCTAAACCTGATGATTGGCCAGTTAACAAAGCAGTAATTCAGAATCTGTTTTGTTATAACTAAATCTCAATTAAATGGAGTTGCGAATAAACTCACTCACAGCATTTCCGTAGCGATATGCATTCCGTCTCTCGGTTTGTTAAAATCTAAACGATAGTCACGGAAAATAAAAAAAAAAAAGCAATCTTCGGAATATTATCACTGACTACAGCGAAAGTTCTTGCATTAATTCAAAGAAACAATTTACACATCTTGTAGAAAAGGCCTGTGCTTACGATTTATTGTGTTTCAAATTTCTTTCCGGTTTTTACGTCTTGGAGACGTTTACATTTTCTTAGCGAAGACGATAACAAATCGGAGCAGACCGTGGTGATCGATGTGTTCTTAGTACACCTAGAAAGAATCAAGAACGCTAATACGTACTTTATCCGTGGGTGGATGCGGGGAAAAATTGCAATTTTATTCACTGTTGCGGTGAACGCAAATGACCCAAGGCAAATACGATATTGTCCCCACCATTTCTTATCCGTAAACCTCATCTCGTTATTCCCCCCCCCCTCCTTCACCCTGAAAACGTGGGCAAACACCGCCGAAACCACACTGAAAGGCCAGTCTCACAAACTGCGAGCGATTTGGCACAGAATTTAAAGAGGCTTTCGAAGAAGGTTTGAAAGGGGTGGATACGAGGAAAGAGAAAGAAAAAAAAAGATACACAGAAAGAGAAAGAAACAGAAGTCGTGTCTTCGTTGCCGCGGAAGCTCCAGTTAATTTAGTCGATCGATAGGAAGCCGCAGTTTTGGGTCGGCTCGAAAGCGCTCCTTGTGGCGTTTAGTATAACAAAATGCAAGATGTCTAACGACCGGAGGCTAATATTCGACGGTCTACTCTCCTGAGTATACATGCTCATTATCCTGCTGCGGTTCGCTGAATTTTATGGCAGCGACGTCGGCCGAACTGCGAGTGCTCTAACGGCTTGCTCTAATCCTGTAGGGGACGCTGTTGAATGACAAAGACGGCCTGAACTGAAGGGAGACTAAGAAGCATGTAGGCTAATTACAAACTGTATGAACCGACAGTAGGGGTAGGCACGAAACGGGGGGGGAGGAGGAGGAAGAAGGACTGCCACAACGAAACTGCGTGCGTGTGCGTACGTAAAGCAAATGATGAAATATGGACGGCCCTGCGCTAAGGGCGAGCAGATGAATGAAAGCCAGGCTTAGTTAGCTCTGCAATTAATCAACACATTATCGCAGTGTGATGTGCGGTGGCCAAGTAGCCTCGAGAAGTGCTGCACGTGGTCAGAGCGGATCCCCTCGTACTCGCCAAAGAATAATTATTGGAACTATAGGTAACACTTGATTCACTTCTAATACCTGCGGCCCGCGGGTATTAAGAAGAAGGAATCGAAGCAGCGGAAAGTTTCGCTGTTGTCAAAATACTTGAAATCTTTTGTGCTGGCTTCTAAAAGTTTTAAATACTAGAAAATCCGAGAGGCAGTCAGTTTCTATCCCTGTTTTGTTTACGTCCAAATTTCGTCCAGAAAATGGAATTTAAGAAATTTCTTATTTTGGGTGCAGAACCTGCTGCATGACACGGAACGAATGAAAACGGAACATTTTTAAAAATTTTATTATTATTATTATATATTTTTTTTAATTCAGCGGTTACGTTTGATGGTTTTCAGATGATGGTCATGTTCCACTGTGAGCAGCTACTCGTAAAATTGTACGTTATCGGTTTTACTCTTTTGCGAGGTTTTAAAATTGTTCTCTTATCGCACGTTATGAAAAACGAATTCCTGTGAATTCGTGTGATTATTGTTTGTAACTTAAATCAACAGCTATTGTCACCTCTACTCTTTCTCTACTGTTCAGTTACGCTTTATTCCACAAATTATTCCAGCATTTTTCATTTCATGTGTTTCTTCTCTACATTTTGTTGTCGAAACTTTCATCTACAATTCAATTCTTGGATAGCTACAACCATATTTCTCTATTTCATTAATTCTCTCTCTCTCTCTGTCTGTATAGCTTCATTTGTTTGATGCCTCTTCATTCACGATATTCGCCATAACCTAGTCATTATCTTTCACTCTTCCTATTTCCTTTTCTTTTTCTGAATGTCCGTTCCTTGGTCTCGCATTGCGCTTTCCACTGTCTTCCGTATCTTGAGCTGTATTTCTAGAAAGACTTGTTTTTGTTAAATTTCTGAATTTTTAATATTGACCATTAAGTACTCTCAATAGCGAATGTTTGATCGGCTCCGTAGCAGAGTGTTGATCATTCATTTGTATCGTCGTCTTGAAGTGCTTATGATGAGCGGATGGCTCCGATTCCAGAGATATACACCAGCTCATGATAAGCAACTCTGATATCCAAGTGATGTCCTGCTAATCATTTTCTACTTTCTACCTCTAACTTGTTCTTCCGATGCCATATACCTACCTTGTCTGTTTTCCTAAACCAATTATGACCCAACGCAATTCCCAAGATATTTTAGGAAACCAAAGGACTGCATTTCAGACTATCTGTGTGGGGTGTTTCTGGACATGCAATTAAAACATAAATATTTATGAGGGTGGCTCATGTGCATCACGGCAAAACCATTCACTAAAGCGGTACTATCCTATAAGAAAGGTCAGCTACCACAGCGCTAAGATGCTATGGTACGACAGTTTCCAAATGTTGTGATGCCAACTTCATCTGCAGTTCTTGCACGAGTACTAATATACACTGTCAATACTTACTTGTTGTCTCTGAGATCTTGTCGGTTCTTTGTGCTTGGTAGCGAATTTCTTTCCGTCGTCTAGAATATTCTTCCCTTCTCATATTTTGCTATACAATTTCTTTCAGTTGATTCCTCCTTTACCACAGGCTTTTGGCATATTGCAATCTTTCTATTTCCACTTTTTGATATTCATTTGCATACTTCCTGCCTGCATTGCATCATTTTAATTTTCCACATTCAAAATGTCTTCTGTTATTTGTTTCTCACTCATTATAACTTTTCTATTTTCATCTTTAATTCATTCACTGCAGCAACACCGCAATCTTCTTTCAATCTTCCTTCTTTTTTTTAGTTTTCATATTTTATAGGCAGCAAGGACAAACAGCTTAATTTTAAGCTGTTTGCTACTGTTTTATTCTTGCCCTTCGCATTAATTTCCGTGATTGTTAATTCCAAAAGTGCTCTTGCTCTGCCACTCGCAGTATCGTTACTTTCATCGCTGCCTTCACCAATTACGCTTCCATACATTATTAATGCGGATACACAAAGCTTCCATAAATTTTGGTTTTATACTCCTAAATGTTCTTTCCATTTTACTTCTCTGAAGAGCTTGCGATACAGTAAGTGCTTCTGCTTTTTTGATATTTTCAAATGTTTCTTATTTATCTAATCCTTGATGCACCTAAACCGAACATTCTTTCGTGGGTAGGATTTACATTTATCTTAGTTTATTATATCGGGTATTATTACGTAAGCAAGTCTAATTACCATAGATATCATCGAAGCCATTTTTTTAAATATATCCACATGCTCTAGCAGAAATCTGTCAGAAATAACAATTTTTCATTTTGAAAAACCAGCTGACATCTCTCCAGTAAAAAGTACACAAATTGAACACAGTAAATCCAATAACATAGAAAGCAACAAACAGGCTTACGTATATGACAGAATCTCATATCATCCATTGAATCGTACCCATTGGGAAGATTCCACTTGAGGTGACCTGTATATACTGTCTACCAAAAGTCATGAGATACCTTCTGTTGAAGAAAATGAATACACTACCCAGTATTCAAGCTGGGTTGTGCATTCATTCATTCTTCACTTTTTGGAAAATGAGATATTCTTATGGGATAACAATTATTTTAGTTAAGTAAAAGTGTGCACATGAAGTTGAATACGAGGTCTTTAGTGCATCTTCAACGTTTGCTTTCGTCTTACCTCAGGTGCAATCGCGAGGACTTCGTAACTTGCATTTCGTTTGGAAAGACACGAGTTCAAATCGAGAGGAACCGTTACAAGAAATTTCCAACTGTAGGTGAGTTAACATACCTTTCATGGTTGGGATTCGCATAGAGAAATATGGAGATAGTATGAAGTTTTATGGAACTTCCGTTTTTATTCCGAATTTGGTGTCGACTAATATTGAACCTGGAGAGAGAGAGAGAGATCTGTGGAGTATGGATTCCCCTATTCTTGCCATTTCATTTACTTTATTCTGACTAGCTCAATAACTTTTATCAACGTAAAAAAATGACTGTTTCAGATTTGATCGAAATCCGTAATAAAAGGTGTGACTGCTTTTGTCTCTGCGAAGGATGAAACCCCCCACCACAATCCCCCGCGTTTCTGTCTTATCAGAATGAATTTCTTCAAGGATCTTACGAGCAATGTCAGAAATAATTTCAAATTTGGTCGAAAGCACTTGCACGATGCTACCTGTCAACGTGTTTAGCGACATCCGCTTACAACTCCCTTCATTTTTTGTTCTGTTAACTCTTCGACGTTTACACTTCTGAAAACCTCTGCGGAATATTCAACTAAGAATCTTATTTGCAGCTGAATTGTGGCCATAACTTGTGCAATAGTAAGTCTCAAGATGGTTACGATTCCTCAATCGTTGCCGAAACTCCAGATGAGGTTGTCGGATCGAAACTCTATCGCTTACCAAATTTTAAGCACGTTTCTAGAAGTATGTGTTTAACCTTTGAAGCACCGTCAAATTGACTGGCATTTTAGAAATTTGAAATAGTGAACAGGAAACGCTAAAAGTATGTAATTCATTTAAATAGTGAACTATTACTATATAGCTTCCTTCATTATTTTATGCTGCTGAAGGCTTCAAGTGGCTTGAAAAAGCTCCATTGTTTATTGCCACGTTCATTGTTTTTATTTCACCGAACTAAGATATATTTCGTTATATTCGCAAAACCTTCCGAGGAGGACTCGTTTTTCCGTTGCACTGCTTAAACTCAAGGTTTACGCAGTCATATGATTACTTCCGTTCAACTGTCACGTGTTCCAATAAATAATCAAAGAACTGTTAATCTCAATCAGGACGTTTCGGATTAATATATTCGGATAGCCGTTAGAATATATTTCTTCTAGAATTCAGAATCGTAATATTACTAGATACTTCGGTTTATTTGTGTCTCTAGAAGCTCACGATCCTTCCTTTAAATCGTGATTTTGATGCTGTACTGTGCAGCACATACCAGATAGCTTACGAAGAGTTATTTTCATATCGCATTTCACGAGCAGCCTTCTCGTGTGAATCACAGTATTACGTTCCATGATTGGTTTCATTTGCTTTGTTTTTTAAACGTGCTAACATGAAGATGGCATCTTTGCGGTAATTTTAGATTAGGAATAGGAAAGATAGTTCAGTATTATATAGTTGAGTAATAAAACCAACCAATTTAATTTAAAAATAGACAAGGCCCCCATAATGATCAAAATTTCAAATAACGAAGCAGATGTTCTCAAGTAGCACTGGTTGGCAATGCCGGATATTTAAAACGTGAGAAGGGCACAGGAAGATCACGGATAGGGGGATAACTGACACACCAGAGTAGTATATGGTGGAGTGGAGTCTAGGAAAATGAAGGTGACTAGTGGAGTTCCTCAGAGTTCTGTACTTGTGCCACCAGTGGCGGCTTGTACATAAAGCACCGCGACATTGCAAATTTTGTTTGTGTTTATAAATAATAACAATGCTTACAACATTATATAAATGCAGTACAACATGTTAAAGGTTACAGCTTATGTTTGAATACTTAATAATTGGAATTGTTCGATTAACGCTTTAGATTATGAAACAAATGCACCGCGATCTAACGCAGTGTCGGAATTATCACGTTCGGCCAATTGCAGCTAGACTCGCCCATGTTCGTATGCACTTGTCGCTGAACGTAACAAGTGAATCCGACACTGCTCTCTGAGCAGTGTCGCTACAGATAAATTCTATGCTTGCGCGCGTTATTGCTGTGAGATACGAAACTTTTATTATTGGTGCGTGTTCGTGGTGAGGGTGACATATTTTTGGTAAATCTTATTTTATTCTGTTAAAATAACATATAATTATTTATTTATTATAGATACAAGGCTGAATTATGACGAGTGTCACTGTTGAAAATATGAAAAGAATTATATTTTCTCAATTATTGTTTCACGAAACAAATGCGCTGCGATCTAACACAGTGCATTAACGAGCAGTGTCGCTACAGATAAATTGCATGCTTGCGAGCGTTATTTCTGTGTACGAAACTTTTATTATTGGTGTGTGGGTTCGTAGTGAGGGTGAAATAGTTTTAATAAAGCAATTTTTTAATATGTAAATTTACTTATTAATAAATTGGTTACTGATTAGGAAAAAAAATTATTATTTTTTCTTATTTTGTATATGCAGCACCCCCACTTAAAATTTTCACCGGCCGCCATTGAGTGCCATTACTCTGTAATTTGTATATTAATGACATAGAGAAATTCTCGTGGAAAGGCTTAGACGTTGGTTATACATTTTTTACTAAGTAATTTAAGGAAATGAAGCACCTTAAGCCACGAAATTTGGTCTATTTTATACGACATCTCGTGCACTGCAGCGGAGAAAGAATTTAAAAAAGTACGAGATCGACACATCAAAAAATTTGAAAACTTAAAAAAGAACTCGATCTCAAAACCACAACTTCCTACCGAAACGGTAGTCAACCTTTCGTCACTTAGTGTGAAACCTGAAGCACTCGACGCCCTCGCACGTGGCCACAACTTCGCCATCGCGCCCAGAAGAATACTGAGGATATTATGATAAGAATTGAACGCGGGATACGACACCTTCTAAACCACGTCTCCAACGATATTAGACTGGATGTGGCTTGTCTTCTGACCAAAGCTAAACCACCAAAAGCCAACATGCCCAGTAAGGAAATTAAATTTTTACTGGAATTAAAGAAAAACAAGAAAATAATAATCACCAAAGCTGATAAAGGGAACACCACAGTATTGCTTAACCAAAAGGATTACACAGGTAAGCTGAAAGCTTTATTGTTACATCGGGCTACTTACCTCCCTATCGAGTACTATCCCACCAACTCACAAATTAGAAAACCCCACAGGCTCCTTAAGAAGGCCACTTCTTGGCCTGTGGAAATCACTAACAAATTAAAACCATTTAACTCCATACCTCCCCCCGTATTTATGGACTCCCAAAAATACATAAGGAAAATGAAATGTGTCATTACGTCCCATAGTGGATGGCATTGATTCCCCCACATACAAACTAGCTAAACATTTGGCCAAAGCTCTCTCACACTATACTGGCAACACACCATCACACATAAAAAAAACTCAGCCCACTTCAAAGCCAGCATAGAAAACCTTACACTCAAACACACTGACATAATGGTCAGTTTTGGTGTCTCCTCCTTATTCACAAATGTCCCACTCAAAGAATCCTTAGAGCTAATCCAAGCTAGATTTCCTCCCGATATCACAGCGCTATTTCAGTTCATAATGAACTCAGGCTATTTTGTTTGGCAAGGAAAATTCTACAAACAAATAGAGGGGACAGCCATGGGTTCTCCACTCTCCCCCACCCTTGGCCAACTTTTATATGGAGACTTTTGAAGAGAAAGCCTTAAAATCTGCCCCACAAAAACCAACCATTTGGCTTCGCTATGTTGATGATGTGTTCGCTATTTGGCCACATGTCTCCTCTCCTTCCTAACACACATAAACAACGAACACCCCAGAATCAAATTCACCCTGGAAGAGTAAAAAAAACAACTGCCTTCCTTTCTTAGACACACTCGTCACCCGTCAGCCTGATGGAACCTTGGTTTTCTCAGTCTATAGAAAACCCACCCATACAGGCAGATACATTCACCAACAATCCCACCATCCCTCCTCACAAAAATATGGAGTCATTAAGACACCACACAACAGGGCTAAACTTATCTGTTCAAATGACAATGCCCTAACCACAGAACTAAACCACATTCTCAACACTTTCTCAGCCAATGGCTATCCCCCCCCCCCAAAAAAAAATCCAAAAAATATTGAAACCAGTAAACCACAACCCCCTCCCCCCCCTCACAACAAGGATTACTCTAAATCCATCACCATACCCTATATCCGAGGCACCTCGGAAAAAATTACAAAAATCCTAAAAAACATGACTTAACTTCTTGTTACAGACCATATAAAAAATTGGCATCCCTTATCCGCTCTACTAAAGACCAACCTCCCCCCCCCCAGACCTACCTGGTGTATACCAGGTCCCTTGCAGCTGTAAGCTGTCCTACTTTGGCCAAACTGGCAGGACAGCCAATATCAGAATTTCATAACACAAGGACTACATCCGGTTTCACCAGTACAGCCACTCTGGTCTTGCAGATCATGCTCTGGATACACGCCACAGAATATGGTGGAAGAAAGCCACGGTAATACACTGTAGTAAATTCAAATTTGAAAAGCTATTTATGGAATCAGCTTCATCCCTAAGAAACAATCCGAACCTCAACAAATTTGGCTGCATGAGACTTCCTCAAATTTGGGAAACCTACATCAGAAGACCTTCACCCAATCGCCCAAGAATACCAACATTGCCTGCTAGGGGGCACCATCAGGACTTTAGGAGAAATAATAGCTTCATGCTTCTTCCTCACTTATTGTTTGTTGTGCCTGCGTGCACGTGTCTTGTTCTCAAGTTTCTTGAAAATGGCAACGTGACGTTTCCGAAATATTGAAGTATATTAAAATTTATTTTAATGTATATCCTAGTTGACGTTGTAATTTCCTTAAATTACTTAGTAAAAAAAAGGCATAGAGAAAGATTTGAGGGCATATTCAATTGTTTGCTGATTATTCAAAACAGAGGATAGCAATAGTTGACAAAGGTGATGTAGATATCCCGCAGGAAGATTTAAATAAATTGGCATTGTGGGCAAATGATTATCAATTTAAACTGTTGCAAAATGTAAGATTATACATCCTTTTCAACACTTCGGGTTAAAAGGATGCATAAAGGGGGGATGATAGAAAATTTTATTTTAAGATATTAAAGTGGTTTTATACAATTAAAAGGAAAATATAACAACTTGAGAACTAGGGGTCAACTGTGGAAGTTGTATAAGAGTGAGAGTGTGCGAACTAGATTTTTGCGAGGAGAGTGGTATATGAGTGGAATGGATCACTGGAATTATTTACGAGTGTCCTGACGAGGAATTGATTTATGGTATGATAGGTATTGTGCATATAATGGTTAGTGTGGGGTTTCTGCGATGTGTCTTTTTCTACTCCATGGATGTGCCCTTTTTAATAATAATAATAATAATAAGATGGAAGAGTTCATTTATACTTACAATTTCTTTGCACGATTCATGTGATGTGTAAAACGTATTTCAGCTTAACTGATTTTGACTGACAAGGAAAACGTGAGTTTTTGTTTGTTTGTTATTTACGAACACCAAATCTTGTGTATTTTTATGAACACGTCATGAACTATGCAGTGACGAATTAACTGTTGGACAGAAAGTTTACTTTAAGGAGTGCCTGGCGAATGCCCACTCTTTAAGCTGCTGGTTTGGGCAATTGTTTGTCCACTGACAAATGGACTCTGTTGGGGAATTTTTCTCATCAATTTCATTTGAGCTTGCCATGCTGATTTAATAGCTGATAACCTAAGAAAGTATCATTAAGGTTAGATTTGCGTGATATGTTAATTGGCCACCTACTGGAAGTAATAATCGATTTATAATAATGTGGCATTCAACGTCCATCTCACTATCTAATGTACTTACATCGTGTAAAGCAGGACCGATAGGATATCGAAATGATGCAATAGCGAAAGTTGGCATGAATGGTGAATTTAAAGACTTCCTGGTTAAATTCACTTATTTTTGTTTCCAGTGAAAATCTTTTTTTTTTTTTTTTTTGAGCATATCCATGCAGATAACATGGCCATTCAAGTTCGATCTAATCGCGACCCCACTAGATCTATCCTCTTATTTTCTCCTTTGAATTTCTTCTATCGATAAGCATCGTGTGGAAGAAAATGGATGCGTCTGCCTTACGTGTTTTTTTAGGGGGGGGGGGAATGTTAGCATATGTTAGCAATTGAACATAACCACTGACTCCCTGCTTTATTCTTAGATGCGCCGTCTGATTCAAGACGTAGAGAGAATGAAAACTCTCTACGTCTTGTATAAGACCGCCGAACTCATCATTACTTGAAACGCTCTTGATTAAAGTTCGTCGATGGGATTCGAACCTGAATCTTTCCAACCGAAGGGTCGATGTCACGAGTGCGCTACGGAGCTCCTAATTGTGATAGGAAAATGAATATCTGGCGTGAACAAGAACATGAAGAACGTGTTATAACAGCACAGGGAGAGCTGAATGAGGCAACGAAATAATCGATATGCCGATAGTGACATGCTGAATATCTGAAAAACAAAGAAGTGCAAAACAATTTTAATTACTAATTATAGGGCTTCAATTCGGCGACATGAACTTATTTAAGTTAAGGGATATTACATCCCATATTGTTTCTTAGCCGAATAAGAAACTCAAAGAGTTTCATGCCGAATATAGAAACTATATAAAGTTCGGCGATTCCAAGCGTAAGCAAATAGCTGGATAGTGCATCACCTGACCTGTTCGAGGCAATCTTATTTGGCTCAAACAGGTTTCCATCCAACCTTTAGAGAATATCGATTTGAGCCAGTTAAGACTGCTCTGCATTTCTTTGTTTTTGCAAGTATTAAATCCCCAGTAATACCGACAAAAACAAGGAGGACCGTGTCGTCATATCAGAACTTCAGACTTACATTGCACTTAGAAATATACATGTTTAGCCATTATAGTCCAAGAACCTTGCTGCAATTGCTTAAAAAGAATGGACCATGGTTCTTATTAAACCACTTCAAGTCACCAGTGAGTAGGATGGTAATATCACAACAGGAAGTGAAAAAATCTAAAAGCATTTCACGAACATTCAACCGCAGGATTCCAACCGATTGAAGGGCGAATATGATGTCCACTTTGCCAATCACAGTACGTTAATCACATGTCATCGTTACATTTACCACTGTAGGCAATTTTGAATGTAATAATTTATCCTTAGACTCCTTGTTCAGGATTCTTCTTGAATAATACAAGGATCTTAAAATACGAGTCTCGTTGATTGAAGTTTAAAATCCTTATATTATATTAAAGAAAGTAACAATATAAGAGAAATCAGGGAGGGAAGAGTAAGAAAACGAAAAATTAGAGACAAAAAGGAACACGAAACAAATGAAGAAAAAGAAGGTAAAGAAAGAGAGAAATATTTCATTGTAAAGGCATGTCGGGAGTGATTTGGCATAAGATGGAATTCTAGTGTTACTCAAATAAAATCTTATTATCATTCAGTGAAATAGATTAAGAATCGATTGAGAGTAATTCGGATGTCCGCAAAAGCCGTTAAAAAGATATAATTTGCAAAAGGATGATGTTACAACAATCCCATCCAGTGTAAGGTTTCTTGAGAACGGTGAATTGAAGATCAGTTCTTCTGCAGTTAAGAACGAAGCAACATGTGAATGAATCAACGTCGAGGTGGAAAATCACGATTAGATTACTCCGGTTTCGAAAAAGATGCCCACAACACTTTTTTACGGTCTCACATCACGTAATCATATCAGCATTTCAGAACGGAGTTGAGCCCGATATTTTAAAATTATCGTATTTACGTTCATGAAAGAATCGGAAATTCCAAAACAGCTTGAAAGAAGTGTTAGTGCTGCTGCTGTTTGTTACATCGCTGGCGGTAAAAGGTGAAAAATATTCCGTCTCGCAGTTGTTGCTGTAGGCTGCTATGGCGAGACGTTGTTGGGATACTGAAAATGTCAGGATGTGTGGACTTTTTCTTGCTGAATAAATTTGGTTCAGGTAAAAGAGTAGATGCAGGTGTTTGCACTGCTTGAATGCACGCGCGCGCGCAACCCTTTGCAGAGGCAAAGACGCAAAAGACAGCGAGCACGTTTCGCCGTAGAACATTTAGACTCCGTAATGCAATAGATATGCAGCCCGAGGAGATCCCTTTCTTGGAGGATTGCATTACGCTTAATAAGCTCCGTCTATCTCTTGGCTCCGGCCCATGTCTTATTTGATAATCCTAAGGAACATGCACACTGCTAGCGGAAGAGAGTCGGGACACCAGCAGATCTATTGATTTCTTTCTTGCGTTGCAACTCAGTGGGTCAAATCCATTAAGGTGGATTAGAATGCTGGGCGGTGCTGAGCCTCTTTTTGTTGCACGGCTTATAAGAAAGCCAACGCAAGTTAAAAAAAGACACCAGGGGAATGTTGGTTACAGTCTCTTTCGGTATTCGCTTTTACTTTGCCGTTTTGTTGGGCAGAGTAAACAAAACGTATTTAGAAATTAGTAAGGAGAGGTCGTTTCTCTGCATAGCAAATGAGCTCGCCGGGGAAGCTACATTCGCAGTATTTCACTGTTGACATGCTAAAATCAAATCTCAATTTCAACCCACTGCCGACTTTGTTAGTTATACGCATAAATTTTCTGACTGCTGTGTTGGGTTGCTGGAATAAAGTTAACCTAAAGTATTCACGAGTATTTTTATTTCCTTAATGATTTGGCTAGCTGAGTGTTTTACATTTCGCTATCATTTTAGTTATGTGCTATGATCTTAATTTCATTCGATTGTAAAAAGGTTTTCACCGAGCTCTGCGAGGAAGGAGATTTCACACGAAAAAAAAAAAATACATTTACGAAATTGCAAAATTTAGCAACTATGAAAATAGTTGTTAAATATTATAATATTTAGCAACTATTATTGTATAGTAATAATATTATAGAGTAAAAGTAATTGGGGGATTCCTAACTCTTCAATTTCCTCTCCCACAAGCGCACAAATTATCTTTAAAATGACTAAGATCATTGTTTAATTGTAATAGGGATAACAAGGATGGATAGCTTCTCTCCGGATTAGTAAACTTATAATTTATTCGGAATCTAGCAATAAATATGCATATTCTATATTTTTCTTTAGTATGATACGATAAAAAATTAATCCTAATTTCTCTAAATGGTGGTATTAGAAAAGTTCATAATAAAATGCATCTGTTTAGGCAGTGAGAAGGTTAAGTTTTTTTATAGCAGTTCCATCATAGCCAATTATACAATAAAATATCAATGGGAATGCTCTTTAGTATTTTATTTCAGTCAGGCTGCAGTTTCTTTGTATGAATATGATGAAAACTTTCAGCATATCCTCGCTATAATACTGAATTATGTTTTTTCTACATAATAAAACATTATTTCAACAGGAGACAACATTCTCGAGCTTTTCTGTTGCCGAATGGTGAGTTTTGCTGCTGTCCAACCAAAAGGTTGTGGGTTCAAATCCCAACATAGATATGGTTGTTTTGTAATGTCCTTACTTCATCTCCAGGACCATCATACTGCCAGTTGTAGGCCTGAAGTAGCTTATTAAAAAGTTCCATGTTTAATTTCTAGAGAACGATTTCAGGTTAACTAAACCTATTTACGGTATTAATACTAATGTACTTTAAACTAGCAGCCTTTTGTCGGTACGATGAATATTAAAAAAAAACAAAATAATGGGAGCATTATGTAATACTCCTAACAGGGATTCCGGAAAATTCTGGCCAATATATATCCACTCTCCCTACAAAACTGGAGGAGAGTTGGATATTTCCGTCAGTTGGCCCAACAACAACTTTCCTGCAAAATGGTTCAGTTGTTAGTTTACTTAGCAGCTAATATGTATTAAAAGAATAAATAATTACCTAGAACTGTAAATGCTTGTAGAACTGAAAATACGTGTGCAGAACTGTAAATGTCCTGCACAAGTATTTCTTATTCTCCAGATACCAGATGAATATATTGAACCCTTTTTTTTTTGAGTTTTTGTTTAATTTATTAATTTGGGGTTCCCCCGTTCCTCGACCGCCCCTTAGACTGGTTGAGCCCTCCTAATGAGAGATTAAGTATGCATTTTTGACTGTAGCAGCGTTTGTTCACGGAGTCGATTTGCCTCTTCTGAGGGAGAAAAACCCGAGTTTCCAGGGGAAAAAACTTTACTTCCGTATGAAACTGGCTAACTCACCTTTAATTGAAAGAGACCAGATACACGTCATGGACGGGAATCGAACCCAGGTCTTTCCGACCAAAGGGTTCTATACCGACTGAGCTACGGAGGCTCTTTTTTAGTTGATTCATGCTTTGTTTTTTCTATTTAGTTGATTTTCGGATAAGACCGAAGGCGCACTTTTATGTTTTATGGAAGAACTAATTCCCTCTACGCGGACTATCTCGAAGTGGTTTGAAATAAAATCAATGTAATTTCTGGAAATGTTTTCAAATTATCTTTTAGCTGCCTAGCACAAAAATTGTGATGTAGACGGTTATGTCTACCGGGGAATTTGTTAGGGTGATATGTTCGAAGATTGTTTACCAGTTAAGATAGATGATGAAAATTTATTATCATATGAAAAATGGACTTTCCGTTTTTAATTAACTTATATGATAGTTAATAACGTCATTATGACCGAACCGTCTGAAACTGCAAATTTCGCTGACACTCAGATATCATGTTTCAAAGTAGCTCAAGCATATGAATAAAACGTCTCAAGAATAGAATTAAAATATTTTAAGAACCTACATGAATTGTAATCACATTTTGAGTAACTTCGGCAACTTTTCTTAGTTTGTTTTCCTTCGAAGTTTGCTGTAACTGCGGTTATGCAAATCAAGTTCTGAATCGATGCATTCCGAAAGAAATAATCTGAGAGATTCGTGATGAACGAAAGGTTTGGGTTGTTCGAATATCTCACGATAATGTGAACTCCACAGAAAGAATGCACACCATAACTCGAATAGTTTGCTAAATAGAATGCTTCTTTCTCTCTCGGTGTGTGTGTGACGGGGGGTGATGCATTTCCTCATTTAATGCTACACGACCAACATTAAGAAAATAGCCTCTCCCATCACTATTTCCGCTTTGTTATCATCATTTCAGTGATTGCGCCTACCAATGCAGGCAGAGAAAAGTGAAGCGAACCGGTTTATTTTTAAGCAACATGAGCAATACTTTAAATAATATGATTATCGTCTTTTGTTTCCTCGATGTACAGCAAATAAAAGCACAAAACGATAACCATTTGTAGTATTTCATTCCAATTCCGCAGTCCAGTATGCTCATGCGATAATCTAAAAGTAACACTTCTCTTTTTACAGAAAAAAGGATAACGATTTAAAAAATAAATATAATGTAATAATAAGGAAATATACAGAACACAATACTGCTAGTTGGCTATTCGTTAGAATGTCTGCAAGAATTTCTTTTCCTCACAGAGAAAATAGGAAAGCAAAATTAGAACAGTAATAAACAAAGTTTTTGGTTTCCCTACTTTTACTAGACTTTTATGTAAATTCTGCCTACGAATGGTTGTGAAACATTTATACAATGTATTTAAAATTATTTCAGGTTATAAAAATTCGTGGCTGCCCTGTGCCAATGTATACATTAACATTGGGGATGATCTAAGACTTTTTTCATTAATTGTATTTATTTATATAATATTTTATTTAATTTTTTTGCACAATCACATCAATCATAAATTTGTTCTCATACTGTACAACAAAATGCTTTGAGAAATTACTTATTTCTTTTAATAATGCATCCAGGAAATACAATTGCTGGTAACAATGCATCTAGCGAGTAGAGTAACTAACATAGAATCGGGTAAATAATTTAGATAAACTAGAACATTGTATCCTGATAATAAAGTTAGAAAAGCAGGACAAATTATCCAGAAAATAGAGCTACCTATGAAATGTCTATTGGGAAAAAGCTAACACTACAGTTTGAAAATAAAACTAATTGTGATATAAGTTATCAGCTAAGTATAGCATGAGCTATGATTAATTGCACTGAAACTATATTAGTTGCGCTGATGTTGCACCTGATTAGCTGTAGTTGCACTAATGGTTGCATCTGATTAGATCAATTTATTTGTGCTGATGGTTGCACCTGATTAGTTGTAGTCAGTTGCACTGATGGTTGTACCTGATTAGCTCTATTTAGTCGCACCGATGGTTGCACCTGATTACTTGTAGTTAGTTGCAGTGATGGTTGCATCTGATTAGCTCTATTTAGTTGCGGTGATGGTTGCATCTGATTAGATCTATTTAGTTGCACTAATGGTTGCACCTGATTAGTTGTAGTTAGTTGTGATGATGGTTGCATCGATTCGTTCTATTTAGTTGCGGTGATGGTTGCATCTGATTAGCTCTATTAAGTTGCGCTGATGGTCACACCTGATTAGTTGTAGTTAGTTGCACTGATGGCTGCACCTGATTATCTCTATTAAGTTGCGCAGATTGTTGCACCTGATTAGCTGTAGTTAGTTGCGTGATGGTTGTGGTTGCCTGATTAGTTGTGGTTATTTGCAGTGATGGTTGCATCTGATTAGCTCTATTTAGTTGCGCCAGTGGTTGAACCTGATTAGTTGTAGTTAGTTGTGATGATGGTTGCATCTGATTAGCTGTAGTTAGTTGCACTAATGGTTGCATCTGATTAGCTCTATTTAGTTGTGGTGATGGCTGCATCTGATTAGCTCTATTTAGTTGTGGTGATGGTTGCATCTGATTAGCTCTATTAATTTGCACTGATGGTTGCACCTGATTACTTGTAGTTAGTTGCACTAATGGTTGCACCTGATTAGCTGTAGTTAGTTGCACTAATGGTTGCACCTGATTAGCTGTAGTTAGTTGCACTGATGGTTGAACCTGATTAGCTCTATTTAGTCGCACCTGATTAGCTGTAGTTAGTTGAACTGATGGTTTCACCTGATTAGCTGTAGTTAGTTGCACTGATGGTTGTACCTGATTATCTCTATTTAGTTGTGCCGATGGTTGCACCTGATTAGTTGTAGTTAGTTGCACTGATGGTTGCACCTGATTAGTTGTAGTTAGTTGCACTGATGGTTGCACCTGATTAGTTGTAGTTAGTTGCACTGATGGTTGCACCTGATTAGTTGTAGTTAGTTGCACTGATGGTTGCACCTGATTAGTTGTAGTTAGTTGCACTGATGGTTGCACCTGATTAGTTGTAGTTAGTTGCACTGATGGTTGCGCCTGATTAGCTGTAGTTAGTTGCACTGATGGTTGCGCCTGATTAGCTGTAGTTACTTGCACTGATGGTTGCGCCTGATTAGCTCTATTTAGGTGCGCCGATGGTTGCACCTGATTAGTTGTAGTTAGTTGCGCTGATGGTTGCATCTGATTAGCTGTATTCAGTGTCACTGATGGTTGCACCTTTTTAGCTCTATTTAGTAGCACCGATGGTTGTACCTGATTAGTTGTAGTTAGTTACACTGATGGTTGTACCTGATTAGCTCTATTGAGGTACGCCGATGGTTGCTCCTAATTAGCTCTATTTAGGTGTGCCGATGGTTGCACCTGATTAGTTGTAGTTAGTTGCACTGATGGTTGAACCGAATTATCTCTATTTAGTTGCGCTGATCTTGCACCTGATTAGCTGTAGTCAGGTGCACAGATGGTTGCACCTGATTAGCTCTATTTAGATGCGCCGATGATTGCACCTGATTAGCTGTAGTCAGGTGCATAGATGGTTGCACCTGATTAGCTCTATTTAGATGCGCCGATGATTGCACCTGATTAGCTGTAGTCAGTTGCACTGATGGTTGCACCTGATTAGGTCTATTTAGTTGCACTAATGGTTGCACCTGATTAGCTGTAGTAGTTGCGCTGGTGGTTGTACCTCACGATTTATAATTAGTTGCATTATGAAACATAAAAGAAATTCACTAAACGCTTTAAATTATGCATTAGCATAATTTAATGAATTTAATTTTATGTCGCAAAGCTAGAATATTTCTTTATTATAGCTATATAAAACATAGTTATAATATAAATATGCACCATTCTTCGACGTATGATGCAAACTTTCCGGAAATTCTAATATGATCAGAACTAGTAGTATTTCTATCTCCTTCATTCTTTACAGTTATAATTAAAATTTAGTTTTATTTCAATGGGATTAAATAAAATGTGCTAAGCATGTTTTTAATTACTTTAAAAACTGGAAACTTTAGAGTGATTAAAAATAGTGCTTAGCACATTTTGCCGATCAGCAGAAAAGTATTAAATGTCAAGTTTCAGAGGACAAAGCAAATTCCGACGTGGAGGTGATAACGCTAAGTGCAGGGTGTGGATTCTGCATTGAATACGAACACGTCAGTTATTCTTAGCCATCAGTGTCTGGGAGAAATCGGTTTTCCAACACTTATCACTGCGACACTTCCACGGCCTGAGGGGAAACCACGGTCATTTTAAGCTTGCTGCTCCACCCATAGTTCAAATAGCGATATTTCCGCTTTGGCGCGCGAGGTGTCCTTCGCAAAGGTCTACAAATGTGCTACACGCTCTCTCGGGTACCGTAGGTAAAGTTCGTGCAATGAACGAATTGATCCGCCGAGAACAGCCGACAATTTTATGACGTCACTAGAGGGATGCATGTCTTCACGTGAACAGCACCGATAACAGTAATAAAGTGCATGAGAAACGTGCCCGTCTAATCGCAGCTGGTCGAAACAAGTCTCTGCATTCCTATCCGTATATGCAACTGTATACGCAGTGAGATTTATAGACCAAATCGAATTCATCCTTTCTCACACAAAAAAAACACAACACGAAAAAAATGAATTGAAGGAGGGGGCTACGTGATTTAACTTTGAAGATAATATCCATAGCGAAAAGTGCGCGCCTTTCAACGTGACAAATATTCACGTATCATGCGATTTGAATGCGTTGTTGGTACTGCGAATTTGCAAGCTGCTGGCGAAATGTCACATGTCAACATCCTAACAATGGGAGAGAACACAATTGAGACGAATTCATAGTTACAATAACAATGAAAACGTTTGTAATGCAGAAGTTTTACTTCATTTATTTCGTTTTTTCCTCAGCTTCGCCTAAAATAAACACTTTTCACATATTTTCACGTTTTTTTAAAAAGAAAACTGCATTGACTTTCAGTTAAATTATTTGATTAAACTAATTTGGCTAAATGTTGATAATGCCAAGTAAATTTAGTGCACATCACGTTGTAATAAAGTATATTTATTTAGTGATAGAGGAATGCGTAAGAATATTTGAAAGTTGATGAAAAAGAAATGTGAAGCACGCTGTCACTAACATTGTGTTTTAAATAAGTCTGAACTTCACGTATGAGATGACGGTGATAGAAAATACTTTAAACATTCACAGCAGAAGACCGCTTTGGAGAATTCTGTTTTAAAGAGAGGGCTTACAGGAAACAATTAATTTTATTCTTCTATTTAAATATAAAAAAATCTTAATTTTGGCTTTATTATGCAATGCAAAAGAGAAACATTTTTGAGCACAAATTGTACAGCAGTGAACGCTGAACTTGACGTCGAGAATAAGTGAATCAGCAGCTGGTTTCGCTAACTAACTAGTGTTTGTTGGCTGGCAGGATGCGTTTTTTTTTTCTTAGTGGAAGTCACATAAAGTCGGTTTCCACCATTAGTCAACAACCTAAGCTGTCGATTATATGAAGACCTTACCTTGAAATGAAACTGTGAAGTTAAAAGTCCACCTTTCAGGGAAATTATAAATCCGCAATTGTCGTCACCAAAGAACAATTAGTATTAGATCCTGCTAAGAAAATGGCCTAAGAAAAATTATTATAGCAAGCGACCAGAATAGAACTTACAGTGCTCTGGAACTTATAAATATTCTGGCGGTCTATCATTGTGGAACCGGAAAAGAGAAAATTCTAGAACAAGACCAAACAGATTGCATATCTAATTATAAGAAAAGGCTAGGTCGTAATTCATTATGTCTATGCCAGGAGCATTAGAAACAAAGGGCTTGAGTTCGTTGCTTTATTGAATACGATGTGGCCTAAGATTGTTGGCATTAGTGAAACCTGGCTATCAGAATCAGATATGGTAAGTGGGATCGAGGGTAACGGATATACTATTTTTAGGAATGACAGAAGAGATAGGAGAGGAGGAGAAGTACTACTACTACTGATATCAGATGACCTACGTCCAGATAGGGTAGAAATACAAGAAAACAATGATGGTAACAATGTCCCTTTTGCAGTGAGTTTGAGTCTATCTGGTATGAAGTGGCGGTTAACAGAATGAAATACATGATGGGGTGTTGCTACAGACCTGGCAGCTCAGTTGTAGGGGACGAAGGAATGCATCGCCGATTTAGCCTTATAGGTACCAAACGAATGAACATTATGGGTGACTAATTTTCCAAACATTGATAGGGTAGAAGAGAAATCTCATGATAATAAAGAACGTGAATTTATTGAATTGTTGCGAGACAACTTTCTCAACAAGCACGTGAAAGAAGGAACTCGAGGTCAAAGAGTGTTGGATTTGCTCATAGCGTCAGAAGGGATCTCTGTCAAGAATATGGTTAATGGAAAAAATGTCAGCAATGCATGGGAATCTTTGAAAAAGTGCTTGAATGAGGCGGTATCTCAGTGCATCCCTAGTGTCCGAAGAATAAATAGGCTGAGAGTGAAATGGATGTGCAACCATATTAAGCAAGAGATCCACAAGAAGAAGATGATGCGGAAAGAATATCGTGAGAACAAGAGTGACAGGAGTTATGAAGTATATAAAGCTCAGGTCAGAAAAGTGTTGTGAAGAAAGCTAACGAGTATTGTGAAGAAAGTTAAAACGGAGTATAAAAAGAAATTGGCCATGCAAGCTAAAGGCAATCCAAAAGAATTTTATCGTTATGTCGCAAGCAAAAGAAAGAAAGAATGTAGAAGAATAACTTTATTGAATGCAGATGGTACACGAGTGTCAAAAGTTATTCAGTTAATGAGTGCTCACTTTGCTAAGATATATCAACCAGGTGTATGTAGCATGGTGCTACTGCTATGTTGGATGAAGAGTTAGAGGTTCATGAAAATGAGGTTGAAGAGCTCTTGCATAACCTGGATAAGAATTTGTCAATAGGGACTGATGGAATATCAGGACGTTTGCTAAAGGAATGTTCAGCTGAATTGGCTAGGCCTTTCGTACATTTGTACAACTTGAGTCTCAGTTCAGGAATTATACCACAGGAATGGAAGGAATGTATGATAGTTCCATTGCACAAGGATGGTGCAAAAACTGATGTGTCTAAATACCGATCTATTAGTATATCTGGTATGGTAGTGAAGATTTTAGACAAGTTGGTAACAACTCGCATACAGAAATGGGTAGACAATTCATTCTATACTCTCCAGGGAACATCATAGGTTTACTAAAGGAAGGTCATGTTTTAGCAATTTGCTTATATTTTATAACAGTGTTACGGCCGAGTTGGCTAAAGGGAATGGATACACTATGATAATGTTGGATTTTTCTAAGGCATTTGATAGGATACCACACAAAAGGATGTTGTGTAAACTGGAGAATATGGGATTGGAATATAATCTATTGACTTGCATCAGGAGATGGTTGACAGACAGATATCAAAAAGTGGTATACAGTGGGTGTGAATCTGCCAGATTTAAGGTAACCAGTGGTGCATCTCAGGATTCAGTCCTTAGGTCATTATTGTTCAATCTATACATTAATGATATCAAGCAGGGTCTATTATCATATGTGCAATCGTTTGCCGATGATGCGAAGATAGGCTGGGCAATCAGGGATGCTACTGATATTCAACAATTACAAAATGATTTGAATAGACTGGAAATCTGGATAAACGAAAATGGCGGTCAGTTTAATGTTCGTCATCATCATCATGCATATCAAGATTTAGGCCTAGCGTGGCCTGTTCCGGCCTTAGAAGTCATCGTTGAATCTTTTAAGAGGACGTCCTGGTTTTCTTTTTCCTAATGGCTTGTACTTTAAGGCTTGATTTGGTAATCTTTCTGTTTTCATTCTTTGAACGTGTTCCACCCATTTATGTTTATATTTTTAAATTTTTTCTATTCTTAATATTTGATTTAATTCTTTCAGAATTTCTTCGTTTCTTTTGTGATCAAATAGAGTATGCTTTGCAGTTTTTCTCATAAACTTCATTTACGCTGTTATTAATCTTTGTTTGTCTTTTTTGTTTTTTTGTCCAGATTTCACTTCCATACAATAAGACTGGTAGGGCTAATGTATTGTATACTTTGTCTGGTTTGTTTTTGAACTAGGTTTGGTTTAAATATAGAGTTAATTACACCTTTTATTTTTAAATATTTTGCAATTTTTGGTTTATATCTTTTTCGTTTTCATATGTGATCATACATCGTAGGTATTTAACAAGATCTTAGAACAGGTGAATTCATTTATCTATACTATTTTAGTTCTTACTGGATCATGTCCTTTAAAGGCCATAGTTTTTGATTTTTCTGTTGATATTATCATACCATAATCTTTGGATATCTCATAAAATAGCTTTCTGTAAGTTATCTTCAGAATTTGTAATTATTATTTGGTCGTCGGCAAAAAAGGCGAGTGCTTAAGTTCACAGTAGGAGAAAGTTTAATACCTTGATGGAAATTTTTATTCCATTTTATTATTATTTCATTTAGGTAAATATTAAAAACAGTTGCTGAGAGGGGACATCCCTGTCGGACACCTTGGTTTACCTGTCTCGTATATGATAGCTCATGATTTAATCTTATTTGTATTTGATTATTTTCATATATACTTGTGATAGCTTTTAGGATATTATTTGGTATTTGTCTTGCTTTTAATATGTTAAATAATATGTTTCTTTTAACTTTGTCAAATGCTTTTTCAAAGTCAATAAATGCAATATGTGTTTCTAAATTGTATTCTTTTCTTTTCTCTATTATTAATTTTAGGCAAAAGCCCGGGTCTATACATGATCGTCCTTTTCTAAATCCATTCTGTACTTCTAAAATAAAGTTTTCGGAATATTTCATTAGTTTGCTATTTAAGATTCTGCTATATATTTTGTAGCAGGAATTTAGTATACTTATACCGCTATGGTTTTTAGCATCATCTCTACTACCTTTTTAAAGATAGGAATCACAATTGCTTTTTTCCATTCTATTGGGGGATTACCAGCTGAATAAATTTTATTTAAAAATAATAGGAGTCTCTCTTTGAATCTTGTTCCTAAATATTTATATAGTTCTGAACCTAGTTTATCTTATCTTCTCCGGCCTTTAGGCAAAAGGCCTGGTCTATACATGATCGTACTTTTCTAAATCCATTTCTTGTTTCTTTCCGGCTGATTTCTAATTCTTCTTTAGTTATTTCCTTTTTATTTTCATTAAATGTTTGCCAGTTGTCTTTTTTAAAATATTTATCTGTCCACAATTCAGTGTCGAAATTTAGAAATTCTTCTCATTTCAATTCGGTGTTTAATTTTATGTTTTTTTCTTTAATATGCATTTAAGTGTTTCAAAATCTTATATACATTGGGTCTTATTTTATATAAATCATGTTCTAAATTAGAAACAAATTTTTTCCATGATTCTTTGTCTTTTTCTGACTTCTCTCTTAGCTATGGCTCTTATTCTTTGATATTCTATTTCCTCTTCTAATCTTTTACTACTTAACCATTTGTGATGGGCTTCTTTTTTCTTTTTGATTATTTCTTTCATTCTATCATCCCAGATCTTCAGTTTTCTTTCCTTTTATTGAATTTTTTGGTCTTTCCTAAGCTTTCTTTTGCTGCTGCATTTAGTATCGTTTTTATATTAAGCCATTCTATTTCTTCATTTTGTTTTATTTTATCTAGATATTGGTTAATTCTTTGTTCGTATAGCCGTTGTACATTTGTGTCATTCAATAGTCTAGTTTTGTAAACAAATGTTTTATATTTTCTTTCTGTTCTTATTACTTGTAGCCATTTAGGTGGTAATCTTATTTTTATTTTAACAAGGAAGTGGTCACTGCTTATTTCATATCCTATGTGAACTCTAACATCTAACGAAAACTTTGATGTCTTTTCATTTAATATAAAATAATCTATTATTGATTTCCATCCTCTTTCTGCCCCAGTATATTTATGTATGTCTTTATAGAAGGAATTCATTATTTTTAGGTTATTATAAACTACAAAATCAATCAATTTTTACCAGTCCTGTTTAGAGTATCTTCTCTATTATTATTAATTGTTATTATTATTATTATTAATTTTCGTGTTTCCAATTCTTGCATTTAAATCTCCTGCTAAAATTATGTAATCATTTTTATTTATTTTATTATATATGTTTTGTAGCTGATTATAAAAATCAATATTATCTTGTTCTCTTCCCTCTTCTGGGGCATATAAACCAATTATTATTAAATAGCCTCTATCTATTTTTATTCTAGCTTCTATTTTTCTTTCATTCCATAATTTGTAATGTTTTAACTGTTTTGAAAGGGAGTTATGAATCCAAATCATGACTCTTGCTTGTGCTCTTTGGTCTCTGTCGACTCCACTGTATTATCACATTAAAATTTTCTGTTCTCATAGTTCCTTTTCATTTCTTTTTTTTGTTTCAGTGATTATGTTAAATGTTAATGTCAGTTTAATGTTAGTAAATATAATGTTATGCACTTTGTCGTGATTAGAGTTCCAGCGGCATATTATATTACCGGTTTTGCTACAAGAAACTGAAGAGGCAAGGGATCTTGGTGTATTGGTGGATAAGAATTTAAAGTTCAAAGATCACATAGCAAACGTTGCAAATACAACTCGGAGGATAATTGCTATGTTGAAGCGAACCTTGACATGTAAGAATAAAGAAAAGAAGTCATTTTGCCTCTTTATAAGGCTTTGATAAGACCACACCTGGATTATTTGTGCGCAGATTTGGTCTTCCGGGTTCCAAGGGAATAAAGAAGCTGTGGAAAAGGTGAAAAGAAGAGTTACAAAGATTATATCCGGATTATGGGATTTAGATTATGAGGACAGATTGCGAGTATGTGGATTGCAGAATCTGGTTAACAGGAGAAAGAGGGGTGATATGATAGAGGTCTATAAACTTTTGAATGGGTGTTACAGCATTTCAAATGATGAAATTTTTCGTTATATGGAAGGCGGGGTGAGAACAGGGGCATCCATGAAGTTAAGTTTGTTCTCAGCCAAGAAAGAGTTAAGAACTAGGTTTTTCTCCCAGAGAGCAGTGAGTGAATGGAATAATTTGCACTTAGGGTAGTGAGTGCATCTAGTGTGAATGAATTTAAGGGAAGGTATTGATAGCTGGGTTGGATAATTTACAGCCTCCCTCGATGAGTCCTTGACTCCCCGAAGGTCTCAGATAATAATAATATTTTGCTAACTCAGCAAAGCAAATTGTAAAATGACGAAACAAACAATAAAAATGAAATTTTCTGTCTACGTCGAATCCCGGTTCACATTCATCCAAGTAATGCTTTGGATGGACCATTCTTCGACGGAATAATTCAAACTTTCTGAAAATTCTAATAGGATCAGAACTAGTAGCGTTTTTATCCCCTTCATTCCTTACAGTGATAATATTTATATTCGGTTATTAACTTCAATAACCTCACTATTTTAATAGTTGTATTTTAAATAAAATTTAGTTTTATTTCAATGGGATTAAATAAGAAAAATTAATCTTTTTCTGAACCAAACTAAATATTTTTCTGGATATGCTTATAGTAGCTAAAATAGCACCACCAGAGAGCGCTGAATTTGGTTCTACAATGACTAAAACATAACGAGGCGTGTGTTTAGAATCTGAACACTTAAAAATAGTTTTTATATAAAATGATACTTTATGAAAACCTTATATAAACATACGATTGTTGAATAATAGCGTAGTTGAATAATATCTCAGAATTGATAGTTTTCTAATTTATATTAGAAAAATATTAGAAAATATAACAATATATAACATATCGATATAAATAAATAAATATGAAAGTAGTTTGACTTAAATATTCGTTAATCTGTAGAAAAGTAATTACTATATTTCAACCAATGGTTCTCATTGGGCAGCTAGAAGTAATATTTGTAGCATTTCATGGTCGCCTTCATAATCTTTAACCGGAAAATCTATTCTAGAATATCCCAAACAGACACTCGAATCTTCTGGGCACACTTATCATGGTCAAGCGCGTGCAAAATAAGAAAACGTTTCCCTTTGTTTAATGGTCGTTTCGAACATATATGTCGCAATTAAATCACGATTAAAAGATTTGCCTCTGCGGACTATTTTTCTTTGTTTTACCTTTCGAAATATTTTAAACACAAACATTGGGAATAATGCATTTCGCTCTAACGATTTATCGACAGGACCTTTTAAAATCGACCCATGTTTTCACGGGCCTGGATTTCTTTTTCGTCCTCTTTTGAATGCTAGCAGAATCTAAGGCTGTTTATGTCATGTTCTAATTATTCACGATGCCGATGAAAAATTACCTTCGTTAGGATGCAAAGCTCTTCATAAGGCGTGTACGTGCTTCTACTGACGGGCACAGTTTATAATAACTGCGAGATTTGCGCATATCTTGAACAGCACTGTTAACGAAGCTAATCAACAAAACAACCTTCCAAACTGTGTGATTTTATGTTTAGTTTGGCCTGAATGACCTCACTCAACGTGCCTGTATGTACGGGTTGTTCAAGAACAAATATTTACGCACTAATATATGGTGTCGACAAATATTGCGGTTTGATATGCTGCTTAAATAAACTAAATTCTGTTCAAGAAATTTATATTTTTGGTTAAGAATAGTGAAGAACCAATGGATTATGATCCTCCATACTTGAAGATCTGAGTTAAACTAATGAGCATGTTAAGAACATGCATGATTGAAGAACAAAGTGAAAAACATGTGATCGTAAAGAGCGTGCAAAACTGAAGAACGGATTTAAAAGCATGCAGTCGTAAAGAACCAATCAGTCAAGAACATTTTACTTTGGTTCTTCTGATTTCATTTTCTATTCGCCAACAATTTGAATTTAACTTTCTTAACTACAGTACCACCAAATTACCCTCGTTCTATTTTGGATATGAGCACGTTTTCAATAGGGTTTTATTTTGATGTGACGCTAACCAGATGTGAGGACCCTATTATGGCCGAAATAACAGAGAAATAAAGGAAAGACGCGGCTTCGACAGATAGCAGAATAGCTATGCAGTGGTTGAGGTAGTCGGAGAGCAAAAGGTGAATCGCATTTCCGGAAAGAGTTATGATCCAGTTAGGTCTGCTAAGTGTTGAAGGAGCATTTGGTAAGTGCTGCTACGCACAACCGTAAGGTAAAAGGAATCTTAAAGATCATGTTTCAACTGTTAATATAATGACAACACAAAGTATCTGGTTTTTGAAAGATTGTCTGCATAGGACGGATAAAGGAAAGATGTGTTTATCCAAGAGACCATTTTCAGCCGAAGTGGAATTATTTTTAGATTACTATCGGACTTTCCTGTGTTGTTTCGCAGAGCAAGTTTGACTTACAGTTTGTTGTACGGCGCATGAACTGTGTACATGTTTGCAGGGAGAAATTCTTTACCAGATTAAGATTTCTGCCAAACAGCTCTCACAACTGTAGATACAGACACGTGGTCCAGCTTTTCGTCACTTATTCAAAGGCAGCAAAATACTTGTTCATTGATCTTCAGCGTAGCTCGTAGTTAATCTTCATCAACGTATGACAGCTCTATACGCACCCCACCATGCCGTAGTTCTGCGGGAATGATTTAGTTTATCGGTTTTCGGATTGTTGATCATCGACCGAAAGGGTTTTCAAGGAGTTATTCCACTCTAAAGTGTCCGATAATTTAGCAGTTGTCGTAAGTTGATTATGACCTGGTAGCGACTCGGCAAGTTTACTGCCATCCACCTGTTACACCAATCCAATAACGCACTAAAGTCCTAAATTCTTTATTTCTCTCCTGTCTTAACACGGACGCTCATTAATCACTAAATAAATAAACCGCTTTTCCTTTTATAGGATCGTTATCTTTACTGGAAATATTTCAAGCACTCAACATGATCGTCCTTTATTTTATTTCAATACATTAAAAATAAAAATTTTAATTGCAATTATAAAATAATGAACTATTAGTAATAAAATATGCTCTTAGAATGTTTTTAAATTTAAGAGTTAATATAATACGTGTAAAGCGGAATTTCTATTTTGTTCGGTCAGCTTACAATTATCGAAATATTTTAGATTGATTAAAAAATATAAGAGAAAAGTAATAAATCGAGTTTAAACTTTTATTAGTGTCATTTTTGTTGAATTTTCCATCGGATAACCTTTACCATTCTGGTATCGTGATCTATCAGAGTTTGCTAGTAAACTGACTACGAGAACTCCATAAAAGTGTGCAGTGAAAAGCTACTGCCACGATCCACGCTTCACGGGATCAAGCAACAATTTTCGTGCTGAAGTACTTGATGCCTTTTTACAGGAATTTATTTTGCCAAGCTAGAAACGTTTCATCCATGAAAAAGTTTTCTTTGGTAAACTTAAAGTGCACCATTGTGCCGTAGGCTCGAAATTTATTTCCGTGAGAGGAAAAGCTTACTGCCGTGCGCTAAGAACCGACGTACTCGGACAATGAAAACGACTTCGGCTTCGGCACAGCAGGCCTTAAAAACAAATCATTATATTAGATTTGATAATAGACAGTTATGTCAAATAACATGCTAGCGTAGTGATCTAGCTCACATCGTAAGCTTTTTTTAAAAGACGCATTTGCTAAGTGATGTCTGAATTACTTAGCCAATGAGGAAATGGATTTACCGCATCGTAGATGAACAATTTTCACAATTCTGAGCGAATAATTCTGAACAGAATTCCTTATGCAGTTCGTAAAAGCTAAATAAGAACTGCTGTTAATCAACAAAGTAGACAATTTAAATATTTCCTACCTTGAAATTTATATTTTGCATCGAGAACTCTTCAAGATTGTTTTTCTTCGTGTCTCTTACATTGCCTTATCGCCAAAGAGCGGACACCATAGAAAAGTAAACCTGGACACCATAATTTGATTGGTTCAGTTGTCGAAAATTACTCTCCACATAGAGTTACAACATCGCTATAAAATTATCAGGAAAATAAATTAAAAAAAAAATAGTCGCAAGTGACTTTACCAAACTTTAGGATATGCTAACGTTAACCACACGGTACTCAAGTCACTGCTTCTTGTCTCATTCATCAAATATGACAAAAATCACTTAACTGATGCCATAATCGATATTGTTGCGGATCAAATTCGCTGGAAACTGTAACCTCCAGCAAGCAGTAGTCTTTGCCATCAAGTTTAATATACCCGAACGATGTTAACCAGTCGCCATTAATAGAAACAATTTTTAAATCGACAGGCGACACAACTGTGATATTAGTTATTAATTATATAAATACGATGCATAATAAATGATCGTGTGATGAAATAATCATCAAAAGCTAATGATAAATTCTTGAAATCCAAGTTCCTAAGACGAAGGTAGCATTCAGAGAACCGTACATATGAATTCATTATTGCTAGGATTCTAAGACTTCTAAACTTCCGTGTCATACGTGAAGATTGCTGTGAGAAATAAGCTTAAGATCACAAACTAGTAAGCCCAAGTAAAGCAGAGTAACAGGAGTACAATTTATATTTACTGAGATAAGTTACTTCTCTGTTTGAGAAGAAAAAGGAACCCAAACAGTCGCATTAAATAAATAAATAAATTCCGTGTGATGATACAGCGTTCCCCCTTTTTACGGGAGTTCACGGTACCGTCTAGTTCCCCCAAATTTTATCCGGGCTCCGGAACCAGCATAGGCTGACGAATCAGACCTATGGCTGGGTCAGTATTCCTGACTGTAATCCGTTTGTGTCCTCGGACCGGTTTGCCTGCTTGCGGGATGAAAACCCCCAGATAAACTGGCAGAAAAAACCCTGCTGTCCACGCCCAAGACCGACTAACTTGGCTATGGCTGAGGAAGATCACATGATATACACTAACTGAACTAAATATCACTATAGAAAATCCAAGCTTTATAAGCACCAACATAAAATTGAAATCCGTAGAGAAATAATAAATGAAAGCAACCATTTTAAGAGAGAGGATCAAAAACATGATTAAGCACAATTAAAAACAACTTAGTTCGTAGTGACAATGGTATAAACAGGAAATAAAGAATTGACGAGTACTAGGACGTTGATGGTCCGTCATATCGCATGGTAAATGTCAATGTGCTATCCACCAGTGGAATGCTTTGTACAAATCAGAATATTTTAGGTTCGCCTAAATGCCAATTGCTAAAAGTGTTTCATAGAACTGAAGATGCTTCAAAGACATTGATAGCAAACAGATGTTATTAAAATTTGAAGTAAACTAGAAAACCAAATTAATTACAATCTAAATTTTAAATATGATTAAAATTATTTATTCGTACAGTTCGTAAAAATGGCGACTTTTTTTAAATTTTATAATAAATTAAAGATATTTCAGATGGTTATTAAATTCCTGAATGTTTGTATTCGCCTTCTCGATTTTACTCTTTTCATTTGTTCATTTTGAACTAATGAATGATAGAAATTCATGACTTTCTATCAATCATCAAATGAATAATAGCAATGAATGATGTCTCATAGAAATTCTATACACATTTATAGATTACTTAAATATAAATATGACAAATTTAATTATTTCAGCGGTTATTACATGCTTATAACAGTTCAAATTGTAAGCTGTTTTAAAATAAAAGCATATTTGGAGCGGACATTATCTAAGCATTATTTCTCTTATAATTATCATATTACATCTTGCACATTATAATCTGCAATGTGATATTAACGTAACCTGACCTTACCTAATTATAACTGTATAATAACCTGTTGATGTGGCATTAAATGATAGTTTAGTTAACAGAGAAAAACCATCGATGTAACTGCCACGGCGATGCTTTGATCTGGCAGCTAGCTTCACTCCGAGGTGATAAAAGAAGAAATGCCGGCTACAAACCATTCTATTTATGACCATCTGAAAGTAGCAGTTTAATTTTAAGTCGACTCCTGGCAACAACGTACATGAAATAAAAAAATAATAATAATAATAATGGCATCGCATTTCTTACAAACCAGCGGCACTTCCGTTACTTTCATGCTGTTTTTAATCTCGTTGCACGAAATTAGTTTAGGCTGCATTTCGTATATTGTTATAGGGTGTTCCAGCACGTGCGTCACATGTTGCATTAATGTCACCCATTACTTTTCCGGTTAAATTTACCGCATTCTATGGCAAATTTAACCCGAAAAAATTGATCGATGCGAACTATTTTGTTTTGATGCTTTCTAGAAAAGCCAGATTAACATTCCGAATTTAGATCAGGTGCATTTTAATATTTATCTTCTCATTGGTTTATCTTATTTAAGTTACTATTTATTTTATATTAAACTTCGTTAAGCTGAGTTATTGTATAAAATGTTCACCAAAGTTATTTTCAACTTCTGTTGTTCCTTGACCAAAGAGTCATCTTCTACTTCGTTTGTCTCTCGATCAGTTATTTTTCAACTTCGGTTAGAAAGGTTCCCCCCCCCCCCCCCATTATTTACATGTCTACTTGTAGACGAAATTTTGACGGCATTACTGAATTCAGATAGAGCTTGTGTGTCGTGCTCCTGGTTTTAAAACATTATTCAGTCCGGTGATGTTTAGTCAGTAGCAGTTGACCTACAAAACCGACGAACTTGCTTTATTTATGGTTCGTTCCTGCTGGAAATGTTTGTGTAAACTGGGAATTGTTTGATAGCAATGAAGCGAATCTAATGCATATTTTAACCTTGGAAAGTATAATTTTAAGCGATTATTTACTTTACTTGTTTCGATGGCGCAGATCTTAGTTTATATAAACTCTCCGCTGCCAATCAGAACGTTCCTCTTTTCAGTTTTCCACTGCGCGCCAGCGCGCGCATCCTACAGTCCCGGTTGATTTGGTAGAGAACGTGCTCTTTGCTGAACTCCGTCATTTGGCTCCTGGTGTAGAGAGGAACGCTACACGCCGTTCGTTTTCAGCAGGCGTGCTCGCGGTCCGCGTGTTCCTGCTCTAGGATCGTGTGCGATGGCGCTTCTCAGGAAGCCGCGGAGGAGGAAGAGGAGGGACAGCGTTCCTTACCAAATTACCAAGGAGATACCAGGCAGGATTTTTCTGTGTATTGTCCTATGGACGATTCTTATACCACCAGTCAACAGTACAGGTGGGTATTATAGTTCATTCACTCTTTTAAGGAAAGAGCAAATGTGCTAACTTAGGTGATTTCTCCTGGACCCGTTTGTTTGGAGTTTCGGAGATATTTCACAATAGCCCAATTTTTATTATTGTAGTATTCTAAAATAAGCACATAGCAGATGTCTCTTTTGTACGATTTTAAGTTTTTTTTTTTTTTTTTTTTTTTTAAGAATGACCGAACTAGTTGATTGTTAGTAACTGTTGCATTATATCTCGAAATAGTATTTTCTTGTTCCTCTACAGTTTCACAATAATTGTCGCATTAGGAACTTATTAAAATTTATTGTTTAGCAACTTGATACGGTTTAGTTGCTGAACTATCGAATGAATTCGATAACAGGACATTACTGTTCCTTTAAATGCATTTTACTAGAACTCGTCTAAATGGTGATGTTTTTGATGTGGACAACGGATGTACTCAAAATACTATTTTCGAGTTCTACCGATTGTCTGTTAATGTTTCAATACTTCGAACATCCTCAACATATATTGTTTTGGATATATATCGAATAATTAACGCGCGTTACATCGTAAAGGTTACTTGTTTCATTTTCGGCTGTTGATATCCTAACGAAAGATCCATGGACTTTCTTCCTTGTTTAGCTTTTAAATAACGTAAAAGCTTTAACCGGAACACGAGATAAACGCTATAGTTGAAGTCTTGCAAGTAAGAGTTTACATAATTCGAACTTCAGATAGACCTAAGGGGATATTTGTGTGTCCACTGCAGTTTCCAAACTATATGAACGGTGAATGGCTAATCAAATCGCTTCGTACTTTCTCACAGTCCTAATTCCCTCTTAACCTACAGCGCCGGCAGTGTGCCATTCTTTTTCTTTTTTTGGTAAACCATGCCTAGTTATGATTTTTTAATAGAAGGAGGGATTGGGACTTGTAGTAAAAAGAATCCACGAATTTGCTTTTTCGTGCTACTGGTTCCCACCTCCCTAATATCATTCTAACAAAGAATCAGTTCTCTCAATTAATCTGTTCGTTATAATACTGAGCAGCATGTTATTTGAATAAACAAATAGCTTATGACCCTACTCGTGAACCCATTGACGTCCTCTGGTCAGCGGGTCAAAATTTATGACAAAATGTAAGCCATTGTTCTGCTATGCACTGATTACACAGTACATTAATCCTTGAATTACTTGCAAAATATATCCTTTATGCATCAGGATTTAGCCTGATGCATCACAAACCCTCATTTCGTTTGTCGCAGATAAGAATGCTCCACTTGAAAGAGATGCGATTGGAATTTCACTTTTGTGTTCGTTTGCTTTCCCCTTCCAAGCAGTTTGTTACATTTCGTAGAACAGTAGAGTTTAACTCTCTATTAATCATTTCTTCTCTGCTTTATTTCGCTCATATTTCGTTCGATCGATGAAGGGTCGCCTCTGTATTCCATCCATTACCGACATTGTCCTTTGGTTGGAAAGATGAGGATTCGATTCTCACCGTATTACGATAAATCTTTGAAGACTTTTTCCAAGTGAAAGTGATTAGCCGATCTCATTCAAAGGTTGCAGGGTTTGTCTCCCGGTTTTTTTCCTTTCAAGAGTCCGACTTGACTCTTGAAGGAAGAAATTAGAAAATACAGTGGTTGCTATTGTCAACCAACTCAGTAAGCGAGCGAGTGGCATTAATACGTGCGCTAACACTTAGCACACAGTATTAGCCAAGGAATTAACAAAAGTCGAACGAAGAAAATAATTTTGTCCAATTGACGCACTCCATCCAAACTTCGATGCGGCTTCAATCTTTCCTGGGGATAAGGTCTTCTTCAGACGAAATTTTGTCATGGACGAGTTTCTTTTTCCGATATTTTTTCTCTGGAAAACATCCAAGAATGAATTAATCAGATAATTTTTTTCCATCGTCTGTCAGGTATCTTTTTTTTCTGCACTCATCTGGTCCAAATCTTTCTATGGAGACCATGCTGAATATCACTGAGAACTTCACTAAATAAATCTCACCTGCAATTTACTCTTTTTAATATTAAATTGCTGCCATCTTCGGGTTTCTTTTAGTCATGAACAACAGACGTAAACCGCACATGTGGACCTACGAAATATTAGTCATTTTGCTTATCTTGAACAGAATCTGATCTTCTTAATGAACTTGATGTCCTTCATAATTTTAATGCAAAATCAAAGTCGTATGGTGGATTCGTGTGTCTCTGAAATCAGACATCCCTGAAATATCAATTCTTCATGGAGGAGAAAGTACAATTCTTTTATTTGTTGTTGCATTGTTAGGATTCTCCACCTCCGTCAACCACCTCAACAGAATTAAAATGGCATCACCAGTGGACACATCAGTGGCAAAAAAAAGTGAAACAAGCAGAGAAACTAAAAAAATTCCAAATCTACGTAATTTACATTATCCTAAAGGGAATTCCTTACCCTTAGAATTAAATGTACATCAGGGTGTCATAGAATGGAATTTGACTCTCAGGTTGGATGCCGATAACTCTTGTGAACTGGTCTCTTCCATATTTCTGCATGACTGTGCACTTTTTAATTGTTAGCTACAACAATGAAAATATTGTGATAGCATTGAATAATGTTGATCCTTTCCTTGTTTGGAGGCAATAATGAATGGTGATGTTTTTGACAACTCCATTGTTAAAACCCTGGCGTGTTTTTCAGGGAATAAGTTATCATTCAAAAAAATCAATTTTGCACTGGCGTTGTATCTATATAACGACCGTAGTCATAAGTAGATTATATTGGTACAATGTTGATGACTACGTGTCTTCGCAGTCATCAACATTGTGCCACTATAGACTGAATTCCATCAGTGGATTTTTGGTTCTCATCCCGAGATGAATTGGAGTGTTGAATCGCTTGAAACCCATCTTGACATTTCGACTAGACTACGGAAAATGTTCTGAGGTATTCGGGACAAATTAGATAGAATAACGTCCGTGAGGTTAGCGACCGAGCTAGGCACTGGTGTCAACAGGCTTATCTATCTATCTATCCCACTGGCTTTAACAGGCCTTTAAGGCCCACAACCTTCCAAGCATGCTTGGATTTCGTAACCGAAATACGAGGATAGAATGGTCACTCCTATGCCTCAAGGTATTCTTGGCTGTATCTCTGTGTGTTCACGGGGCCGGTTTGCCTGCTTGCGGGATGAAAAACGCCAGATAAACTGGCGGGAAAAACCCTACTGCCCGCGCCCAAGACCGGCTAACTTGGCTATGGCTGAGGAAGATCCTTCAGCTCCTCACGTCTCCGACGGGAATCGAACCTAGGACACTCCTTCCCCAGGCATATGGTTGCGAAGCGCAAAGCCACTAGGCTAACCGCGCGGACGTCAACAGGCTTATACTCCGTTCAAATCAGGATAATTGGGAGGCCTCCGGGATTCAGTTTTATCATAAAACAATATGACTGAACAAGACTGCATGAGAGAAATGACTCCGTATGTTTAGATACTTGGACCTTGAGTAGTAACCTAAAAGAGAAAGGTGGACAGAAAAGTTTCTTCCAATTTGAGTGTAAGAGGAATTGTTGATTTACAATTCAAGTTCTATTTGTCTGTTCCGAAATATTTGAAAAATATATTTGAACTTCGGGGATTTTACAAGCCTTTATACTCACGAACTCAAAATACACCACTGGCCATATTTGGGATGGTGAGCGAATTAGAGATGCCGCTCACCTGGATTGGCTAAATGTTTACAAACTACCGATAGTCCAAATATTAAAATGGCAGTCTCTAGCGAGGTAAAGTTTGTTTGTTTGAGAAGAATTAGAACTGACATTCTAATTGTTCCCAAAGGTATAAACAGGTTGACCAACACAGGAGCTCTGTGTTGGTCAACCTGTTCACTCCCTTTTCACTCCCATTTCCTGAGCCACTGTCGCTATAGTCATTGCAGTGTACATATATGGTGCATCGATATTTAAATAAGTCCACGAAGGCAGCTCAGTACTTACATATTCTGCATAATCAGATACTACCTACACAGGAATTCTTTTGGAACAGATCCCCCCCCCCCCGTTACTATCAAGACGACATTGTCCTATGCCACAAATCTGCAGCTGTTATGGAATTAGTATGAAGAGATGGGTGTAAAACGACTGCCCTGGCATGTGCAGAGTCCTGACCTCAACCCTATCGAACACTTGTGGGATGAATTGGAGTGGCGAACCGTCGCCGAACTCAGTGCTGCTTTGATGGAGGAATGAAGACAAATTCCACCTGATGTCTGCCGCAGATAGAAAGGGTGCAGGAGGTGATCCGAGCCAACGGTGGGCATATCCCATAATAGGGTTCGCTTGTTGGTATCAATTGCAAATTGCTCAAGTGTTCGAACAAGTATTGGTAGATAGTGTATAGTTGGTCACATGCGTTACCACGTGTTCTAAGCAACTTAAGAATACTGATGCGTTAATCATCAGTAGTATTGATCCCAATAGGAAAAACAAAGGATCTTTCGGAGTTCGATAAAGGGCTTATGGTGGGTGCCCTTCTGGCAGGATCCACGATTTTGAAAACAGCATATCTGACTGGTTTCTCAAAAGGTGAAATATCCCCGGTGTTCAATCAGTAGAAAAATAACCCACTATGCTTGTCGTAACTATCGTCCTAAGACAGTCTGTCAGGAAAGATCGCCGCCGTCTGAGAAGGCTTGTTCGGACAGACAGAACTTCTCGTATGCAGCAGTTGGCTGAAGCATTTAATAAAGACGCCGTTCCCGCCCCAAATCTCATCGAACTAAGGACATTGAAACTCTACGTAAAATGAAATTTTCTAATTCGGTGATCGGCAAGTGAAGCTCGAGTCTCGGTCACAGCTGAAGTATGTGATTAAACTATTATAGTTCAAAAGAATAATTGCAGATAAAAATAATTTAAAATAATTATTAATTAAAAATTATGAACGATTATCTGATCACTTCCCAAAACCTGGATTTTGGTAGGCAGACTGATCGGTTCAGATTCGGACGATTTTGTAGCGTTTCGTGGAAAACACGACAGAATTTGAACTCGCTGGAATGCAGTTCCAAAGAGCAAGGAATGCCTGTTTAAACCAGGAGAATCATTCTCGCACCGTAACACCGTTACGACCCTTAGTACGATAAATCTACACACTTCTCTAACTTATTGCATTTATACATTTTCGTAGATGGCGTTTTCTGCACAGACGTCGTACTCAAAGAACGTTCATCGCATTTTAAGAGTGAATATTGGGAAATAAACGCTGCGATGCCACAAATTTTCAGCTATACCGTTCGATTACTCTGGATTAGTCTCGCCTACTAGCAACGAAATCGTTTTAAAATTCGGCCGCTAATAAGTGCGGATTGCTTATTTTCAGGCAACACTGAAGAATCACCGAACTAAAGTTCCGCTGCAGTGAATTGCGTCGGAATATTTTGGATTCTGCCCACTGCGTTCAAAATGACCAACCAACGAACACGAATTATTTTGAGTATATGAGAGCTTTGAAGATTAATCTAAAAAAATCATTTTCAACCTGAAGAGTAAGTTTTAAAGGTGACATTAGCATGTTCTTTAGCTTTCAATTTTAAAATAAACGTTTGCCACGTGACAATTTCGCCTGGAACAAGAACTTTTCAACTGAAAGATTCCACCGGTCTCATACAGAGATGGAAGGTTGCAAAACAGGCCAGAAGATCACACGTTGTCCTCATAACCTTAGCTGCTTCCGAACAATAATGAATATGACAACATTTTTTTCCTCCTGGATCTCAGGTTGTTCCTAACAAAATCGGCCAGAGAATACACGCATTTGACAGATTTCTAGATAGGATTAACCACCCCTATCAGTATTAATTAGCTTTCTGTAAAGCCAAATTGCTTGACCCTGAGAGGCCATGACGACTGCTGGGTTATTTGTCTTTGTGTTGGAAAGTTGACTTACGTTGCCGCACACATTGCAGACTGTGATCGGATGTCTTCGTAATTTTCCGCTTTCAGTAAGTATCAGACTTCAAAGAATATTCGCATGCACCAAGTTCTGCTTCAAGCCTGGAAAAATGCCTTTCAACTAAGAGAAACAATGTAATAAAGGTCCGCTGGAGAACTAATCGCTTGGTTCTCATAACATGACAGAAGATCTCACGACGATGATACACGCGTATCTTCGTCACTGGCTATTCCGAACTATTCTTTCTTGATGCTTCAAAATTCAAAGAGAAAATCTCTCACTATATATGTCAAGTTCAAAACACTGGACAGCTGACATGACCCTGCATGTGTCCTTATTGTGATAGTGTCAATGCCCTACAGCGTCATTACCGAGAATCGTCTAACACACCGAAAACGTCATGAGTGTCCTACGGCTGGAAAAAACTGTTTGATTGAGGGATATGATGCCCTCAATTGAAAATCTGTGGGACAAACTGGAGCGTTGGATGAGGTCAAGGGACGTCCACCCCACAACAATCGAGGTCCTCATTACATGCCTACAAGAAGAATGGTCCAAAATTCTCATTGATCGCTATCGTATGCTAGTGGAAAGTATGCCCCGTAGGATTGCTGCACTCATCGCAGCGAAAGGAGGTCCTCCGTCTTATTAAGGGAGAGGCGCCATGGCTGCTTGTTCCTCACACTGTGTGCTGTCTGTTGACTTCTTTCCAAGCAATATATATATATATATATGTGTGTGTGTGTGTGTGTGTGTGTCTGTATTGATGGCTGGCATTATTGGATTTAATATATCTGATAATAAGAAATATAAAAAAACAACAAAAAAAAAGAAATAAAAGGGGAACGCTTTTTTAGTTGAGGCAATTAAGTTCATGAAGGAAAAATCTCAGTTACTGAAAAAAGGAACAGTTCTCCCACTCTGGTTTTTAACAGAATTTGCTGCGCAGATAATGGGCCTGTGTAAGGAGTTGCGAGGTCGACAAGATATTCGGTTTTTGGTTAAAAAGAATGGTTTTGAATCCCATACGAGAAAGTTTTGTGGGTTTAATTTTTCAGATGAAGATGAGCTAACTGGTATCATAAGATTTTTCTCCGCAGGTCGGGCCAACCAGTTGAATAACTTGCGTATTAAGCTTACACGATGACGTCATGGCCAAGTTACAATTCCATCAGGCCAATGGAATTGTATACAATTACAGTATGTTTGTTGGATGCAAGAACAAGGCCTGAATGAAATTACTCCTCCTGCTCTTCGTTTCACAGGCAGAATTATCATAAAAATGAAACGCGTGCGAAAATATAATTTCTTGTTTCTCAAAATCATATATATAGGATTATAAACCTTTTAAGAAAGCATTTTGAAATTTTCAGAATTTTTTAATTTTACGAAACGCTTAGAAAAAAACTAGAAAAAATAGTAGAAAAATTTTAAAATCGAAATTTGGACAGATCAGCTGCTGTAAATAATTTTTTAAAGACAAAAATTGAATTATTTAAATTAACAAACAAATTAAAAACTGTAAGAATTAAAAATTGTCTGTCATATTTATAAGTGACTAAGAATTTTAATTGGATTAAGGATTCAAGCAAGTTGGTAGTATTTCAGGTGCATGAAATGTTGAAATAAGAGTGCACGATTCTCCTAAAATAGGAGTAATCATGTGCTTAATTAATTCAGTTCAAAACCAGATCCAAACTGACTCGGGGACAATATAATTTTCTTCTTTTGACAACGTTGGACTTTTCTTAGTCCCTTTTTTCTTTATTCTGTATTGTGGTTTAAATATATGCATTTTAGAGAAGTTCTCTGAGATAAATGAACATTTTTCGTTTGTCTATTACTTATCCCCATCGTAAATTTCTGCAGCGCCAGGTATGGCAGTCAGTTGCTCGGTCTAAACAAAACTTAATGAAAATTTATAATTATTTCATTACTTAGAATTGAAGTGACTGCCAAGATTTATTTTTATGTAATAAACATAGTTTATTTTATATGTTTGTGTGTATCGCATCCATAAATTATCGTGAAAATCTGGAGAACAAACATGGATCTCGTTTAGGCCACTTAAGTCCCCTAGTAAGCAGTGAGAGCTGATGTCCTATCGACGAAAGTTTAATCTTCCACCTAAAAAAAACATTCACAAAAAAATTACGCCAGCAGTATGAATCAAGCACCCCCTTAGATTGAAGAGCGTCTCCACACCTCATTCGAGGAAGGTTCGTGACACAGGCCGACAAGGCTGGCATTAGACAATAATAATAATGAAACCATCGTAAATCGTTTATTTTATAAGGTTGGGATTGTTATTAATTAACAACCCTTTGTTTCAGTGGATTATTAATTTTTATTTGAATTTTTATGTCGCATTGTTGAACACAAGTAAAAACTTGCTAATGTAGTATATGAAAAAAGTAAGACCAAGAAAAATGAAATGAATAAACATTCCTACAAGGGAAAAAAAGCTTCAACCGCCGCCTACATTCGGGGAAGAAATTTAATGGAACTGGTGGAAATTATTAAAGAATTGATGAGAAAACGTTTAAGGCGATTTCTGTTCTCATCAACCATCGCGATTTCCCAACATTTTTTAGCTCTTTCGTCGTATCATTCATTATTAGTGGAGTTCTATAAGCAAAGAACGAGAACAGGTTCTTATAAAACAAGAACCAGATTCTGTGTGTGTGTGTGTGTGTGTGTGTGTGTGTGTGTGTGTGTGTGTGTGTGTGTGTGTGTGTGTTTCTTTAATGCATTTGTGCAGTGGGTTCATTAAATTTCAGAAAATTGTGACTTGCAACATCAACATGGTGTGAACCGCACTCGGAAAATAACAAAAAGCATTGCGATGCACGCGTGTAGTAAGTATGAAGCTAGAATACATCAGAAGACATATTTTCGGTTTACTTTAGTATCTGCATCCTTGAAGCGAGGTATGCGCAATATTCTCCAGAAGTATTGAAGAAATTAACGATTATAAGGAAATTTCTAAAGTTTCGGCCCATATTATGTATGATTGGCTCTTTGGTAAAACACCCCTCATACTTCCACGAAATGGAATATACTTTCATTCAATATTCTGCATAATTCAGTTCATAATTCTCGAACCAGATCCATTTTAGAATTCATTTTTGCATGAATCCAAATTCTCGAAATGGAGGAAACAATTTGACGCGTTCCAGCATAATAATAATGCTGGAACACGTCAACTTGACCTCCATTTCAAGAATTTGGTTTATCGATCTATGGGATGGAGCATTATTATGTTGGAATATGTATAACCAAGTTCGTTAAAATACCGGTGTCATGGAATTCAGAATATCAGTATGGGAACACATCATCCTGAAATTTTTCACGATGGCCGACGGTAGTTGCACGATATCATCGAAGTTTGTTTTTGTTATGATGCAATGCCGAATATAACTAGCTAGCATTCGCTTGCATTCTCTTCACTAACCTTCATCCATTTCCAGAGATAAGGAGTGAGCAAAGCCCCAAGACACTTTCTCAGTGGCGAATCGAAAAGTCTCCATTTCTTTGAAAAGGTACAGATTCATGTTCCCCTATTAATCATATCCATGGATATTTTGTGATATCATTCTACTTGAAAGTCGGCGATTTTGCACGTTTCCCTCTTAGATGCCACATTCTTCAGAACAAGTCTTTAAACTGGAATGATTTCGCGGTTAGCAGAAGCTGTTGTGTTAAAGGTAAATCCTATTACCAGACGCCATTACCGTTCATTAGAAAAGCATCAAAGATTACGTGGGGCGGGGGTTGAGGGGTCTTACCTAAGTTGAGTGTTTCATTAGATGTTGGGAGACTAAGCCTGATGGGGGGGGGGGGGTAGATTAATTTGGAAGGAATTTCTGCGAAGAACTTTGGAAAGTGAAGGGAGAGGTGGATAAAATTGGGAAGAATGTCTTCCTTTCACTCTTCAGAATCCATTAGACCTGAGGATATATTCATGGATCTTTCCCATCTTCATCGCGTATTTCCTTTGTTGTTTTTTGCTAGCAATCACCGAACACTTAATCTACCCCTTCAATTTATTCTGAGAGTTTCTTTATCAGCTTCCCACTTGTAGCATCTGGCCTACTACCTTGTTTCTGTTTCAGTCACTCTCCCACTAGGTCTCATATGAAGGTTTAGACTCCCCCCCCCCCAAAAAAAAACAGGCAAAGTTGACCAGAAAAAAAAAATTTAGCAGAACCAACCCACTGGCCTCGTTGCCTTAGCTATTTCTGCCGAAATTCCAAATTAGGCAACTGCCCAGTAGCCTAATTTTGTCAGGCAGAATACCGCCAACCACATAATCCACGGCTAGACATACTTCTGTTGCTGCCCTGCTTTAATAAATGGCTTAATCTTGTGCTAGGACTTGAGCCAAGTAGCTTTTCCTAACCTCCGAATATGCTCCGAGCATGTTAACTCGCCTACGTGTCCTCCACTAATCTTAGAATGGCTCGCATTTCAGGTTTATTGCTCCGCTGTGTGTGTTCTTCACACGTAACAAGAGAATATTTCGAATATTGACAAGCTTTGTACTTCAACATGTAAGGATGCAAACATTATTCCAGTGAATTTCAAAATACTTTTATAACTAACATTTTCTGTCTCTGTACATAAAATATTTCGTCAAATATTTCAACCTTTCTAAGAGTTAGCATTGCATTCCTATTATGCGTTACTGTATTTACTTCGATGCATACTTCAACAGTCTTCTCCTGTTCTCTTCGTGTGATCATATTTGGTCGAATGTGAAATGACGGCATTCTACTGTAATGTGTGATCAAAATCTCATGTTTCCATGGAAACAAAAGGTTCTACTTTTGCTCATAAATTACGGCTTTAAAGACCCTTCTTGAGTAAGGATTGTATTGTAGTTTGACTGATATAAAAAATAATAATAAATCATTAAAGGTGGATTGTATAGCACTGTATTTTTCTTTAATCGGATTAGCAAATTGTTACAAGCCACATAAATGGAATGTCGCCTAACAACACGAATTATTTAAAGAGAACTTACTTAAATATATGCAGTCACCGAAATTAACTGCAGAAAAGTAATTCTGGGTTTCCATATTAAACGGTGCTTTCGAGACATGTTTGGGTCCCGCTGTAAGCTCGAGTATTCTAAGAAAGAGAATTTTACTTCTAACGAGTCATTCTAAATAACCCTAACCTAGTTTCTACCTAACATTACGCTTCATTTTACATTACGGAGCTAATATGGATGATACGTTCGTACTCATTTATAATTTACAGTCTTATATTTCTCTCTAAATACAAAATGCTTCGTTAGTCACGTGATAGAAATTTAATGACCGCAAACACCAATTAAAGAATGCTTGATGTTAGCACTGAACGTGTTTCGGTAGATTTTGCATTCGTTCATAAGCAGCGTGTTAATTACTTTCGACCTCTGCTTACACGAATCTTCAGAGTTCGGTGCCGAAGTAAACTGTATCTGCTTAATAAATTATGGCGTCATTACCACGCGCTGGTCATTCGCCGATCTCATTTCTGACTTCGTGTTTTATTGCTTTAATATCTTGAGTATTTCACGTAGGCATTTGCTGTATTTATATTCCGGAAGCGTTTCAGTTATTGCCACGAGCTCAAATCTCGCATACTTTTAATAAATGTGCGCATATTTCTCTGTGGCTTCGTCGGTGTAAACCATCCATTTGGTTGGTAACACGCGGATTCGAATCTTGAGGAAAGTATCAAGTGATTTCGATCGAATGGTGAGTTAGCCGGTTTCATACGGGAGGTAGCCCCCCCCCCCCCACCGGAAATGCAGGGATTTTAGTCCATCAAAATACGCAAATAGGCTCCATGAACACGCAGTTCTTCAGACATAAATACTTGCCCTTAGGGTATGCAGCAAAGGAATAGAAAAACGGCTGCGTTAATTGCCTAAAACCCCTAAATAGGGATGGATGGGATATTTCTCTTTCGTTTATGATGAAAGAATGATTGAGCCCTCTTCCAGTATGCACAAAGTGCGAATACCATACATCTCTAGTACAATACGCCTCTTTGATAGCGTATACCGACAATTATTTACACACACACACACACACACTAAACGGATTAGTTCCTGATCCATATGTATAAGAGGATTTTATTTAACTGATACATATCATTTGCAGCAGGATTTCATCTCATTTGTCCAATCCACTCCCTTTTCACTTATTCTTTCAGCTGCTCGTGAAGAAAATGAGCCCCTTGAACGTAAAAGGCTTTCGGCTTCCGAACTTTCACCACAATGCATATTAGCAAGTATGAAAGAACGGTTTCCGAAGCAGCAGGTGTCATCTTTCTGTTCACGAAACAATTGCACCGTATCAGCGCTAACGAACAGATAAAGTGCATGCTACCCCCGAACTGTCAGCATTAAAATAAGGATGATTTATTGAAGGTGATCAACGGAGGAAAGCTTCAATTATGAGAAAATGTTGAAGCGAAAAACGTTTCTCCAATTCTTAATTCCACTTCTGATTAATGGCGTATGAACTACAATAATTTCAGGTTCCTCCTTGGGGATCTTGTTACGATGTTTTTGGCTCGGCAACTCCTCGATGAGTTCAACCTTTCTAAGAGATAGCATTGCATTCCCATTAAACGTTACTGCATTTACTTCGATGCATACTTCAACAGTCTCCTGTTTTCTTTGGTGTCATCTTTGAATGTTTAAACTTATCTGATTGAATTAGCGTCAGCTGAAAAGTGTGCAGTATAATTTTAAATTCTTGTAAGTAGCTCCCACTCACCTGCGTGTCGCGAGCATGTGATTAAAAATAAAACATTTCGTTAAATAAAATTCCACAGAAAAGCGTAAATTGCACACCTTTTGACTGAACTTCTCATGCTGCATCGGCTGTCGCGCAGAATCATCAGAGCCGCGTTCAGGGCTTAGGCAGAGGGACCTTTTCAAGAAGTATATTACAGTGCCTTAATCAAAAGTCAGTGATACTGTGAATGAGCAACACAAAAGATATAAGATTAATCTTAGAAGGGAATTTTACATAGGCACATGGAATGTTCGGGGTCTACAGATGGGTACTCTTGAGATTGTCTGTAAAGAGATGGATAGGTATAAAATTGACATCCTGGGAATTACAGAGACTAGATGGCATGGAGACGGTCAATTCAAAAGACAGGATGGAAAGCTAGTTATTTACTCAGGTGGTAACTCAAAACATCATGGGGTAGCTGTGACACTGAACACAGCTCAGGCAAGAAGAAGCCTTCTTGATTATAACCCCATTAATGATAGGAGACTTAAGGGCTCAGCCTACCAATGTACCAATTGTGGTACTTTACGCGTCCCACACGGATACGCCTGAAGAAAAGAGTCAGGAATTCTATGAAAACTTACAAACTGTTTTCGACTGCCTACCAAGGAGCGACTTCCTGTACATCTTAGGGGACTTAAATGCAAAAGTGGGAAAGAGTATGTGAGTCAGGCCGGAGTGTGGCATGTTTGGTCTGGGTGAACGTAACACCCGTGGCGAAAGACTGTTGGAATTTGCCCGTGCTAACAGATTAGTTACTACCAATACCTGCTTCCAGAAACATCCACGACGGACCTATACTTGGACATCTAACATTGGTAGGTCAAGGCACCAGATTGATTACATCCTGGCTCTCCAGCGGTGGAAGACAAGCATCTTTGATGTGAATACTTGTCCTGGAGCAGATTGTGGCACAGACCATCAACTAGTAAGAGCCAAAGTAAGACTAAGACTCCGAAAACTTCCAGATCAAACATCCCACTAGATTGGATGTTAGAGTAATTCCTAGTGGATTCACAGAAGAAGCAGTTGGATGATTGTTTGCAGACCAATGAGGAGAACTCACCAGAAATGCTTTGGGGAAGGAGTCAAGGTGATAATACACGATACAGCAAAGAAGTATCTCGGCCCAATAAGAAGACCAAGAGACCCATGGATATCAGATTCAACATGGAAACTAATCAAAAGAAGGCGGTTGGAAAAACAAAGAGACACGGGGACTGAAGAATACAAGAGCCATCAAGCAGGACATGGAAAAGTTCTATACTAATAAATGTGAAGAAATAGAGTTCCAGATGAGGAGACTCAATTATAAAAGGATATTTATTTATGAATTAAAGCACAAGTGTAAGCCTAAATTGAATGTCATCAAAGGCAGGAATGGATCATTGCTAACAGAAGAGTTGGAAATCAAAAACAGATGGAAATAATACTTCGAGGAACTGTACAGCAGAGTGGATAAAGAAAATGTGGAGCCCTCCCATCAGGAAAATTTTGATTTGGAACCTCCTCCACTTAGGCATGAAGTTGAAAGAGCAGTTAAGCAGCTGAACAGCAATAAGGTGCAGATGAAATCCCAGCAGAGTTAATTAAGGCCACAGAGGATGGAGGGTTGAGTGTTTCATAGATTGATTACAAGGATGTGGGAGAGAGGATCATGGCCTAGAGACTGGAAGAAGTCTGTTTTTATACCATTACATAAGAAAGGAGATATGAAAAAGTGCAACAACTATAGAACTATTAGTTTAGATTCATGCAAGCAAAATTTTATTGAAGATCATGCTAATGATTGAGGAAGAGATGCCCTAGGAACTAGCAGGTTTTAGGAAAGGGAAGGGCACCAGAGATCCGATCCTTTGCCTTAGACAGATCATAGAAAAATATAAAGAATTCAGATTCTGGTAATGTGTTTCTTAGACCACTCTAAAGCTTTTGACTGTGTTCAGCATGTGAAACTGTGGGAAGTAACGAAAAGAATGGGTTTTCCTCAACACACTATCAGGTTGATAGCCAACTTGTATAAAGAGCAACAAGCCACGGTAAGAACAGGCGTTGGATTGACTGAATGACTGGCTTCAAGTTGGAAAAAGAGTTAGGCAAGGATCTTTACTTTCCCCTCACTTGTTTAGTATATATATATGCGGAGGACATCATTTGGGGAAGCATTGGATCTCAGGACAAGAATTAGGATAGGAGGTAGATTGATCAGTAATCTGAGGTATGCTGATGATACAGTGCTCCTTTATAATGACATGGAAGAACTAGGACTCTGTTATTACTGATCTTGACAAAGTTAACAAGATCAGTAATAACAGAGGACTTCAAATCAATCCTAGCAAGACAACGATTATGGTTCTCAAAGGAAATACAAAGAGGGAAGCTCTTGAGAAACAAGTGTACCTTAATGGAGAAAGAATTGAGGAAGTCAGCAAGTTTGAGTACCTGGGATCCATTATTAATGCGAAGAATTGCTGTTCAGAAGACATCAGAAAAACGTTAGGAATGGCTAAAACAACAGTCGGAGACTCGTCTAAAATCTGGAAGGATGGATCTATCTCCATGGGAACAAAGTTGAGGATTTTGGATGCAGTTGTTTTTCCAACAGCGACTCATGGATGGGAGACTTGGAACCTAAAGAAGTCAGATAAAAAAAGATAGCTGCTTTTGAGATGTGGTGTTGCAGATATCATACACTGAAAGGCGTACAAATGAATGGGTGTTAGAAAAGATCAGTAGAAATTTAAGGCTCTTTAGAATATTGACATAAGAAAGTTACAATATTTTGGACACATATAAAGGATGGAAGGGGTATTTCTCAGAACAGTAATAGAAGGAAAAGTTCCTGGAAAAAAGAGGCAGGGGTAGACCATCAATGAGATGGATGGTGTGTGGAGTGACTGATCTTCAGAGATTTGAGGCCGCCAGAAAAGCAAACGACAGGACTACATGGCGAGGCCTGGTGTGGCACATCATCGAGCATCGGAGTGACCATAAGGCATCTGTAGATGCCCAATGAGCATATATAGAGTATATGACTCAACTTCCAATCCAATCTAATCATACGAACTGATCATTGAAGTAGAAATGCAATTTTTATATTGGATCCACACGTTAGTGCCATGTATGGATGGGAAGAGATCTCAGTGAGAAGGAACCTGTTCGTATTACGTTGGAAGGCCAATGTAGTGTATTCTTTGGGAAACTCATCGGAGGAGAGGCTGTTCCAGAGTGCAGCAGCAGGAACGAAAGAGGAGGTGACACTTCTTCTCTACCCAGAGAAGAAGTGTCATCTGGGTAGATGGACTGAAGGGATGTTCGGTGGCAGCTGCATGGATTGCAATGGATTTGTTAGAGATGGGGAATTATTGATGCTAGTTCTGATGAATATTTCTAGAAGATCTATCCGGAAATACTAAACGCATATACAAGAAGCAGTTGGAGGGAGTTGCTCAGAGACGAGTCATCGACCAACCTGATCTCCTGGAAGTAAAAAAGAACTCTTGTTCTTTCCATGTCGTCTTCAAAGTAATGTCGCTAATTTGATGGTAAAGATTTATCACCTTCCTTAGGAATGGGTCATTGAATGAAATTTGAGTTTCTGTCAGGAAAAACAAGTGGAGGTTTACGAACTGGAGATGGAAGTGGACGCTATTGAGGTTGGAGCTGAGACCGTATATATATATATTATTCGTAAAGAGGATCCTGAAGTGGGTGAGGTTTGTCGTTGACCTAGTGGGTTATACGTTGTCCCATGCAGTACTTTGGTTTTTAAGTTGGCTATTTAACTTTGTCGTTCTTCAGTTATTGGGGAAGTTGCATAAACACTGTCTGTGCATATTAAGAAAACGAGAAATTCTGGTTTTATTATTGTTTTTACAATCTTCTATAATGTACGAATGACCGATGAACATTTAAGTTTGGAATTACCACTAGCAATTAAGATTATAAGGCACGTGCATGTTAATTGCGCGTGTAGCTGTTTTGATGGATCGGAAACTCGGGCGTCTCAGTATGGTCCGACTAATTCACCTTCAACTGAAAACTAATTGAATCCCTGAATTCGAACCCAGATCTTGCCGACCAAAGGGCTTCGTCATTACCGACTGAACTCTAGAAGTTCTATCCCAGTTAGTCCAGAGACACATTTTTATCTCTACTCCTTAAAGCATTTCCTTCCCAATTTTGAAAACATCGAGAGCTATTGACCATTTACATTGTTACGTAGAATGAGCTAATTACAGACTTTACATTGTTTGCATTCCATTCTTGAGACGCAGTATTAGAACTTGGTACTCGATATTTGCCTTGTGAAAAAGCAACTCCGGACGAATGAGGTTGAACATTGTACTGAATTTAAATGCTAACAGTGGTGAGAGTTTTATCCCGGGGGTAAATTTGGATAATAGTAGTACTGCTTATTAATTTATAGTAATTATTCGTGCTTAATCAATATTAATATAAAACTTAATTAGCAAAGATTAAAATGGAACTGGGGAAGTTTTATAAGGGGCTAATTTTCTAGAGGTCAAATATGTCTTATGTCTGAAGCACACATTCCTTAAGGCTATAGGTTTTTAATTAAATAACTCCAAGAATTTTATTTTTTCCAATCATATTCACAATAAAATAGTCCAAGTGTTACAACGATAAAAGAAACAAAACAAGCACATGCGCATATGAGTAGCAATGTTACTCATTGTTAGAACTGTTGTAAAAATCCATTATTTCAGTATCAGAATTATGGGTTATGATCAGAAAACGAAATATACATTTTGCAGTGCAAACTCAGTAAAATATTAAGTAAATATTAACAAAAAGCATTCAGTGGAGCGTTTAATAAATATTAAAGGATATTGAACAGTCTTACGAAAGATAATTATGTTTTGAATACAAATTCTTAAACTGTAGATAATAGAATCGTTAATACAGTCAACAGGTAAACAAAATTTGCATATGAATAGCAAATTAAGGTAATGAAATATGATCGTTATATTTTCCAATCAGATTCTTAATTAGACTTGTATTTTGAAGTATGTAAATATTAATGCAGATTTTATAAAAAAAAATTTCGCGTGGAAACTGAGAAATGTAATTAAAGGAATTTTATCGAGAATAGGAAAATAGAAACTAATTGAAGTGCTGGCGATAAGTTCTGTTTTGAAGATAAAGTAGTTTAAGAAGCATTTTAATTGTTGAACTCCCTTCATGACATGAATCTTTAATATCGTCAATTAAGGACAATATCGCTAATGGGATCAAATCCTTCTTCGTACGTATATTTCGGAGAAAAATTAAACATTTGTCGGCTTCAAATCAAGATTATGGTTTTAAAATTATAACTTAATTTCATTTGAAGGTGAGTGAGTCGTCTTAAGAAAAATTCCATCCAAGATTATTAACTTTTTTTTTTACTTTTTTTTTTTTACTTTTTTTTTTTGCACAAAAATTTTTCCGTCTGTAGAAAATTCAGAATATCCCTGAAATAGACCGTTCGCTGACCTATTTCCAAATATGGTAGGTCTAAAAGAGACCACCCCTGTTCCTTTTGAGGAATGAAACACACTAAAAACGTTGTTAGGAGCTGCCCTGCCGACACTGAATGTCACGACTCCTTCAATTTGAGCAAAAAAAAAAAAAAAAAAAAATCATAACTTTCGCGAGTGCTAAACGCTATTCAACCTTTGATCTTTCCAACTGAACGGAGGAGTGTAGAATTAACGCCTAAATCGGCACGTGTTTTATGTTTCTCCATATGATGATTGCCAAAATAATTAAACCAAATGAAGGGTTCGTTAATAATTTGGTTCAGTCGAAGTTCCTCCCTTCCGTAGGCGCTTCAGAATGTCGAACTTTGTTGTGCGTAAACTTATGAAAACTTATTCTGTTTGCGAGATTTATGGGACGGCGCAAAGAATAAGAGATTTACTGTATTCGAGGACTTCGCTCTCCTTCAAAGCAGGCTCATTCTTCAGGAACAGTTTTCCCCGTCGTTTCTGCCGCTGTTGTAAACATTTATCGAAATCCGTTTTCGTAAAGTCCGAATACGTGACCATTTAAAATTTTCTTAGAATTAAAAAAAAAAAAAAAACCTGCGTATGGAGATAAATTTGGTGAATAAAGTTGGTTATAATGTCTCTTTTTGGACTAAAATGAATAAGCCCAACGTACAAAAAAATGAAAGCGGGGATAAATGTGCATTGAAAAGTTCTCTTGCATAAAACTAAGCATGTGTTTCGATCTGTACACTCGAACTCGTGCAGAAATGCGAGTCATTCTCGTATGTCTGCTACGAAAACATCACAGCCCCCACGCTTCTTTGTTCGGATACATTGTGACCAGCGGTAAGCTATGGAAATTTTAACAAAGGGCTCGCATCGTCGAGCAAAAAAAAAGGCCGTATTTCACACAAAAACCTTTATTAATACAGCTTGTGCACAAATGCCAATCAAAAAATATGAGGGGACAATCCACCTGTAAAAGCTATCATTTTTAAACCAATATTTCATGATCTAAACATGAAATATTTGCGCACAATCGTCTGCTTTAATTTATCTTACATAAGAAAAACATTATTTAACTATCAAAATGTAATAAGAATAAAATCTTTTATAATCGCACACATGAAATAGTCCGCATTTTTTATAAACAAAATAAATTTGTTTTGTTTGCGATAGAAGTTTTTATGACAATCAATCTATAAATAATAAATAAATATTATCTAAACACAATAATATTGAAGTACGTTATATTTCTCTTTCGTTTTTATACTTCAAGTGATAATCAACGGTACCAATCAAGGGGCATTATTTTATAGTCCTATTGATTTATATGCGATTATCAAAAGTGAATTCTTATTTGTAAAATGGTAGTAACAGTAACTATAATATTTTATTTAATAAAATCACTTTGTTAGGCTACCGTATGAGTTTGTCGCTTAATATATTTCAAAATTTATGTTTTTTTGAAAGAAAAAAAAATAACAAAGGCTCGGGCGAGCCCCTTATAGCTCACACCACTGATTGTGACTGATGATAGTATGCATTATTGCTATAATTATTAGCATTAATATTATTAGTATATTGTTATTAGTAATATTAATACTAAACTTATTAAAATTAATATAAGTATTATTATTAATAAGCAAGAACAAACAGGCCCCACGGGCGGCTCGTGCATAGGCACTGCGGAACTACAGCACCCGCAATTTTTCTCGATGTATAGATACATTTATTAATTTATTTATATTCGCTTGTAATATTTAATTTTATCATCAAGCATGCTATACAATTCTTATTTCGTATCAAAAATACTAAAAATCCATCTTTTGGAGGGCGAAGGACGCTAGCAGCATTGTGTTTACCACAGTGTCATATTGCTACGCGCGCAATCATATGCACGTCATAGTGAGATGCGAGCTATTAGCGTAATGCGGCAGTCCGTCGCGCAGTTGTTTATATGCAGTTTGCGCCAGTAGTAGAGCGTTCGTAGTGCTTATCGTGTTTACTCCGTCCTTTAAATATTTAGACATTACAATTAGAGGATTTCATTGTAATATCCAAAAACTGTAAATCCATTCATTTAATTACAGTTAAAAGAATGGATTTTATTTTTAAGTAATTTTGAATTATACCAAACTGTATAATTTTATCGATGATAAACAATATTTTTTCATAATAAAGAGCCAAGAGGCTATTTTTTCGGGCAACGTAAATTAAGTTAAGGGGATAATAAATCCCTCATTATTTTTCTTATCCGGCTTTAAAATAACAAGGGATTTATTATCCCCTTAACTTAATTTACGTCGCCGGAAAAAATAGCCTCTTGGCTCTTTATTGTAGTAATAATATAAGGGTACATCTTGCTGGCAATTCGTATAGTAAAGGTATGTAAGTTTCGGTTCACTTAAACCTAGTATTATCTAGGTCTGCCTACTCGCTAATGAGACCTCAATAAAGGTCGAAACCGGTCTGGGTAGTAACCCCCCCCCATAATGTAAAACAGTAATACATCTCCTAGGAGCTGCGTTTTACATTATGAGAAAATATTAAGGATAGTGATGGGGCTTGCTCCGAGTTGCCCTAGTGTTGTACTACCAGGTGTTGACTGACGCTTAGACTCGCCGAAAAGTTCTTCGGCATAAAACTCTTCGATTTCGATCTCCGAGTTTCTTATCCGGCTTTGAAATAACGCGGGATTTATTATCCCCTTAACTTAAATATTTTTTCACGTTTAATTTTTTTAAAAATTTTTACCATAATTTTGATATTTTATCCAAACCCGTACACGCTGTACTTACGGTGTGTATGTATATTTCGAAAGTTGCAGCATCCCCCCCCCCCATTTCAAGCCACGAGCCGCCACTGATCATAGCTATATAAAAATGTACAAGTCAAGAATATCGGTAGATTGCAGACGTCTGACGCCGACTTTGCTGATAATGTAAGAAGAAATCAGATCCGGGTTCCTAACAATCAGCAACGACGATGCCATTGGATTGGAAAGAGCCGACTGCGAATCTAAGATACGAAGAACTTTTATAAAAGATTTCTTTTGAAGAATCTCGATTTTTTTTTTTTCACCCTCAAGCAGACAAGCTGGCCACAGTGGTAACCTGGTTATTTAATGTTACACAAATCCCTCTTATTGTGTTCATTTCCACCCACTGAAAACTATAAATCAGCTGTTGATCGCGTTTGGAAAACAAGTCGACAACAGATAAAAACCATTGCAGAGAAAAATAGTTCATTCCTCATCTTGCTGCCTTCGCACTAAACTGGTTGGCCGACTAGCTAACGTGTCCGCTCTTCAGCCAACAGCTGCGGGTTCAATCTCTCCCTGGGTGTGAGACTACCTCTCCGCTTATTTGGAGGCCTGAATGACCTTCAGAAAGTCAGAGGGTTGTGTTAAAAAATTAAGTTTAAAAAAAAAGTTTACATCCCTTCCGGATACCGATATACTATATATTTATGTGTGTGTGTGTATGTGTAAGATTCGAGTAATTCCATCTTATTGGCGTCTTCCTCATTAGCAGTAACGTTTACTGCTAATGAGGAAGTCTGTGATTCTGATCATCAGCGGGCTTTTCGATTCTGAACACCAAACGTAACCATTAAATTCAGCGAGAGTGCTAACAGTCGAATATATTCTGCGCACAAATAACAGCTCTGTCATGTTTTAAATGATAAAGGTGATTTCAATTTCATAAGTTGCACATGCTCGAAGTATATTCTGCTATAGAGATAGATGTTGAAAGTTTTTCCAGTTGGTTATACTATATTTTGCATCTTTAATTTAGAGTATAATCAAGTGGAAAAATTTTTAACATTTCACACTAATCCAGGATATTTTAGTAATAAGATAACACACCTTTTGTCTATTTGTATATGGGAAATATATGAATTCTACGTTAGTTCAACCCTGGTATCCGAAGGACCCTGGACCTGAAATTTAATTTGAGCTGCGGTGATTAATACCCTTGGAGAATAATGGATGGCAATGCTTGTACCAATGAAGTTTAACTGAGGTTCGGCTATTGCTGTTACCCCCTTGGGCGCTGAGATTCGAGAGTTTTGAGTTCGCTCTTTTAAGGTTTTTGCCTTAAGGGAGCAATTTGAGTCTCCGGGGAAAGTGTTCTCCGGTACGGCCCGCTGAGGGGCTTTGTCGGTGAATGCTTTTCTTCGGAATTAGAGCGGTTCTGCTCGGGGGTCGGGGAGCCCGTCACTGAGTGGAACCAACGCTGAGATATGGACGGTCTTTTGCCCACTATGGAGTGGCCTAGAGATCGTCCAATTTTTTGAGAGTTCACCTTTACTTAAACAGTCGGTGATAAATTCTCTTGGCGGGTAATGGATGGCAATGCTGTAGTCAATGAGGTTCTAGCTGAGGCTCGGCTATTGCTGTTACCCTCCTGCCATGATCAGAGCTTTAATAGCTCAATAACACCTTATCCCTACACTGTCTTCTAGAGATAACGGGGAAGATGAAAAGCATTCTTGCTTCGCCCCTTTAAGCCAGTCCTTATAAGGACTATAACCCTGGTATCCCTTTAGTTCTGACTCCCACTGTGATTTCAGTAAAGGTCGAAACCTGTTTGAATCTGCTCCGACAGCAGACCCAAACCGGTAGGTTTTTGCTTGTCTCTGAGTGGGGCCACCGCTGAGATTATAATTCTCTTGGTGGTGGGGCGAGCCTGCCACTGGGTAAAGAGAATGCTGAGAAGTTCTTCTCGGTGATGATGGGGTGAGCCTGTCACACAGTGGAACAACGCTGAGTTTGGCGATCTTTCGGGATCGTCTTATTTTTAGAGCCTGCTTCATCTATACATCGAAACCGGTCTGGGTAGTGACCCTTCCCATAATGCATAGTATGATACATGTTCACAATGATATGTGCTTTGCATTATGGGATACTAAGGCAAGTAATGTGAAGCCATTAGTTTCTATATACGAGTTGGCCTGTCCTGAAAATAGTTCTGGTGCAAACTTGTTTGCTTCAACTTAGATAAAATATTCTTGGATTAAACCAAGAATATGATTTCTTGGCATCTTTAATTTATATTTTCTGCTATAGTTTGTTTCTCTGCAAATTGCGTATGTGCTGAATGAACATTTTGCTTCAGAGACTAATCACACACACCGCGGAACTTCACAATGGGAGGAAGGTGATTAGCCGGCCGATGAATGCCCGTAAGACACCCATGAAAACTGCAAGAGTTCAGTAAGAAGAGTTGTTTAACCCCCCCGCCCCTCCACAAGTATCCCGATGTTCACTAAATAATAATGCAGCTTCCTTCTTACTGTGAACAGACCTTTTTTTTTTTTTTAACTCCGTTTACGGCGACAAACAGAACGATCTATTTGATGGCTGATGAACACCCCCAATCAGCGATATCCCCGCTAAGCGCAGAAAGACCACAAGAAAACCAGAAGAAACGCAAAATAAATCGCCGATCGATGAAGGGTGCTCGCTGCTGAATGCTATCTGAACAAAGTCGGCATGAGGTGACGGTGATCTGACGAGACCACTGCGACTTATGAAAGCAAATATCGGGATTTGATTACTTCGTTAATTAAACAGTTGAATTAATTAATGGCGTTCTTCGCGGTTTATATCGACGGAACCACTCGGACTCTTAAAATTGGAGCCCTGAAGTGGGTGGCTTGATAAAGTTCCGTGTCGTTACGTGGCTCCGACCCACGAATGCTTTTTTTTTTTTTTGTATTAGCTATGGTACATTTTTTAAAATTGCTTTCATTAATTTTTTTCACACCACTCCAGGCCTTCGATAAGCAGGTTGGAGACCTGAATTGGCCTCCAAACGAGAAGCTTCATTATTATTAGCTTCATTATTTTAAGTAAAAAGTGTGAATGCTTAAATGCACTGGTGATGCTACTCATGGCTATCCAATCTCTTGGTTCTCCATTAACCTGTGTATCTTTCACGTCCATCATAAACATGCTAATCGGTCTTAGTTATAAATTTCTGTTAAATCTTCGTTGTCTGCATATAAACTCAGCTGCAACTGGCAGAACCATTAGTAGCCGCAGTTTTGATGGCTAACCTCTACGGACGAAACAGACAGCACCACACTGACCTGTTGAATAGTCCATTTTAGCCATCGGTAATAAGCTTGTGATGAACAGCCGATTAATCAGAGTCCTTTATTTGACAATTAGATATGACTCAACCCGAATTTCTCTCCGTGTCAGCCCATCATTCATGTCTAAACGCAAGAGAGATTTGATCGCTTTTATTGTCGTGTGTAGATGAAGAAAAAAGATGAATGCCGATTGGTTGGTATTGTGATTTGTGAAGATATCGTATATGCTGAGATTCAGTTTTACATCACTCTTGATATAGACGCGGTTCTAAAAGTCAATCTAAATAAAATAAACGGACGGGTACTTTGACTAGACATAGAAACTTTGCTTTTAAACCGATACCTGCGTAGTAACTTGGTTACCGACTATGCTGTACGTCCACAGATGCGAGACCCTTCGACACTTCTGCGCATGTCAGAAGAAGGTGAATCCATTCTGATAATAGGGTAATCAATTCTTCTTGTGGAATGCGTTGTTTATTATTATACGTCGGAAAATTAACTTTTCTTTTATGAACATCGTAGTTTTTAAAGTAATAACTATTTTGTTTTTATAACAGTTACAAAATTTTACGTATAAAGCACGTGATTTCGCTTGTTGATGACCAATTCGTACATCTTTTATATCTTTCTCCTCTTCAAAACGAATTGACTCTTTTTGGCACAGTGCCAGCCCCGGTTCTATGAATTGTGGGCGTACAATACTAGCTTTTTTTCTATTTTTTTTCACTGACACCAAAGTTGATCGATACTACTACTACTAAGAATTAGGAACATCACCTCTTCTCTAGCATCCCGTTTGAATGCTTTCAACCTCAGCGATAATGCGAAATGGTTAACGATAAATTCTGTTTAAGAGTAAACAGAATATCACTCCTTTCTCTCTCTCTCTCTCTGGATTACACAAGACCAGATGAAAAATTAACACATTAACAAAGAAAAACCTTTTCTACCACCGAATCTTATTTGAGCAACACCATTTCAAATGACAATAAGCAAATTCCGTTGTAATGATTCACTCACCTGTTGGACGTCGTGTTACAACATTGTTTTTGTTTGCAGTTCTCGATCCCGGTGACGAATTCGTTACTTGCTTGGTCCTGAGCAGTTGATCTGCGTCGGGTTATCTCATTCTGTTCCGGTTTAACTCTATTTACGAAAACTTGCCTCCCATTTAAGTGTAGCTACCATCCTCGGAGAACAGGTATACGCCATTCAAAAGACGAGATAATTAATTAATTAAGATTGCAGTTATCTTTTCTCTGAGGCTAGTTAACCTGTTATTAGTTGAACGACTTCCTCCGACTGCAAGCCAACATTTAATTGTTTATCCACGAGTGGCCGACACTTTCTGATTCCTAATTAGTTCGTCTCGAGCGAGTGTTAGGCTGTTCATTTGGGCATTTACGTTCTTCTTAATTAGTCTGTTGGGATGAGTGCTGTAGAACTTTTAAAAGCTCCCTAATTTGTCCTAAAGTTTCTCCACATTCCTTAATTTCTAACGTCACATGCGTTCTTAAAAAAAAAAAAAAAAACGAAATAAGATGAATAGCTTATGTGATGCAACCCTGCATGAGCATCACAAATTCTATTCCTCCCTAAATTTTCCACAAGTTTATTCCAAACTCACTCCGATGCCTTTCCTGAAGTGTCTGCCGCTATTCTGCCACATGCATGAAATACTCTTCAAGAGATGAACTGCTTTTGGGAAATTAAAAGGGAGAGTCTCACTTTTCGGGGAAGATATTGTAAATTATGGCTCTCTTTACTGATAACGAAACAACAGTCTCTCATTTATTTTAGCCAAACCAATTAAAGAGAAACTTAAAGTTACAGGAATGATGCTATTTTGTAGGAAACTTCCATTTTCTGCTTAAAATGAGGAATTGGGAATCTTCATCATCATCATGCGTATCAAGGATTTAGGCCTAGCATGGCCTGTTCCGGCCTTAGAAGTCATCGTTGAATCTTTTAAGAGTGCATCCTGGTTTTCTTTTTCCTGATGGCTTGTATTTTAAGGCTTGTTTTGGCAATCTTTCTGTTTTCATTCTTTCAACGTGTTCCATCCATTTATGTTTATATTTTTAAATTTTTTCAATTACTGTTTTCTTGGTTTAATTCTTTCATAATATCTTCGTTTCTTTTGTGATCAAATAAGGTATACTTTGCAGTTTTTCTCATAAACTTCATTTCTGCTGTTATTAATCTTTGTTTGTCTTTTTGTTTTATTGTCCAGATTTCGCTTCCATACATTAAGACCGGTAGGGCTAATGTATTGTATACTTTTAGTCTGGTTTGTTTTTGAACTAGGTTTGGTTTAAATATAGAGTTAATTACACCTGTTATTTTTAAATATTTTTCAATTTTCACGATTATATCTTTTTCATTTTCATATGTGATCATACATCCTTGGTAGTTAAATGAATTCATCTGTTCTAAGATCTTGTTATCTATTGCTATCTTAGTTCTTGCTGGATCTTGTCCTTTAAAGGCCAAAGTTTTTGATTTTTCCGTTGATATTATCATACCATTATCTTTGGCTATCTCGTTTAGATCTAAAATAGCTTTCTGTAGTTTATCTTCAGAATTTGTAATTATTATTTGGTCGTCAGCAAAACGGAGAGTGTTTGAGTTCACTGTAGGAGAAAGTTTAATACCTTGATGGAAATGTTTATTCTATTTTATTATTATTTCATTTAGATAATATTAAAAAGAGTTGGTGAAAGGAGACATCCCTGTCGGACTCCTTGGTTTATCTCTCTCGTATATGATAGTTTATATTTATAATCTTATTTTTATTTGATTATTTTCATATATACTTACGATAGCTTTTAGGATATTATTTGATATTTGTCTTTCTTTTAATACGTTAAAAATGCTTATTTTTAACTTTATCAAATGCTTTTTCAGAGTTAATAAATGCAATATGTGTTTCTAAATTGTATTCTCTTCTTTTCTCTATTATTAATTTTAGGCAAAAGGCTGGGTCTATAAATTATTGGAAATCTTAAGTTATCCTTAACCATTTGCTTTATATAAATGTGTTTAGTTCGCTTCGTCGTTCAATTTATGATACCGTCCATCAGCATTTTCTCTGCAAAGGATATGAAAATCTATTAAAGAATTTTCTTACTCAAAATTGCATTTATTTATTCGTTTCAACGACTGCATCATTACATAAATACGTCTGTTATAGAACGAGATTAAATAGACTATAGAAATATAGAGAAAGTAGGGCGTTTCCTCTGGTCCTAAATCCGGGGCAGATAGAATATTTCTCTTTCTCTTTGATCAGCGCTAGAACATCATAAGAAACTTGCATCACTCCCGCATGACTGGCTTTTGGTTACTCACTCAGTATTGCTCTCGTCCTACCAATATCGCTAACTCAATCCTCAGGTGGATTTTGTAGGCTGTAGCTTCTGTTTCTTGTCGATTTGTAGAAGGGGTGCGGATGAAGCAAGGCCATCATGTTACACACAAACTCTCGCCGAGAAACAAAAACTTTATATCCCCGGCATGTGTTCTTTGTTTGAAAGTGTCAGACGACGCAAAGAGAAAATATTTTCTGTTTTCTTTTTCACGCAACATATTTATCTTAATATGTCTTTAGGGTAATATCAAACAGAGACAGTGGAAAGATAAGATTCGGTCGTCGATTCTCTCAAGTTTGTTGTATTCCGATGTGCTTGAAGGAAAACTTTTTGGGGGGAGAAATGTAAAAGGAAATTCGTCTGAAAACTTACATTATAAAGATTATCGAAGTCATTTTAAAATTCAGGATAAAAAGTTCTCTTGCTTTTCCTCATCTTTCTGATTTAGTTTTGAGAGACTTTCGAGTCTCTCATTGTAATGTAACATAGTTTAATGTGTATTAAAGAAAAATACGAACTTTTCTAAAATCGCAATACTTGATCTCCAGAATACTAATTTCGTCATGATAGACAGAAGCAGTTTATGAATTTTAAACCGATGCAAAAAACAAAATTCCGAGGATCAATCTGGAGACTTTGTCTGGCTTGTAGTAATTCATAACACATTACTAGTAAAACTTGCAACATCGCTCAGAACTTCCAGCCTGAAAAGAAGCAGCTGCACTTTGATTCAAGGCCTGACGCGGGTTGGAAATTTCCATATTTAAGCTCTCGAGTCATCATCATCATCAAATTCCTGATATGTGCCTCAGGGGATGTACAGGATCATTATGATAGTACTACGTGAACAATTTACATCGTAACTAACTTTACTGACGTTTTCCTCCAAATCAATCTGTTAAAATCTGTTACCTGTCAAAACTCCAACATTATTAGATTTTATATTTCTATCTTTTAAAGCACTTTTTACCGTATAAATCCACCTATATCTTGGTCTTCCTCTGGGTCTTTTTCCTGCCAACCTGGCATAGAACACTTGCTTTGCTATGTAAAGCTCTCGAGTGGGTTTTAAAAATGACCAAATCCTTAATTCATCCAGTTATTTATAGTAATCTATTGTAGGTTTACAACCTTACGTTTTGTCGATGGAATTCGATGGAAAGGCAAGTTTTCTTAATTCTATATAGTTTTTAAAATATTTCATAATAAGTGAAATTTCTCCTCTGAAACCTGACACTAGGAAGTTTCCCTCCGCCAGTCATTGAAAAAGGTTTGTCCCTCCATAACTCATTTGGAAGAACATATATGGCCCTCCATTTAGAAAGAACCGAGTTCGATTCGACCGGCGAACACAGTTCCATATATCTGTACTGTGTAGCGAGTGGTAGATGGAATAGGGCAGAGGGTGGATTGTGCAGTGGAGATGTCAAGTGCAAGAGTCACCTTCTTCAATGAGTCCTCGAACGCTGCATGGAGATATCATGTGATATTTTGGTATTTTTTTCAGTTATCCAATTTGGCCATCTTCGGCTGAGTACGAAAATGTGTATATTTTGGTAAACGTAGATAATCACTTTAATTTTTTCTCTTGGATCCGGGTTCGAATCCTAACTGCGACGCGAAGAACTTTTATTAGGGATTTTCAGGCAGAATGCAAATTATCCGATCATATACGAAGATAGTTCGCCTGTTTCTTCAAAAGGCAAAACAAAACTGGACAGAAGAACGCCCGCAGTTAAGACGGTACGCCACCCTCATAACCTTAATTCAAAATGCTAATTTTAAAATAACCAAACTCAGTCTCTTGAATCGTTAACTCAAAAGTAAATGTTACATTAGAGATATCTTTAAATTGGTTATTTGACAAATCAATTTCTGTAAACCACAAAGCAGTGCAGCCTTCTTAGTTAAATACCAAAGGAAATATCTCAGCGCTAAAAGATTAGCGTTCAAATTCTCGGCTGTTAATGCCGTTTCAAAGCTCCGGCTGTAAAGTGTCACGGAGAAACCCTGCAACTATATAATTGATTTGCTGCGGTGCAGAGTGATCTCCTAATTGCTATAATTACTCTGGCAAAAACTATGGAACAATGAGACGTGTAGTGATGGTGTGAATGCACGCGCCGTTTCTCAACTGCTTCCGATTATTGTGGAGAAAACTTGAGAAATAGCGTTCTCGAGTGTATACCGACAATAATACACTTTGCGACGTTTCCAATTAACGGTAGCGAAATTTTAATCATAGCATTATGCTATTTTGTTTTCGTCCAGCAGCGAACAACTCCATCCACCAAGTTTGAATTGCTGCGTCTTCCTTATAGCGACTTTCAAGAACAGATCATTATAAAAACCTATTAATATTGCAAACTGCGCGATGGGTTGACAGTCCACTGAATGCACATCTGATGTATATTTAATGACTTGTCAATTGATGGATGTTCTGTAACTGACATTTGTGTTCTGTACGGAGGAGTTGGTTTTATGACTCTAACAGACTATACGTTGTATCTTCGCTTGTTTCCACTCCTTCCTCCACTTGTCTTCCTTTGCATCTACAGCTAACCATGTTTAGTGCCGCTTTTGGTTTTATTTTAGAGGCACAAAACAAAAACAAAAATTGTTATTTTTAATTTGCTGTCATTCTTTTGCGAGTGCTTCCTTGCAACGAACCTGTTTAGTTGAACAGAATATCATAAATCTACTTTTATCCCACGTAGTTTTCACAGTGAAAGTAGACCATTATTTGTAGCCTATGTTTATCGGACAAGACAAAAAGTCTCTATTACGACTATTTCAATCAAGGATAAGTTAGTCACTCTCTCTCTGTAAAGGACAAACCATCCAAAGACCACACAAACATGTCCGTCTATTTACAGAACCATATAACTTGCTAGATTGCAGCCACCAGGTGAAAAATGACTTAAAAAAATAATAGATTATCAAAGGATTGCAACAAGAACACAGAATTGATAAATTCACTCTGAAAAATTATAACGTTTTAAAAAATAAAAATATATTTTAAATCATCTCGAAAACAGAACTTCTTAACTTCATAAATCTTGAAATGTAATATCATAAAACGTTTCCACTTAAATTGAACAAGTAAACAGAGCCACTTTAATCTCGTTCAGAAAATCCGCTTTTTCACCGATATTATTCTTTGCGAAGACATCGTTAATAATTTCCTTTGTTTAAAATACTCTGTTTTTAAATGCTCGAGATTTTCTCAAAATTAAATTGCTATATATTTTTAAATATTTAAACTTATTTTAATATTCATTTCACAATTTTTTAAAATTTGTGATTATATTTCATGAAAATAACCTCCAACCATTTTAAATAAATGATATTTAATATATAAAAAAACACCATATCTATTTCATCATTATAACGCTAATCACGGATATAGACCATATCTATCAATGCTACTTAATTCATTTAATTCCATTTTTTATGTTTAAAATTACTTTATTTATATAAAACGGTAAAATAGTGGGATTATCAAGCAGAACTACTGATACGGTTGTTATCCTCTATTCTGGATTTAAACAGTAAACTAGGAGGACGTTCTAAACGCAGTCATTTCTGTGGAATGGCGTTGTTCTGACAGCGAAGAATTCCTTGGTCGAGAGAGAATAACACGAGAAATATTTCTCCCTAGAATGGCTTCTATTGTTCCGAGATTTAATCCCCAGTACTCTTTCTCTTGTGATTATCTGTAATCCAGAGTTTTCAAAGAAAATCCCAGTTCTTGCCTGAAATGTCTTTTGGAAGCCCCATCCGTTTTTACTCAAATGAGGCGTGTGGTGTTTTCATTATATATATATATATATACACGTGTGTGTGTGTGTGTGTGTGTAGAAAGTATTTTACCTTGGGTATAATAAATGTTAAAGATGCCAAGCTATTTTAAACCTGGGTTTTACTCCATTTCCCAAGTAACCAAACAGTCTGTTTGCTTACTTGAGAAATGCAAAGTCTAGGTGACCCCACACGTACTGCAAGTCAAGGCAACTCGTGGTAAAGGTGGATAAGCTCTGATACTTATATACTTATAAGGTAAAATATTTATAAGCTCTGTATTACTAAAATCTTGGTATTTCTAGCCTGGCTCCCACTGATGAGACCTTAATAAAGGTCGAAACCGGTCTGGGTAGTGGCCCCTTGCCTTTAATACAAAGCATCATGCATCTCCTCCAGGAAATGTGTTTTGCATTAGGGGTAAATATTAAGATTAGTGATCAGAGCTTATTCCACCTTTACCACGAGTTGCCTTGACTTGCAATATGTGTGGGGTTACCTAGACTTGCAATACTTGCAGGCGCAAACTTGACTTGTTTGTCTGTTTGCTTACTTGGGAAATGGAGTAAAACCAGGTTTAAAATAGCTTGGTATCTTTAACATATATCTATATAGATATGTATTCCTGAGCTTCTACTCGGTTGTTATGGTACATTTTAAAAAATAGATATTTAAGGTGACCGAGATAAAATATTAAGTTTTAATGAAAATGATACAACTAGTTTCAGCCTTTTACAGCCTTCTTCAGGCATCCACTAAAGGTAAAACACAATAATAAAAATTGAAGTTACAAAAAACTGAGAATTACAGGCAAAAATGAAAAACATAATTGACATAAAAACGTTGTATTTTTTAAGTTGTTCTATCCAAGGCGCCCATTGTTTATAGCGTGCGTTAGATAGAACAACTGTCCAACTATCATGAACGTTATAAACAATGGCGCGTTGGATAGAACAACTTAAAAAAATACAACGTTTTTATGTCAATTATGTTTTTCATTTTTGCCTGTAATTCTCAGTTTTTTTCACTTCAATTTTTATTATTGTGTTTTACCTTCAGTGGATGCCTGAAGAAGGCTGTAAAAGGCTGAAACTAGTTGTATCATTTTCATTAAAACTTAATATTTTATCTCGGTTTAAAGTCATTAAATATCTATTTAAAAAAAAAACATATATATATATATATATATATATATATATATATATATATAAAGCAGTAATCATCAGTCTCGCGTTTCTGTTTAGTTTACTTTTTTGTTAATTATTTTTATCTTTATCTGGTGCATGAAGATGTTTAACAGTATTAATTTTGACATGCGATTGAGTTTATTGTCATGAATTGTATGCAATATCCATGTTTGTTTGTTTTTTTTTCCAGTGGTTGCCATTCTGATAATTTGTGAGTTGTATGATGTTTTTAAGCCCCCAGTTGTATAAATGTAGTAAGGTTCACTCACTTACTGCGTAAAGAGGATAATATTTGGATTCTGCTATTTCCCTAAGCAGCAGTTTATTTTGTTGCATTATTTTAAATGCTGATTTTTATCGATTAATTTTGAGTTCATATGAACTGAAATATCTTGTTTTTTTTTTCAATACAATCACGGCATAAAATCATCAGAAAATATCGCTTTTGAATTGTAAATCATCCAAACAAATTAAAAAAAAAAAAAGATTTGAACTCTTCAGTTTTTCATCGGGTAAACAATTTTATATACTCATTCATGCTGATTGGTCTCTTTCTTAGGATATCCTACATGCTGTGTAATATTTTGCTTTACTTTATTTCGATTTCCTTGGCTGGAAATGCACTTGAACATTAAGACAATAACTAGTCAACTGGGCAGTTTTTTTGTTTGTTTTTTTTGTAAAGAAAAGTTGGCAATTTTGCAAAAGATTTTATTTATTCAAATTCTGCAGTAACATTCATTTTGCTAGTTTCCTCAAAGTGAGTTAATTAGACTAGTCGATAGCTTCTGGTATACTTTTAATTATAATCAAATAATAATTAATAAGAATAAACCTAGATCTAGCATTAGATTCTTCTGTGGCATAGCTGACTATTTTTTAACCGCAAAAAAGGGCTTTTTTGTTGTGCAGAGTGTTGGGTTTAAATTCACACCTGCATAAAAAAATCATCTTCTGAAATGATTTCAGCATATTTACTGTGAATTTTTTTACAAAGAAAATGCTGTGATTGTATTTTTCTTTTCATTATGGATTTCAAATAAATATTTCCCACACGACTTTATTTGTAATTCTATTGTGATGGATAAAAAAATTCTGGTACAACGTCAGTATTCATTATCTGTCTAATATTCACTCAACACTTCTGTTATAAAAATGGTCGAAGTGTGTGGAACTCATCGAATCCTAGACGGCTGAACTGTCCCTCCGCTGTTTAGTTATTCAAGTTCCAAAAACTTTGAATTAGTTCTCATTATGTTTTTCGCAGCACTTATGGGAGATCATTATGGAAGCAAATGACTCCGAGCCATCATTTTTCATCATTATAATTCACGGGTAAAGAACCGCTTGGCGAGAATAGGGGATAAATATTTTATCGCGTGAAATCTGAACACTTCATATTGAAAAGACATCCTGATCTTTGCCACGCCAAGCTGTCGCTGACTGGTCGGTTTTCTTCTTTGAATACAACGGAGGATACGAATACTACATCTCCATGGAAACACAACATGAATACAGATATGCAAATTCAATTCATTATAAAAGATTATTTTAGGGGAGTATTCTGTGAATTTTTTCTTTTTTCTGCTCTTCATATTCTTTAATTTTTTTGTTTTTCTTTTCCTCCATTGTTTCGTTATGTAATTAGCAAACTGAGTACACGTGATTCCATTGTTAGGCCTGAGAATGCGTAAATACTTGAGATATGCATTTTGTAAGTCTTTAATTTTTGTAAACTTGAGTGGATGTCTGTTTTTTTTTTTTTTAATTCATCACTATTTAAACTCTTTCCACGTGTCTGTCCGCGTGCTGGTCTTGATCTTGTTAACAACTACCTCCCCCCCCCCCCCCCCCCGCCTTCCTATTACTTTTTTCTGTCTTACTTTGTTTCCTGAAACGCTGTACTTTCTCTTCTCCGCATTTCTTTCCATTTGTCTTTCGGGGTTGAATGCTGTTCTATTAAAAGCAATTTTTATGCAAAAAAGGAACACAGACCTACACAGACAATTTTTATCTAACGTCTTTGGTGCAACAGAACTCTGTATTTCATAAGGTTGTAATTCTTTATTCTGGAAGCTCCGAATATTACATTTTCAAGTCTCTGTAGTGTTCATAGCAAAGTTCCTTTTACAATTCGTTTTTTTTTTCCCTCCCATAAAATATGTGCATCGCCAACAAGGTAGACGGGCGATGTACTAAATAACCTTCCGCTTGACCTCACACAGCCCGGAATCTTATTACTTTAGCAACCGCACACGTCTGCAATAGTCTGTTGTTTATTTTACATTGTATGTTTCGTGTTTTGTTGTGTGTGTGTGCCTCACTAGAAAACAACACAAAACTTCAGGGCATTTGGGTTTTTAATTATAAATGCATCTCTTAAAACAAGCAACTTTTTGAGGGGTTTGAAGCCGAGCAGAGTTGCGATGGCAACGTCGGAAGATGGTCATTAGACGTTCTCAAAGCAGATTATCTAATTTAAAAACGTTTAAAATTCTGTGGTGAGCAATATACGACGGTTAGAAAAGTCATGTGAATCGCGGAATAAGTCTGAAAACGTTTGGCTACTCTCTCTTTTTTTTTTTTTGTGGTATTACTTCTGTTAGAATGTGTTCGACTTTAACTCGATTTTACTTTATATAAATTTTCATTTTGAAGAATACGTGGAGATACCTTAAATAAAAAATCTTAAAAGTATAAAATGTTTGCGCGCACACACACACACACACACACACACACACACACACACACACACACACACACACACACACACACACACACACACACACACACACACCTTTTCTCAAACTTAGAATGGGCATAGACATTTACGATTACATAATATCGCTTGCCATATGGGTACAAGGTTGGTGACAAAATTTCTTATTTCTAGTTTAAAAGTTGACTGAAATTCATATAGAATTCATTCTCACTTTAACATGTTTAGATATTTAAATAATATATAGGAATTAATATCACAGTTTTAAATGCTTTTAAAAATGTTCTTTTTATATCCGTGTTCTCTTCCACTAAAAATAATTATAGATGAGTTTTTCATCCGCATACAGACAACTCGGCCATGAGAACACACGCACTTTACAAACAATAATAGTGTTTGTGGTGCGATAGATGGTGCTGTGTGCAGATGATTGATTGTTACGGCATTCTGTGTATATATACTGGATTAAGCGGAATGTTTTTCGAAATGAATCATTACAATCTGACATGTGGCTTACTCAGTATTAAATCCAAAATCAAGTTCTGATTAAGTCAAATAATTGATTAAATTAATATAACTGATTAAAACCAGTTTGAATAAATATTACGCAAAATTATTAATGATTTAAATTGATATATCTGGATCTATACTGTTTCAGTGTAATAGAAGATTTTAATCCATTTATATTTCGAAATTTACCAAATCTGTTTATTTATTTAAAAATTCATCTGGTGCCTTTGTAGTCTTGTGGATGTGGCATTTGCTGCCACAGCGCTAGGCTGCTAAAGAACCACCGATTTCATTCTGATTGCCGACTAAAGGACCTTTTTCTTACCCTTTCTTCAGCAGATTCCTGAGTTAAATCCGAGTTTCCCCTCCCGGAAACTCGGGTTTTAACCCCTCATATTAAAAATCGACGTAGAACTCTCACTGTTGCAGACAATAATACGAGTGTTAGGGTTAAGGGCCAGGGGATGGCGACACTTGTCTACTGCTCACACATTTTCTATTTTCTCGTTCCCTCTTTCCTGGTTAACTGGGATCACTATTAGTGAGGGCTGAAGGAAGAGACCTTCTGATTAGGGAAAGTTTAGTTGTGGCTAAAGGAGCTCTGCCTACTTCCTTGAAGGAATGGGAGGCATTAGAAGATTTTTTTTTATATTCGTTTATTAGTTGATTGCAGTCTCGGTGAAATTCACCAAAATAATTTATTTTGCCTGATAATACGTTTGTTTTGCCAAGTGAATGTCATAATGAAGAAAGTGTTTTGTGAGTATTCTCAGAAAGTGCCCAATCGTCCTTTAGGTGAAATCTGAATGCAATTCAATCGTGTCAGCTTGTTTATAAGAAACGGTTTCTATGAAAGAAGGTTCAGCTGCGATATGTTTCTTTTCTCGTACAATATTTCCAACATATTAATCTACTTTTGAGTAAAGGAAAAGAAAGAAATTGACGAAGGCGAATAATATTCAGCCGAAGTTGGTCATTAAGTATTCACATAAATAGCATAGTATTATAGTACATAGATGGCGAACCTAGCACGCGTGCCAGAGGTGACGCGTCCGAGAATTTTGTTGGCACGTCAACGGTTTACAAGTGATATCCTTTTATACGCTTATAAATTCAACGTTTTTTAAAATTATTACAATACGTACAAGTTAAATTTTGTTTTACACGAGAGAGCAGCTATGAAGACATGCATATGATTGGTGCTGTATTAATAAAAGATCACGCCACCCAAAGGCAACCGACAAGTGTTGAGTTCAGTGGCGGCCCCGTACATATGCACTGCAACACTGCAGCCCCCAAGGAAAAAACGAAAAAATTAAATTTTGTTTGTGTTTATAAATAATAACAATGCTTACAACATGTTAAAGGTCACAGCTTATGTTTTGACATTGATTGAATAGTTAATAATTGGGATTGTTCGATTAACGCTTTAGATTACGAAACAAAAGCACTGCAGTCTAACGCAGTGTCGATATTATCGCGTTCGACCAATCGCAGTCAGTCTCGCCGTTATTCGTTTGCGCTTGTGATTGCACGTCACAAGTCATTCCGACACTGCTCGTTTGGGCAGTGCCGTTTACAGATAAATCGTATGCTTGCGAGCGTTATTTCTGTGAGATACGAAATTTTTATTATTGGTGCTTGTTCGTGGTGAGGATGAAATATTTTTAATAAAGCAATTTTTAATATGCATATTTATTTATTAATAAATTGGTTACTGATTAAGAAAAAAAAATTATTTTATTTTTTTATTTTGTATATGCAGCACCCCCACTTAAAATTTTTACTGGTTGAGTTGAAATGCTAATCCTCTTCAACCGAATTCCATAACATCTGAAACTGTCTTGACAGCATTCGCAATCTATTTCTTAGTTTTAACACATTCACGACGGGGTGTCGTTTATCGTTCCGACGGAACTTCTCATTACCGGCGGGCTCAACTCACACAAAGTTTCAACCCTTGGTTGAATTTCATTCCTGCTTGTTTGCTTTTGAGCTGGCAGGCGAACTCACACACGCATTATATGTATAGTGACCTTTTTTTTTTTTTTTTGGAAAAAATAAAGGAAAAATCAGAAATTGTTTCATAATAAATAAATAAAACAGGTTGCCTTTATTTGTTTCAATAAAACTAAAAACTTTATAACGTTTATTGTAAAATATAAGCATATACACAGCATTTTAACAATCATATTATTACTTAAAAAATTTAATTTTGATACTTTTCACAAGAATGAACTTTTTTAATAAATCAGGTTCGTGTTTTAATTCATAAAACTGTACGCAATTCATGTCAAAGTTCCTTTTGTTATAAACGCATGCTTTTAATACTAGGTTCAGAACTATATAAATATTTAGGAACTAGATTCAGAGAAAGACTTATTATTTTTAAATAAAATTTATTCAACTGGTATCCCCCCAATAGAACGGAAAAAAGCAATTGTGATTCCTATCTTTAAAAAAGGTAATAGAGATGACCCTAAAAACTATAGAGGTATTAGTATACTAAATTCCTGTTACAAAATATATAGCAGAATCTTAAATAGTAAACTAATGAAATATTCCGAAAACTTTATTTTTGAAGTTCAGAATGGATTTAGAAAAGGAAGATCATGTATAGACCCGGCCTTTTGCCTAAAATTAATAATACAGAAAAGAAGAGAATATAATTTAGAAACACATATTGCATTTATTGACTTTGAAAAAGCATTTGACAAAGTTAAAAGAAACATTATTTAACATATTAAAAGAAAGACAAATACCAAAATAATATCCTAAAAGCTATCACAAGTATATATGAAAATAATCAAACACAAATAAAATTAAATCACGAGCTATCATATACAAGAGAGATAAACCAAGGGGTCCGACAGGGATGTCCCCTCTCAGCAACTCTTTTTAATATCTACTTAAATGAAATAATAATAAAATGGAGTAAAAATTTACATCAAGGAATTAAATTTTCACCTTCAGTTAAACACTCTCCTCTTTGCAGACGACCCAATAATAATTACAAATTCTGAAGATAACTTGCAGAAAGCTATTTTAAATCTAAATGAGATATCCAAAGATTATGGTATGATAATATCAACAGAAAAATCAAAAACTATGGCCTTTAAAGGACAAGATCCAGCAAGAACCAAAATAGTATTAGATAACAAGATCTTAGAACAGGTGAATTCATTTAACTACCTAGGATGTACGATTACATATGAAAATGAAAAAGATATAAACGTAAAAATTGCAAAATATTTAAAAATAACAGGTGTAATTAACTCTATATTTAAACCAAATCTAGTTCAAAAACAAACCAGACTAAAAGTATACAATACATTAGCCCTACCAGTCTTAATGTATGGAAGCGAAATCTGGACAATAAAACAAAAAAAGACAAACAAAGATTAATAACAGCAGAAATGAAGTTTATGAGAAAAACTGCAAAGTATACCTTATTTGATCACAAAAGAAACGAAGATATTATGAAAGAATTAAACCAAGAACCAGTAATAGAAAAAATTAAAAAATATAAACATAAATGGATGGAACACGTTCAAAGAATGAAAACAGAAAGATTACCAAAACAAGCCTTAAAGTACAAGCCATTAGGAAAAAGAAAACCAGGACGTCCTCTTAAACGATTCAACGATGGCTGCTAAGGCGGAATAGGCTATACTAGGCCTAAATCCTTGATGTGCATGCTTTCAATGTTTCGATTTTTAATTGGTGTTTTTCACTGGTCCACATATTGTTCACTAATGAAAATACTCGTTCATTGGGGGCATTTGATCCAGGGAGACATAAGCAAAATTAAACGATTTCTGAAATGTTCATCAAATAGTTTGCCGTGATTTATGTTTAAGTTCCAGTGACTGGAAGTGAACAAAACACTTTCCACGATTTTCGCCCGCAGAGGGATTTCTCGTAGTAGGACCCATGCAAATACTTCCATTTCCACAAAACAGCTATTATTTATACAATCAATGCACGTTTGGTAAAATTTATGAATTGCATCTTTAAATATGTTGGCATCAATATTCAATTTACTATTTCAATTCACAGAATGAAGGACAAATGGCCATTTAAAAATTAAAAAAGGACGTATGGTCACCGTAATTGAAACCGCATGCTTCAATTCGTGGTGTTTTTTTCGTTCACTGCTGTTTTTTTTTTAAACCAACATCATTAAAATCAATTTAATAATACAATAATGAATTTTACACTGAATAATATAAATTTATATATAAATATTATAAATAAAATAAAATATTATTTATAAAATTATAATTATAGGGAGCGTGTGTATCTCAGTGGATGTGGCGTTTGCACACCACAGCGCTTGACCGCACGAAGGAAGACTTGCTGTTGAATCTAGTCGGCGACTAGAGGAAATTTTTCTAAGATTTTTTCGACCGGTTCCCGAGTTAGTCGATCTCTGGTACGGACAAGCGAGTTTTTTCTTCCGGAAACTCGGGTTTTTCTTCCCGTAAACTGAAGAAATCGACCGTAGAACCGACATTATTTCAGACATTAAATAGATTGTGTTAGGGTTAGGGACCACGAGATGGCTGCACATGTTCAGCCGTCTTTCTTCACTGTGTGCCGCTTAATTAGTGATAGCCTTGGGCCATCTATCTCTGATTGGGTACCATTCTTCTTGAATCGTTTGACGGGAGGAGGCGATGAACTGTTAAAAACCTTTCGATCGTGGGTAATCAGAAACATTATTTATTCCTTCCAGAACAAGTATTGTTTTAATTAGCAGATTACTGAAGATTTTAAGCTTAAAATATGTCAAACGCCAGCCTGGTTAACCGAGAGGTTAGCATACTTGTTCTCCACGCGCTGTGGGTTCGACACTGCCGTGGGCATAAACGTTTCTGGTTGTCTTTAGGTGGAAGTTAAATGTCTTCGGATGGTGCCACACCATCGCCTCGCGTAGCCTGAAAAAGTCCTGTCTGTTCTCTCGAGATTAAGGTTGCGGGATCACGTAAGAAATATAATAATAAATTTTTAAAACAAAAAAAAATTCTAACAATCTCTCGGCCCATCCACATTACGAAGTTACTATAGGTTTACAACCTTTCGTGGGCGGGTATCGCATTAAAGATAGAGCTTTTATAAATATAAACAGTTTTTTTTTTAAATAAAATATATATTTAACAGTAATAATATGCAAAAAGCGCCATCTTCCATGCGTTTAGATTGGCGCTCAGTCTCATAAAACCGAAGATAATACATATTTAGTAAAGAGAAGAAGCCATTCTTATTGGCCTTCAGAACGGCAGTTTTCTTCTATATTTTATTTTGTGAAATGTTTATTTTGTTAATTCGGTAAAACACCAAAATATTTACATCTACATTACAAGGATTAAATTTTAAAACTATTCAGAAATATAAATTTTGACTTCATTTTGTGTGCTAAGATACGACTTCAGTCATATTAATTTTCCTATTTTGTCCTGAAAACTCAACTCAGTGGGCATTTATGCTAAAGTGGCTTGTTGTGTCACTGGCTTAGACATATTTTCAAGACAGTCGTTGAAACATTTCCTAGTTGTAAATCTTGTATTGAAGGACTCCAGAAACACAATGGAATTAATCTTTTAATACATTCCAACTTAATCCAGTGCGTGGATCTAATTATATCTCATGAAACGGAAGAACGCGGGGAGGGGAGGGGATCGTTAAGTGTAAATCCGTGTTGTGGGCAAGGGAGAGAATAGTGACATAACGGCGTTTGAATTTCCATTTAACAGTAAAAATAGTTAACACCGCAACAAATGAAATGTTTCCACTGCTAAATTAAATCAGAGTTGATTATTTTCATGAATGTCTTTGATTCCAACCCAGATTTGTGCAATTCATTTTAGATCAATAGCTTTCAGTACACACGAGTGCACTTTCTAGTTGATCAGAGTGTAATGTCACTAATTCCACTAATAATAATTTCGCTACTTATAACGAGGTGGCATTGGATAAGGGTGCATACACAGCGGTATATTTAGAGTTTGCTAAGATATTTGATGATGCTATATGAGAAGTTGGTAGTTAAACTGGAATGAATGGGGTTGCATAGTAAATTAGTGCTGAATTGGAGGTGGGCTATCTGATAGATGTTGTTTATGGGGGAGCAATATCCCAGATGAGCTTCGGTAGCTCAGTCGGTATAGACGAAGCTCTTTGGTCGGAAAAACCTGGGTTCGAATCCCGTCAGCGTTTATCTGGTATCTTTCGACTAAAGTTGAGTTAGCCGGTCTCATACAGAGGTAGAGGGTTTTTTCACCCGGAAAGTCGGGTTTTTTGTCCCTCTGAACAGGCAAACCGGTTCCGTGAACACACACGGATTACAGTCACGAATACTTACGACAATATGTGGAAGAGATATGATCCTCACCACATGTCGTTACGCCCGTAGTTAACCATGAGTCACATCATGGTAGTCAACCTCCTAGATAGGAGACGGCGCGTGAATGGGAAGATCCCAGAAAAGGAAAGGTACTTGTGGTGTGCTCCAAGGGTCAGTTTTGAGGCCACTGCTGTTTCACGTGTATGCTAACGATGTTGGGAAAAGTTTTGAATTGTGATACGCAGTTGTTTGCAGATGATGCGAAGTTGTGAATAGAACAAATGATGAAGCGGGTAAGTCAATGCGATTCATTGTTGCAGATTGCAATTGTATGGTTTCACTCACTCACTGTCGCGTGTACAAGCATGTTGTGCTCTGATGATGCTGAGTTGAAATTTAGCGAAATATAAGCAGTAAAGTTTTAAAATTTGAGACTATAAGATGGGATGCAGTGTTTAGGAATGGTAGGATATGGATTACTGATGTATCTTAGACGAGTTGGGAGGTATGAGGGATCCGGGAGTATTGATGGATAAAGACCTAAACTTTCCGGTGAATATAGTCAATATCGAGGTAAAATATTTTGATTTCTCTACTTCTCCATTGTTTTTTTTTTCCACATCGCATTATATCGTTTACTTGAAGCGGTCTGATCTATTTTTTGTACTTGAAGCGGTCTGATCTATTTTTTGTTTGTTTCTGAAAAACTAGAACTTGCTGTGATTCTGAAGAAATATATTGCTATAATTCTAAAATCTCTATATATATAATTTTGTCAACAATTTATATTCTTTGTGATGATAGTCACATTTTCCTGTCCTTAACGTCCCATTTGTTGAAGAAGTTTCTAATTTACTTGAGTTTTGTTTCGTTAGCTTTGTCTATCACTTGCCGTATATAAATATGTGATCAGGTCACCATTCCCAAAACAAATCACTCTTCATTTCACTCTTCTGAGTCATTCTTTCAACAATGTGTAGCATCTCTCGTGGGCTGCTCGCGAGAAGAATAAAGTGCATGAAATATTGTTGCTAACTCAGAGCTAAAATGATTCGCGCGAGGTATTCAGTTATTGTAGTTTATCCAACGCCATGCGACTGATAACAGGAATAGCAGATTCCCCTTTCATCTTTCGCGAGTCCGACGTGCTTTCGTCTTCAAAAGTTGCGGACGTGGTGTCAGTAAACAATCGGAATAAGACTTGCTGTCCAAGCCGCAATCACTGGTAATGTGCACGACTCGCTGGTTGCCAGGCAAATTGATACAATTATTGTTTCTCTGCACCGCCGCTCTCTATGAAGCTCGTTAGACCACCGAGGGATGGTGTTCGTGATCTAGTTATCGGAGCCGTTCTTTGCTCTTCTTGCAAAGAACGGCTCCGATGCAAGAAGACCAAATGTTCATTTGGTCTTCTTGCAGTAACTTTTTCGTTCGTGAAATCTCTCTGAAATCAAGCAAAAGTTTGCTGCGTCTGATATACAAAAAGCATATTTATGTATTATTATTATTATTATTACTACTACTACTATGGAAATTTGGTATCGCTCGTTTTCAATCTTGTCATTTTCTTATAATTGTTTTATTTTAATTTTGACGTAAAATATTCCTTCAATTATTTCTCCGTCTGTTTGAAACTTTAATTTTTTCGTCGACTCCTTCAAAAATGAAAACTCTTTTGCTTGTCGCGTTATCTTTTTTGCTGTTTAACTTTGCACTTAGAGATTCTTGTACATCGAAAGACGTTCTTCCTCCTGACTAGTACATCTTACTGCGTTCCTTAAGATTATTTGCACTTCGGCAGCATCGTAACCTCATGATACCGGATAAGATTGTCAGCACATTCGCTAATCCTCTCACTACGAAACTTAATCCTTTTGCTAATATTTTCTCCTCTTGGATACATTTCGGCTTCCTTAAAGATTTATTAATAAGAAAAGTGTATTCAATTATTAAGAGAAAAAATTGTATTACGGCAAATAAAAGCTTTTATTTTCATTTAAGATTCGCGAATATGATGATAAAAGCATAAATATAAATAAAGCATTTACAAGCTTTAGTTTAAAGTTTATCTGCATATGTCGACTAGTGGTAAAAAAAAAAAATTGCTGATTTTTTTTCATTTCTCTGTTCGTAACTATTCTGCCTGGAGATGAATTTAGTCCTGTCGTAAAATCCATTAGGGATGGCTTCGTGTTTACAGTCTTAATTGCGTCGGGGTTTTTTAATATTTGAATAATAAAAATGATTTTGAGATTTTTTTTTATTAATAGTACAAGCTAGAGGGTGCGAAACGTATAGCACATCAGTGAAGTGTGTGTGTGTGTGGACAAGTAGAAAGAAAAATAGAATTTCTTGAACTACTGGAGGATGCAGCCCTTGGAGAAAATAGTGTGAGGAAGATTATTCTGGGAGAAAAAGGAGAAAATCAAAAAATGAAAATAAAATTCAATACTTTACGGGATTATCTAGAAAGCTTCATCAACCATTTTTAGTTTCAACACTGCTCGACGAAATCTTTTTGTTATGATTCTATTTTTATTGATAAAACAATTTATTTGCAATACTTTCGCTATAATTGGACTGTTTTTATCTGCAAAAGGATTTGAAAAGAAAATAATTCCTCTCTGCTTAATAAAACGAAACTTGGTGTTTAGGATCACTTAATATTTCTCGAGGAGTTCCAGGTTGGCCAATTTAACAGCGAAATCGAGGATAAAAATAACGTGTCACAGTGCACGTCTAGTCAACTGCTGTGATGAATGTGGTGTGTCGCTGTATAAGAATGTTGCTATGAAATGCACCATTTTTAATTTTGATTCGCTGCAGTCATTTCCATACTTGATAACTCAGGTTTGTAAATTTTAGAATTTATTGAATGATTGCGATTTTTTTAGGATTTATTTAATTATTCCTTTTTTTAAGATTTGAAATTCACACAAGATTGAGTTAAACGCGAATGTATTTATATTACTCTCTTTCTTTTTTTATTATAAGTAATTAATTATATTTCGAGAATAGAACTTTTTATGAGGATTTTGCTTTATCCTCCTTTTTACTGTTTTGTTTTCTCTTTTATAAAGAAGGATTTAGGACACCCTCCTCGAAATACCTGGATCTTACCTGCAGGGCTATTTCGTGTTTTTTGATTTATTCGAAAAACCGGAAGACATTTTATAAATATAACAAACGATGACTGCGAATAACGAAAGTTTCCATCGTGGCGTGAATAGCAAACTGGGGGGAAAAAAAAACTTTCTCGCAGATTGGAACACCGTTTGACTTTATAACCTTCCTGATATAAAAGTGTAGAATAATATTTGTTGGCGACGTCTTTCCACCCCATTGATTACAAAAAAAGAAGGAACGAAATAGAAATGACTTGAAAATGCAGCCGCGTGCTCGCTCTTTCTCCCCCCCCCCATTCCGGTTCCCCGTCCTTTTTCGTGGTTCGGCGTCAACCGGAGACGCCATCGTTTCAATTTTCTGCATCGGTTTTTATGTAGATGAAACATATTTCATATTGATCGAAATAAACGCAGCCAGATTAAGGGGATGCCGCCTTATTCCCCTGGTGGTGGGTTAAGATTACTGCTCGGCCAATAAACCGATAAATTCGACGTTGATATTGCCAAAAATTGTTTGCCAATATTTCTGCCCATATTCGACGCAGAGGTAGAAAATTAAACCTCAGATAAACAGCGGAGGCGATCTCAGTCGAAACTTTGTGTCGACTTAAACCAGATGAATCGCGAAGCGTTTGGTCGGCTGATCATTACGCAACGCAACACGCCAGGAATGTTAATTCTGTTAATTCGCAGCGGCACTGGTCTGATGCATCAGCCACGGTCGGACGTCCAGAAGTGGCTTAGACAATGAGAGCTTGGAGATTCCGGCGATCTTGATAATAACACGCGCTTGTGCACGGGAACAATCCTTTCATCTTGTGCATGCGACTGTTGAACCGATCTAACCTTACGCTGAGAACACGTGTAAGGGGTGAAAGGAGGAAACGCTATCCAACGGTGCACATGGAAGGCTTTTAACCAAACAGCGAGGAGAGTCGCATTCTTTTTCTGTTGCTTTTCTTTTTCTTTCTTTCTGATCATTCGCTTCATATTTCGGTGTTCTTCTGTTGTAGACGTCAGTTTTATCCTATCTTTTGCCTTTTCTGTTCTTTCTACCCTTTTTCTTTTTTGTCCAGCTATCTATTTCTGTTTCTTTCCTGTAAGAAAAACAGGAAGCTGCTGTGCGTGTCATTGCCCTGTTTTCAGAAAAGGAGAGAAATCAGCACTATAATAAGATCAGTTATTTGAATTAAAATTAAATAAATTCAGTTACCAATAATAGAAACAAAAGCAAGAATTACGTTTCCAAAGAAAAATGACCTTACAATTTTGCGCGCGCGCACACACACGCACTAGACAAAGTGACTGTTACGTAACTGACACCACAGCCTTCAAATAAAGGTAAGAATGTGAGTTCGACACTTCGTTTAGTCAGTAAAAGCATCATTGCCTGTGCTTATCATTCTAGACGGGTTCAGATCCCGTCTAGAATGCTTGTAATTCATTCTTAGTCTTCTGTAAAAGAGCTTTTTTTTTTTTTCAAATGTAGTAAGAGCTCTGTTTTATTGCAAAGCACCCTTTTCGCTTCTGTAATTGCGTAAAAATCTTCCGTATTGATTACGGAAGATTTTACGCAAATACAGCGGGCAGCATTTTGAGTCCCTTTCATGTTTTGCTGCTGTTGGTTCCTTGCACGCTTCATTGGCTTCCACCAGCCTTTCCTCTCAATAGTGAGGAATTGTGCAGAGTGTGGACGAGTTCATTTATCGCAAAATAAAACAAGGGGTGTTGATTATCAGGGATGTTGAATAAAATAATATGGTGCTGGTGCTTTCACGATTATCGTTTAATGAATTGCAATACTTGATATTTGTAACTTGGTTTCGGTTTTAATGATCGCGTGTTGTTAGATCGCTATCCGCAACAAATAAATGTTTATCCTCATTCTCCGAAATGTGCTGAGTTTCAATTCTTTTTACACGTCACAGTAATAGTAATGATCATTAACTTAAATGGGACAGAGACTAAATGCGCGTGCAATTTTTCAATTTTGCTCCCACGCGTTTACTTCTAATTGCCACGTTAACATGTCCGACATGAATTCTTGCAATTATTACTCCTCCTTTGATTTCATTGAAAAAAAATCGATAATAAATTAGAAGTAAGAGAAACCTACTGTTCAGTTTCGTTAAAATAATTTCGATGTAATCAGAAAGAACGTTAAACCGTAATTTACGAGGTAACGATTTTCATCATCCGGTGTGAGACAACCCAACTCATTGGCCCGAAGACTTGAAACACTCCATCTTTGGTCTCCAGAGCGCAGAGTAGACCTGTCGGATTATGTAACCCCACCGCACTTTTAGATTTGTTGTTGGAAACACTCTTTAACTTTTCTTATCCGTTATGCCGGACTCTGCACGTGTCATATACACTCAGTAGCCAAAATATTAGCGGCATCCTTATGCTAAATGGAATTAACGAAAGGCGTTCAGTCAGTGTTGGGCACGTGTCTGTAAGCAACTGAATGTTATAAGAAGCAATGGGATTTTAACGACCGACGGACGTGCTATAGTCGGTGAAAGGACTGCGCAGTATCATCCAAAAGGAGTGTATTTGAACGGACGGTCACAGTCGGACTTTATCCCAAGCAGGATGAGGACCACAACTAACGGCTACGAAGGACAACACGATTGTCCAAATAAAACCAAACATCTACGGTTCAAGTAGGTGAAGGAACGTCAGCCTATGAGAAAAGACGAATAGAGTGATGGCGCTCGGGTCCTGTAATTTCCCATGGAACAAATGACAGGAAAATAGTAACAAAATTTGCACGGAGACCCAAGGAAGAGAAGATTACATGGAGCATGTGGCGTCCCTTGAATAGCACATCTTCTGTGGACTTCTTTGCTGATCAAATGCACTCATTCAGGTTAATCCTGCATGTGACGGTGATATTGCACGCTGAATCACATGGCAAGGACTGTCCAAGAAATGGTTACAAAATGGCCTTTCCTTTACCTAAATGAATTGTCCCCCCCCACCCCCACACACGTCATTTACCTGATTTTAATCCTATTGATCACATCTGAGGGATGGAGGATAGCTGAAACACTCAACGCCTGAAAATCTGATCAAACTGTAGGATTTCTTCTACAGATAAAAAACACCTGTGGAGTGTTTCCGGGACCTCTTGAAGCCGATTTATATATATATATATATATATATATATATATATATATATATATATATATATATTGACAAAAAAATTACGTACCTTTCCTAGTTATCCACTTTTGCTTAGAATGGTATTTATAAAAAGTTGAATTGAGAATATCATTTACAAGAAGAGCGATTTTGGTCACTGAAACCCAACAGTGCATTATTTGTACCTATCACGAGACTATGGGTTTCATTTGGCAGCGTGCACAAGTACCGACTTCGTATGACGGACAAACTCGGTAACGATGCGATGCTGCTGTATACTTAATTGGATTGCGCGCTTCTTTTAACTCGCTTAGTTCCCTTCACAGATCATCCGCGTGATTGGCTTTGTGTTTCTACTATTGCCCTATTTTTATTTTATTATGCAGACTTGACTGACTTTGTGGAACGATAAGTAATGAATTTCGTAATGCAGCATAAGCAGAAAAATGGAGTTACTTAAATTCGTAGTTCTTCCTTGAGATTACGAAAAAATAGGGGCGGAATGGAAATTCGGAACTTTATTTGTCCTGTGATTAAACATTAAAGCAGGCCAAAGGAAATCCAAATATTTAACCCTACAGAATTAACTATTCACATGATGATGATGATGATCATCATCATCATCCGGTGGTTTCCCAGATCGTATCCATCGTATATAATCTATCTTCCATAACTTGATTTTCTCGGTCCGCAACTGACTACCATATTTCAATTTTTAGATGTTCTGCGAATCGGTCATTCCCCCCCCCCCAAAAAAAATTGTACTTTGGGAAACGCTGACCTCGATTATTGTGATTTAAAGTTATGTTGCTCAATCGCTTTCCTTCTTGCAAGAACGTAACGCTACTCGAGTCTTAGAAGCATTGTAATCCCCTTCAGTGTCAGTCTGTCGCACAATAGTCCGTATTCTGTTGGTCTGAATTGAGAAGAATCTTCTGTCACGCTGTAAGTTGACTTTACATAAGCATTTATCATTTTATTCGTCGTGGGTGTGTAGCCGATAGTCGCTTTGAGAATGTATACTATTTTCCCATTCTGTACCAGCGGGTTCGGTCTGGATCTGTGTGTTCCATCGTGTCACTTAACTAGGCTTACATGTTTAATATTCGATTTTAATATGGTAAGAGGTTATTAAATATCTGTGGAAATCAATTCACTGCCTGAAAAATGAGCAAATTATTATATTAGCCATGTCCGTGTCTCTTTTTTTTTTTTATAGCTAGACATCAGTGGCAGCAATATTCCTTTAAGAAATCATCAACTGGGATTCTGTTTCGACCACAAGTGTAACAAAAAGTGTAGTATGAAGCCGTCTTCATACATTGGAACAGCGAGAGAAGATAAAAGCCAACGATAAGAGTTCGAAGTTCAGGAGCTGACCCATCCAGTTTCGAGAGGGGGGATAACAGTCGAATATTTCTCATTAAATTGAGACATTTTGCTGCATCAGAAGGATTTTCCGATTTTTTTTTTTTAAGTCGGTGAGCTGACTCATGACTACAGTTTCATTCTTGTGTCTACTAGCGATGCTTTGTCAGCATCTTATGCTTTCAATAATCAATGAATACATCAAAAGAAAACCGATCAAAATATCCACAGTGTCAGAAGAAACATATAAGAAGTCCAAACACTTCTAGACTTCTAGCTCTCGCATTTGGGGAACTACTGAAGATATTATCAGTGAAGTGCCGACAGCGTGTAGCTTCATAAAGCTCAAGACCTCTCTACATTTCAGTCAGGCGCTCCCCATTCAACTTTAGGCGTTAACTGAAGCTGTTGGTCATTGCTGTACAGCATCGTTAAAGCACTGATTAAATACAGGGTGCACCCTTCCCATTCACAGTAGCACTTAGTCTATTAGTTTTCCTGAAGAGGCTAAAATCCAGGTTTTATTATTCCCTTCATTGTATTAAAAGTTATTCTTCCAGTGACAAAAGTTAAGTCACTGAAATAAATCCCCGAAAAACTGCAAAGTTAGTGTCAATGCTCGCAAACTTTCCAGATACACCAAAGGATTGTAGAGCGCCCCCTAGTTGCTCATCTAAATTGATGTTTTCCGAAATCACAAGGGAAACGAAACAAAAAAAATAGATCTGCTGGTTCTAGAAATGACTGAGAAAGTTTGACGACTGCGAAGAAGCTTAGCATATTTTTTCTTCATGTTTACATTTTCCATCAGCAACTTCTGTCAATTCGCACTTTAGCCAATCCTATGCAAAACAGCGAAAAATGTTTGCGATACTTATAAATAAAAATGAGGCTTGATGGTAGTATTACCCTTCGAGTTACGTTAATGTTAAACGTTATTTCACATCCGAATGTGTGAATTCTAACAATGCACTGCTATGACGTCATCCATACGTAATGCAATTGTTAATGAGTAGCCAATGATATCACAAATGTGCTCGGCAATTATAGATTGAACAATAATTTTATACAACAGACTTGGAAGTCTGAATCTTGGAAGTCTTGGAAGTGAGCGTAAAAACAAAGATCGAGTCATGGTAATTATTGATTCTAAAATAGACTCAGTTTGCAAATACTTAAAACTTTTGTGAAGTAATTCACTTGATACAACAATTAAAATCAAATTTTGATGATAAATTATGAATAGTGAAATTCTGCACTGATAATCCCACCCCCCTAAAAAAAGATGAATGTCTCTGAGATAACCAAAACGATCAAAAGATCACCACCGCAGATAACAATGTTCGAACCTCATAACCTATCAACTCGCGATTGAAACCGAGCGATACTTTCATCCTTCCCGTATTATCATCCGAAACAATCCTAAAAACGGCAGACAATATGGTGGCTGCCGAGCCTTTGAAAGACGCCATTTTTGTGTATAAAAAGGGTTTTTGCTGGTAATTTACGGTGTTTAATGTCTTCCATGCCTTGTTGAAAAGCAGGTCATTAGAGACGTAAAGCATTACAATGAAGATGTCTGATTACACACCCGACAAAGATAACAAAACTCTTTCTCAAAGATAAATTACACGAGCTGGTGACAGCCCATAGTTAATGACCTCGCACACAAAAAAAAAAAGAAAACCACAGTGCTAAGATATTCCTAAATTGAAACACGTGAAAGCGCTCTGGACGAATTCAGAATTGGCTCCGTATTGCAGTTGAAAGAACAACCGTGACTTTTGACCTGGATTCGAATTCCTCCGGCGACGAAACTGAAGGCGAATTAACTATTCTCATATGCAGATCTCAATTTTTCTTCAAGAACTTTTTTTGTTCCTCCTGTAAAACGGACAGGGCTAACCAGAAGGATCGTATGCATAATAAATATATTTTTAAGGCAGCAATTCGGTAGCTTAAGAATTGCCAACTTCTTATCCTGCCTTCAGTTCATCTCGTCTGTACAGCATGAAGGCAAACGATGTTGGAGACTTTGAGAGAGAGATAAGCTGCTCGAATCCATGTCGGTGGCGCATCTCCGAACTGAACAACTTGAGTCAACACGAGCTCTCTGCCAAGCCAAAGAGCTTCTTGTCTCACTTATTACAAGCAGAAGAAATGCAAAGTGTAGTTCAACCACTTATTGAATAAAAGGAAGGGAAAGCTGTAAGGTTACCTAAGTGATGCGAAATTTCAAAATGAGGACGATGTGTTGATCGATCTACGTGGTTCATCCTCTATAAAGTTGGAACTTCTAATTGTTATGACAAAAGTCTTCATGTTGGAATTCCCATCATTACTAACTTGAGCAACGATGGAATATAGAATTTTCGAAGAAAAAAACCCTTATAAGGATTTGTTTCTTCTGAAGTTCAATTAGCCAATCTCATAAGATGGGAACACCATGCCCTCCCCCTGCGGAAATAGTCTTTATTTCTGCGTCATTCTCATCAGCATTAATCTTTCTATGAAACCAAATGCGTATGAAAGATAGTAATAATATTAACACGCCCCATTTGAAATATTGAAGACAACTTGCACTTAATACAAACAATGAACGTAGGTGTACAAAATAACGTCCCAGCCATTGACCGAGCAAAATTCTCTTCGAACTGTGCTTGCCCAATGCGAGCTTTCTGACACGGTGCGTTATTTGCTGGAAGAGTCCAGATCCACAGGACCACGTACGTTGTAGTGTTCAGGTCTATTCATTGGAGAGCGATGGACCCAGTGATGTCCATGAGAACAATCCCCATACTGTCACCGTCGGCATGCCTGTTTCTGGCCAGCCGCGTAGCCGAAAACAGACAGTGGTCACAATGTTTTGGTTCATGACAAGAAGGGCTTTTGAGATTGGCTAGCAGCATTGTCCCTATAGGCTGGCTTCATATCTAGAAGATTTACGGACGTTAGTTTAAGCTATGCGATGTTGAATTCAGTATCTTATTAAGACAATTAGAGATTCTACAAGTGAGCGTGATGAGGTTTCCCTCTTTCTGGCCAGGCAGTGTATATTTGTACACGAGTATTCTTACGTTATTTTACCTGTCATGTGCCTCATTTATTAGCCTGCAGAAATGCACTTGACATGATAAACTGGTTTGTATTTCAGGCTGTACTCGAATAGATGGCCATCTCTGTGATTGCTTCTGTGAACAGTAATGGACGACGCAACACATAAAGGGAACGCCCATTTTTATTTGGAAACGCCAGACAACATCTACGAGTTCCACTTTCCGTTCCATAAACGCGAATTCAGAGAGAAACGGTCTTTGCTCTTTGAAGTGGTTCTCTCATAATAATTTCATTATTCCTTGACCTCCGCTAAACGCAATTCGCTTCAGACGTCTTTTACAAGCGGCCCGCAGAATTGAACAAATGTTCATCGCAGTAGTAGATTATGTTTATCTGATTTAATGGGAGCGGGGGGACAGAATGAAAGAGAGAGAGGAGATTTTTTTATTATTGCGAAAGCGTTTACATGTCAGAGGCGAAAGGGCTCATTCGCGGAGTGGGGAGGCGAAGTCTGATCTACTGTAAGGATTCAAAATGGAACCATCCAAGACGCAACGCACTTCTGCCCCCCCCCCCTTTCAACCCATAAGAGGAATATAATGGCAGGAAAGTCCATTTACTCTTCACTCTTCATTTCTTCGTTCCTTTAATATTAGCGGTGACGTCGTTTGCCAGGTTTAATTCTTAAGGCAGTGGTTCTTCAACCGAGAATGCCCTAATGGATTCGTGATACGGGGGTCAACGTACAAAGTAAACGAGGGGAAGTTTTTAATGACCTCATTTTAAACACTGCTTTTCGCAGTGGTCCGTCCAACTTTGCTTCTTTCGCTTGAACAGATGGTCGTAGCGTGCGGAAATAAATCTCCTCCAGAGCGCCATGCCGCGGAGATGGAATAAGGAGTCGAAACTTCTCCGCAGAATGGAGGTGTTGAACGGCGAAACCACCCTCTAATCATTAATACGCTAATTTTTAGAAGTTCGCCCATTCTTTCATGTTCCGTCCTAGATTTCGACAACATCGATCGTTAAGAGTTCTGTGACGACATCGGCTACGGGAACAATTGAGGTGGTTCGAAACGTTCCACCTCCTCGTTTTCTCCTTATTGTGAACGTAAACGACTGGTCTCAAGAAGTTAATCTGTTTCCAATAGGTAATTATTAGCTCGGGTTCTGACGTGTCGAAGGAAGTGTAGCAGATCACCAATAAAAAAAAAAAAGATTCGGGAGGAATTGAATCTTGATCCAGCCGGTTTCTTTATCTTGATTGTCAGATAACGCATAAGCAAGGTGCTAGGCGAATTCACAAAATTATTAAAATACAAAAAAAAAAAAAAATGCGTTTATAAAGCTGTCTTGTGTCCCCCCCCACCCACACACACACTTGAATCTGTTTCCTAGATTTTGCTAATTCTCCACTGATTGTTTTCTTTTCTCTTTGTTTTAATTCTTCCAATATTTCTGATTTTTTCCCACAGTGCATTTTAAGCCGTATCTATCGCATCTCTTATTAAAATCACCTGTTCATATCGTAATTGGATTATTTTTTACATATTCTAATTTTTGCTTCATTTTTGTTTCATTGGATTTGTTATTTCTTTAAATTTTATTGCTTCGTACGATTTCTAAACTTCAACTGACCCGAGAAACGTTTCTTTACGTGTGCGGTGTTTTTAACTCGAAACATAAACTTACATCTAATCTTTGTTCGGCGTAGACAGTTCTTGAAGGAGAAATTAATCATTTGTTTGATGTATTATTACTGTCAATTACCATGTCCTGACTTCACAGCTCTTCATTAATCACTGATTTAATTTTGTCTTGGTTTAATGATTCTTTAAAAAAAACGCGCTCTCCACGAGGAAAGACACTTTGAACCTGATTATTTGTTTAACGAATAATCAGGTTTGCTTTTAACGAATAATCAGGTTTGCTGTTTGAAACAGCAAAAAACCCGAATATTTTTAATGAAATAATTCTCACCATTATAATGAAATTGTGAATTAACTTTTTTGTGCAGCGAAGATAAAAAATCGTTATAAATAAAGATTCTTAAAGAAATATATTAATATTTCTTTAAGATGTATTAATATAAAATATTAATAGATGCAATGAATATCCGATAGAAATATGAAGAAACGTGAATGGGTTGACGGAAAATTATGGAAAGATTGACCAGAGAAGCCGGTGTTGGAACGAACAAACGTAGAAAGAAATTACAAAAGGATCCCCCCATAAGGAAACAAAGGGAAGGATCAGCGTGTCTAATTATGAGAATAAGTACGTATTATTATCAAAGTGTGCTGAAGGAGGGGTTTTTTACACGATCGATAGATGACATTGTAATTAAAAAGGCTCACCGACAGATGACATCTTTCCCATAATCATTCCCCCCCACCCCCCGCTCGCAAGCTTCATAAGTGAAGGGCTGCGCACGAGATCTTTGATGACATTAATTATCGTTCACTCGTCTTCATTAGTCAAGCCAGAGTGATTCGCAATTAGCAGATAGACGCTGTTTGCCTACACAGGGACGGCAAAATCTGCCTCTTCCATCACATTTCATTGCGCTAATGCATCATCGGGGTTCAACTTCCATCGACTGGCAGTTCATCTTTCCGTGCGCGTTGTCGGAACCTGTCGCCACATATTATATTTGATATTTACTCGTCGTTTTGAGTAAAATTTTACGGCATTTCCGCCTGCAGTCATTCGACGGTTTCTTCGGTGGCTCTAATTGCTCTCGTTAATTCAGATTTATTTATTCTGACGAAGATGACAAGATGAGATCCCCGCAAGAGGGAGACGAGACGTTTACTTGAACAGCAAAAACTCGTCGAGTGGAGACCGAAACTAAATTAAGTTTTGGCGTGGGAAAGAGAACCGGGAAACTGTTCATCTGATACCGCTTGTTTAATCTCATTACTTGGAGTATTTTAGATGGGATAGCCAAGGACGCTTCGCTGTGCATGCGAAGATCAAACGCAGAAAGTTTGATCACAAGGTGAACACGGATCGTGGTCGCATCTAGCCTTATTGAAATGCATGCAGCCAAAGAAACAGCGAAACGATGGGTCCAGAATAAAGCAAAGCATGTGCAACAGGAGCATTACACGCCAGGTTATTTACTTCAATATGGAACTTCGTTCAGAAATATTTAGCTGTTGTGCAGAAGTAAACAACTTCTGCACACGCGCAAGGCACTTGAAGAAGGCGAGATAAGTTTTAGCTTTAATTAGTTTTCCATTTGCGTGCATCTTTAAGTTTGCACTCATATCTAGCACTTACAACTCCTGTCATTCTAAATTTCAACATAATTCATCTTTAAAGGTCATTCTAAAAGGATTTTCGCTTTTTTCAAGGCTTTCTGATATCGTTTGTTCTTATCCTAATTTTGAATATTTCATTCCCAGCACGAGATTTAGGAGAAACCACCAGGTAAGTCATCAGTTCCAGCAAATGCAATATTGTGTGCCTACACGTTGTACGCACACAAGTTGCACATAGTGGTTTTGCACACAAATTGCGGCATAGTGATAAGCAAGGTCTTATTACTGACTTCTTGATAACTAAACCAGCCGAAGTATGCAATGAGAATTATACAAATGATGTCCAAGAGATTTCAAGTGATGACGACGTCCGGCCCCTCGTAAATAAAGAACATGACGAATTTTTACAATTTTATACTATGTGTTTGTTTCATAGTTTGTTTTGTTAACTTACCTGTCATTGTTGTTTATATAATCTAAAAAAAAAAAAAAGCTTTCGGAACCTAACCCTACTTTTTCTATGTGATCTGAGTCTCGCATAACGCGATTTAACGCGGCATTTCTGTGGAGCCTAACATCAGCGTTATACGAGGGTTGCCTGTACTCCTTAATCCTGTAATAATAATGGGTTTATATTTCTGAATTTAGCATAAAGAGGAGCTAAAAGTCCGAACGATAGCTTCACCGGAAAATTGTGCTAATAACTTGATTTCGGAAAGCTAGAAATAAACCACCGGGAAAAAAAAATTCTTTTCTTGTTTACTTATAAGATAACTTACCGAATTAAATCGTGGGTTAGCCGGTGTCAGATTTAGTAATGTAATGAAGGTGTTAGCAAGGTACTTAAAGAATCGTTGGATTATAAAGAGGACGGTAATTAATTACCTCTTTATCCTGGTAATGCGCCATGCAGTTTCATATTAAACGGAGAAGCCTAGCGAAGGGTTGTCACCCTAAATTTCCACGCGCAAAACGCAGTATCTACCTGAACAGAAAGTCACTTTCAATACGATGTTTCGGCTTGATGTTTATCGTATTTTATTTATTACTAAGATAGGAGGGAGAGAGAGAGAGTGGGGGGGGGGAGGTTCTTGAAGAGTAAAACGGAAATTACAACAGACTTGAAGTTCGTCTTTAAGTGCTGATCAGTATTCTTAAAGGAATAAAACACAAGATGGATCGTTCCAAGAGAAAACTAAATTAAGGAAGTTCCAAGGACTCAAAATTTTAAGGCTTCATTCCAGAAGCACCGGAAGCGTCTTCTCCTTCTACAGATACACGAAAACGTATTTGATTTTCTGTCAAAGAACGCATTTTTGACGACTGACAGCGTTCTGCAGAAAGGAAAATACGGACGGAAAAGATACGGCGATGATTGATTAAGACATTTGATGTCGCGCCTCTTACAATCTGCTGGCAGGAACACCTGCCCGTGTTTTTGTATGCCCGAAAGAGTACAGACAAGAGATTCTGCTGCTGCAGTGGAATGAAGAAGAAGATGATGAGGTGTACTGTACTCCGCGTCGAAGTAGCGGAAGGGAGATTCGCCGTAATAAATTGCGAGAATCATTTCAAAAATAAAAAGTGATTACTTAGAGCGGTCGTTGGCGGAGCATTGTGGACTTTCATTATGACACATATAATGAATGAACGACAACGAAAAAAGAGAAAGAAGAAAGGAGAATTTGATATCGCGTTACAGTTTAGAGATTTCTTTCTACAGCTTTGTTTTCAGAAATCGAAGAAACGCTTAATATATTGGAAGGAGTGATTTTTGTCTTTGTTTCCTGGTATATAAGAAGGCCTAAATGTAAAAAGTGTCGTTAGAGTTTAATTAAATTTGAAGTGGGGGTTTCTAAGATTTCATTTTCTCTCTCCTGGTATTTCTGTTCTTATGTCATTATTATTTAGTGCCTTCGTCAAAAAAAAATCCACTTGAATAGTATCAGTTCATCGTATTTCAATACGAAGATAAAGCATAAAAACTCAGGCGCTGAGTTTCCTGAGAAACATTGATACTTTAGCATGTGATCGCCTCATTACCGAACTACTGTATTACCCACGTGATTTACTGTATCCGCATAATATGTCGTACATATCAGCAAACTGTATTGCTCGTGCAATAGTATCACCCAAAGGACTGACACGATTCCAGTGATATTTGCAGCGTATAGTTAGATTTAACTGGTCACATATGGTTAGATTTAACAAGTCAGTAAGTTTAGTTAGATTTAACTGGTCACATCAAGTCAGTAAGTTTAGTTTCAGTACGAGGGCGTCCCAACACATCGTGTCACTCGCTCATCCGTTCAGGGTTCAAATCCCAGCGACGCAAATTTGAGTTACCTAGTCTCATGCAGTGGAAGATTTTCTACCGGGAAACGTTTTTATCATTCACCCTGCAAAATATGCGAACCGATTGCAGCACATGCGCAGTTTAGAGATATAGTGACAGTTACGTCGAACTGCTACCACGGGATATTTTCTGACTGATGACAGGCGTATTAGTTGCCTGATATTACACGCAAGTGTATTACAGCATACGCCTAGTATTTATAGCCCTCGCCTCATATCCAAGGGTATCAAAAAGGATGGTTCTGCCTGTGATTCAAGAGGATAAAAAAGAAAGATGGCTTTTGCCAAAATGTCGTCGTCTGTTGCTCTTCCGAGCTGATTTACTTACATAATTATTTCCTTGTTTTAGTGCATCTGATTGTTGAATTCCAATTTTTTGAAACTTGTCTAGAATATAAATATTTATAACTTAAGTTTTGAACTGGTGTGACGTCATTCTTACATGACGAAATGCTCAACGGTGTATTAATCACCATTAACTAATACATAACATTAGATAATTATCAATTTCATTTAAAGTTCATAGTAATGAATAATAACAATTACAATGTTAATAACAAAGTCGATAGTTAATAGTAAACTAATTAATTATATGAACAATCATTAGTTACATTTAACTCATATTTCAGTATTATTAATTGTATTAATAATCGCATTGGTTATTCATAATAAAGAGGAGATAAAGTTTGCTGTAAACAACCTAACCAGTCAAATCAAAAAAGCAATAAAGTCAGTCACCCAAACTACAGTCGGATCCCCGAGGAAATCATGGATCTAATCAGATTAAAAAACAAAACCAAAAACCATAATACAAGAACCCCACAAGATAAAGCAACTCTGAATAATCTAAATAGACAAGTCCGTGAAGCTCTGCAAAACATCGAAACCAAGATTGGGAAACCAAACTGACGAACCTAAACCCAGAGGATAACTCCATCTGGCAATTCTTGAGAAGCCTCCGCACTAAAAGGCAACTTATACCCCCAAAGAATTGAGGGTGCATACTGACACACTGACAAGGAAAAAGCAGAAGCGCTTGTTGACAGCTTGGAAACTCAATGTAACTCCTCTTATGAAAATCTGAACATCAGTCTTATCTACAAGATTCACCCCCGGGTCAAGCAGGTCTTAAGACAACAAAAGGATAACAGAACCTATCACACCCACTTCTCCAGAAGAAGTTACAAATACCATAACCCATCTGAACAACAACAAGGCTCCAGGTCCACGTGGAATCACAAACAAAATAAAACTACTCCCCAGAAAAGCCATCGCGCATCTAGTCAACATAATCAATGCCATCCTCGGATTCAAGCACTATCCTATAACTTGGAAGACGGCAAGTCATGGAAAGGTTGCGGAAAAAAGTCGCCCTTACAAGGCTTCAATCAGCAACGGATAATTAGGTATTATTCCAAATGAGCGGTTCGGATTCAGAAAAAACCATAGCACTGAACAACAAATACAGCGACTGGTCGAATATATCACAAAAGGTTTCAACTGGAACCTCCACACAGCTGCTGTCTTTATAGATGCTGTGAAGGCTTTTGATAAGGTGTGGCATCAGGGTCTTCTCTGCAAATTCATCGAATTCAATATACCAATCAATTTAATAAAAATAATTGACACATATCTCAAAGACAGATACATGCAGGTCAAAATAAATGAAACTATCAACCAGACGCAAGATCCTAGCAGGTGTGCCGCAGGGCTCACTTCTGCCCCCCCCCTGCTATTTTCTGTCTACATAGCTGATAACCCTCAAAACCCAAGCTCAACAATCACTGCTTTATTAGCAAGATCTCCCCCAAACTGGCAATCAAAAGACTCCTAAGCAGTATTCATACACTGGAGAAGTGGCTGATGGACTGGAGGATCCAAGCAAACCACAGAAGAGTTCAGCCATACTGTTCTCCAAAAAGAAGGTCCAGACCAAGGAGGACATACACCTGATAGGACTCAAGATTCCATGGCAGACTGAAGTCAAATACCTCAGCGTGATGCTTGACAAAAAAAACTTCAATTCACCAATCATATAAAGCACATAAGCTCAAAGACATCTAAAGTAACCGCGCAACTCTACCCCCATGATCAACAGAAGTAGCAAACTGGATACTCGGAACAAACTACCCATATACAGGATGGTAATACGCCCAGTCATCACTTACGCATCTCCTGCATGGAGCTATACCTCCGATACAAACATTCAAAAAAATTGCAGAGGATATAGAACAAATGCCTGAGAATGATTCTGGATGCCCCATGGTTCATTAGAAACTCCCAGATTCACAGAGAAGTCAACATTCCCTACATCAAATCCCTCCTTCATGATCTTGCAGAAAAGTTCACCAAGACAAGCAATCATCCAAACCCGCTGATCAATTCTATGCTCAGCTGAACACAGCTAATCTCACTACCCTTCCAGGACGAGATTAAAGCTCAATAACTCTCCACTCGAAGAACAGACAAAGGGGAATATATATATATATATATATATATATGCTTCGCCCATCAAGCAGTAACGTTCTGCCTTCTGATCATGTTTGAGTCAATTGATATCATTGGCTATATCATTATTCATATTTTTGTAATTTAATTTTTTAGTTTATTCTTAATAACACAGGCTTGCGATGGAAAAGTTGTCTGAGAAGTAATAATTGATTCTTATAGATTTTTAGGTGCTGAGTTCAGAAAAAATAGTAAAAAATTCCATCGCCCATCAGTTTTACCCAATTTCTAATTTTATCGTTTTTATTAGTAGCATTTGGATTTAAATTCAGCGCGTTGGTATTTATTTTCATTCTCCTTTATTTACAGCTACTTGGTTGTATAAGTGCTTTTTGTGGTAAATAAAGAAATTTCCACGAAACTTCTCATTCTTAATGTAGGAAAGGGAGGGAGGAATGCAGATAAAAGTGCAAGCGGCTACTCTGAATCTGATTCGCCGAGATAACGGATTGTCACAGAAACATTTTCTTGTGTGATTCTTTAGTTGAACTTTAGTCGTTGACTACTAAGATTACCATATTTCTGAAAGGTGGCATATTTTCTAAGTTAGTGTGAAGACTTAATTTAATGTGTTTGCGGTTTTTTTAATGATTTTACGTAGTGTTGATGTCGTTCGTTAAAATTCGTTTAACTGTATTTTAAGTGGTGTTTGTAATGGCTTCAGGAGGTTGCACAAATTCACCCAAAGAGGATACACCAAATACCCGTGGTGTTTGTGCGAGTGGGACAGCCGAGATCGAGAGCGACATTGGATCAAGAAGGAATGGCCAGAAAGAGTCACATTAGAACCTGGAAGTAAAAATGTGTTACACAAAACTTTGGTTGCTCGTGAAAAAAAAAATCCTTTTACCCCCGCTTCTTATAAAGTTGGGATTGATGAAGCAATCTGTCAAGGCTTTGTCGAAAGTAAGAGAGTGTTTTAAATGCACCTGTGCAAAATTTCCGGGATTATCTACAGCAAAATTGAAAGAAGGTATTTTTATCAGTCCGGACATCAGGAAACTTATGAAGAAAAAACGGCAACTGTTGAAACAGAAGCGTGGAAAGCTTTGAAAAAGGTGGTGACCAAATTTTTAGGAAATCACAAGGACCCCCGACTATAAAATGATTGTGAAAGACATGCAGAAATTCGAGGATTTCGGATGCTCCATGGGCTTAAAAGTGCACTTTCTCAACTCTCATTTAGACTGCTTTCCTGAGAATCTTGGATGACACTGTCAGCGAAGAGCAAGGAGAGCGATTCCACCAAGACATCAAGGAGATGGAAAGAAGGTATCAGGGCAGGTGGAATGTCAACATGATGGCGGACTATTGCTGGATATTGCACAGAGATGACCCGGGAAAAGAATTTCACAGAAAATATTCAAAAAGAAGCTTTGAAGGAAAAAGAATCCGTTTTGTGAAAAATCCTTACCTGATAGAGAAAAATGGAAGAGATATTTGAAATCAGCGGGCAAAAATAAATCAGAAACAGTTGATAGTTTTCAGACAACTTTTAATGACTCGAATTTTGCAGGCCATTTTAATTATTGTTTTTTTTTTTTTTAAATTTCGTTGGAAGTTTTTTCCCACTTGGTTATATTTAGTTTAATCCTTTATCCAAGTGTAAGCGAACAAAGTTTTTGCCTGAAGTATCTTCGTATCTTCAGGACTGGGGCAACTCGTGGCAAAGGTGGACTAACCTCTTTCTCTAAATCCAGAGTAATTTAATAATAAGGTGAGACACCTTTTGGCAACTCGTATAGGAAAATATGACTTCTCCGTTGCTTCCATCCTAGTATCATCACTTCTGGATCTGGCTACCACTGATGAGACCTCAATAAAGGTTGAAACCGGTCTGGGTAGTGGTCCTTCCCTTAATGCATAGCATTATACATGCCCTCCAAGGAGATGTGCTTTGCATTATGGGAGATACTAAGACAAGGAGCGATGAGAGCTTGGTCCACCTTCACTGCCTCAGTCCTGAAGATACTTCAAGCGCAAACTTTGTTTGCTTAGACTTGGATGAAGGATTAAACTAAATATATGTTTTTTAAATTTGTTCGACTGAATCGACATTTCAAGAGTTTTATTGAAGTTTGATTAAACCTCTTTTACGAATATTCAGCGATACTTTATTACTGAGAAGGGATATCTTTCTCTTATTCTTAGTAACAAAGAAAAGGTCCTTTAAATTATCGAGATTGGAATGGCAAATAGAAATCAAACTCTGCAGGAAATCGTACGAGAAATATTTTCTACGGTAAATGCACGCAAAGTAATAATTTTTGTGTCCCTGAAACGGACGTTGGCCGAACTTCACTTATTGAGACGTCAGAGAAGTCTCATCCGAATTTATTTTCCCTGAAGGGTTTCTTGACGCTTAGCCGTGAGTTTCTTGTCATCGCTATCGGTCCCCGGATGGAAAAAAGGAGCCGATCTTTCTTACATAGCTGCCAAAGGGTTAATAGAATGCTTTGCTATCACAACGAACCGTATAGTGATACACGCTCGTACGCATGCGTCCTACAAGCAATAACACGTTGAAGACGCAGGTCATGTCTAGATCCGCTAAAGACCGTCGGCACCGAGAATCACGATGGTGGAATGATAGCATTCACGACCAGCGGTCGATGTAATGTAGCGAACGAAAGTGGGAGGGGGGGGGGGGAAGGATTGCAGTGGGGAAGCATAAAGTTTTCCCACTTTTACGAGCGCTTTCCGAAAAGGCCACCTTCCATTACTCCCGGGACTGCAGATCTTTGCCTTATCGTGGCGGGAGAGTCTTCTGAGCGCGTGGCTCTCTTGCTACAACTTAGTAAATGCTGTTTGCGAGATAGCATCCTCTCGCCGGCGTTCTGACGTAAAGAGATGCGACACCCCCTTCCCCCATTTCTCCCCAGGCGGTTCGTTTCCTTGCTAACTGTCAAGTTTCACAAAGTCCCCATTTGCCCGCTCGGAACACGATGAGTTTGACTGCGTTTTGATCTTCTTCCCTTGAGCGTGCGTCTCTCTTTCTTAACCCCAACTAAAGACAGCGGCTGCCCTGTCAGATACTGATGATTCGCCACACAACGAAATGAAATCGATTGATTTTCCTCCGATCACAGTTGCTGATTCGATCAACATATCTTCGTTGAAACAGTCGTCAAAAAGCTCTCTTACACAAACGGAGCGTTCCAATTTAATAAAATATTAAAATATAGCAAATATTTCGTAACAAAAAAATAAAATAAATGCAAAGAGAAATTCAACTGCAAATAGCATCATCGGTTATTGACACGTGATAAACAACAATAAAACCATTTTCATTGTTGCGTACGTTTTCAGCCAACAAAACGTTTAATGGTGGCTACAAGTCGTAATAACAGCTGAAATTAGTTTGGACGCAGAAGACAGTTGTACTCGGGGGCAAAGTCTGTAGCTGGGGACCACCGATTTCGGAACTGAGACCGAGTACCTGCTTCGATTGATAACTAACATACATAAGCAGATAAAAATAAATCGGATATCTTGCTTTCTAGAGAATTTATTAGAGCATCCACAGCCGATCAGAAGAAGGGAGAACTCGAAACGACCAGAATGTCATTCGGAGCCAGAATAGTTGACCATTTCCTCGACACATCTCCAAACTGTCCATAAAAGAAAGTCCGCAGTTGCAGTGTGACACTAACTGTTCTACTTTACTACTTTGCAAAGTTGAACGACGTCTCGCGCATACCGACTCCAAACGGCGCCGTATGACCGAAGCTTTCTGTGTTTACATTTCGCTTTCGCCGTGATGTTGTCTTGGTACACACTTCCTTGTGATTTTCTTCGGCGCAAGGGAAGATAATTTTCTGAGCAAGAAGGAAAACTAGTGAAGGATGGATTCGATAGAATTATGCACGTGGGAAATGTTAGTACGATGAGCATCAGCTCTCCGGGTGATCATTGGCAGGTGTGAGGTCACCGGTCTGCTCACTGGAGGCATGAAGTGTCTTGAATAAATCTTTTTGGCTTCACAGAATTTCCGTATTAGCTAACCTTAGTCTATTGAAAAGACGAAATAGATGCGGCGGTTATAAAAAAAATATTTGCCCGGATACTTTTATTTAAAAATAATAAAACTGTACGTTTTTTTAGTGCGTATAAATATAAAAAACGTCTTTTCTGAATAAATAAAACATAAGTTTCAATTGCAATCCCGCCGAGAGAGAGTGAATGTCGTAATTTGCTGTTTTTGCATTTGAACTTCGAACACATTTTTGTAAAATAATGAATACGGAAATTATGTCAGCGTTTTGACTCTTCTCCGTTTTATTTTCGAACTCTCCTGCGATGGATCTTAATCCCAGAGTGCTTATTATCGTTTTCTGTTTCCGTTCTTCGGATTTCAGTTCTTACAATATCTCCCAGCAACCCTTTTTTGCTGTCTTTCTTCTCTCTGGCTACAATTACAGTCGTGGAGAGTTTCTCCTCGGTCCAACGAGCACTCCATTTCTAGAGTTTTGTTTTCCCTGTATGAGAGAATCTTCGTTCGCTACTTAAAACACAATAAAAATCCACCCGTAGAAAATAAACAATCTGCTGTTTAGAGCAGAATCTCTTCCTAATCGTAACGGTGTGACGTAACAATCAGTCCGTTCATTACGTATTTGGCAAACTACTGTTAACAATGTCAGTTATTAATAATCACAACGCTAATAAAACCATCACAATCGTAAAAAAAAGTATTCATAAAAAATATTTAATTCAGTTTTCTTTCTATTAAATGTTCTACAGAAAAATCTGATATTTGGTAATTATTTATTTGTAATTGCATTATTAACTATTAAGAGTTATTACTATCAGACCAACTGGCTAAAACTAATAAACTAATTAGCCCTAATTGCCAATATCAGTCGCCATCTTTATCGTCTTCAATAATTCATGTGTGTGTGGGGGGGGGTGAAGGCAACGTTATTTATCCAGTGGTGGTAGGTTTATTGCATAATATCTTCCAGTTGCAATCTCCCAGGTTTCTGAGTTAGTTTTTAAATAAGAAATATTTAATCGCAAAATTCTGAGTAAACAATAAATGGAAGTTAAATTTTTCTGAGTCGTAATTTTGATTTATAAATAATTTTCGTAGAAAGTTCTGCGTCATAATTTCGAAGTTCCAGTAACAATTCTGAGACAAGCATTTATAATCTGACATTCCATTTGAAGATTTTATTCTGTGTGTGTGTTTGTGTGGTATGCGTAAAATGTTTCTTGCAGTGTTGTTGAAATTCCTCGATACGCCCCACTCTTTTCTTAACAAATGACATTATGCAAACGAGAGAGAGGCAGAGAGAGAGAGAGCGCGTGGCGATTTTTTGTCCCTTAGTGCAAACAAACATTAACAAAATACATTAGTTTGAACGGAAGGGAAAGCCCTAAGCGCGCGTGACGAAAGAAGCGGAAAATGATAAATTCGAAACTTTGTCTTTAGAAAAATGGCTGCAAGTTTTGGGGCGTAAACGACGACGACGCCGATTCCTAAGCAGCGGAAAAGGGTGCGCGATATCACATAAAAGAAAAAAGCGAAGGGGGTGGGGGGAAAGAGACACGAGACTCAAAGATGTTTCTAAAGACAACGCCAAAAACAAGATATTTCCACAGATAAAAAAGGAGGGGGGGGGCGGAATAAACGTCCAAGAGCACTTTGCCAGTGGAGAGACAAGAAGAATGATAACTGCTTATTGTGAGAGGGAAAGATCGCGTGACGTGACAGCTACAAATGTATTCTTAAGTTACAGAAATCTCCTTAAAAAGTGGGGTGGAATGATTAAATGCTTGGAGTTAATTATACAAAATGGTTTTTGGTATCCATAAAAAAATCCGATTTTTTTTCTCTCTTCAAGTTTTCAAAATTGGGATAATTGCACGTTGGTGCAATTATCCCAATTTTAAAAACTACCTTCGCATCGCAGATGCAGCTTTTACTGTCTTTCGCATGCTGTTCATTGTCAATGGAGGCAAAATAATATCCTTCAAGGGATGTCGACTTCAGAATCTACGATAAGTGCATGGGGTGGTCATTGCAAAACTGATTTTCCATTTGCGGTGATTTTGTTGTTCACTTGAAGAGTGGAAAAAAAAAAAAAAAACTAAATCTAGTTCATCCCATTATGATAAAATAAGAGGCTTTTCAACACTGTGGATATCTTTTGTTTCAAAGAAATACGGAGAAAACGTCGCTAAGAAAACAAAAGATCCTTCGGAACCACTTTGAAGTGGTCGGTTCTTTCGTAAGAAAAATGAACTTATTTTGTCCACCTGTTTTGAGTGGAAGAAATTCTTGCAGTTTGGGGGTTGCTTCGAATATCCCGCAGCTATTCAAAGATATTACCATAAGACGCACTTCTCTTTCCCGGGTGATGAAGCAAAGAAATGTTGTTCTCGGCTAACAGTTAATGAGCTGGAAATATAATTTCTGCGACTCCGCAGGGAAACTCGCTAATTGCAGAGATATTCTCGAGGAGTGATTTTAATTATTTTATGGCTCGAGTACTGTCAATAACAATAACTTCCAGATTAATTTAAGTTCAAATCATAAAAGGCGAAGCTGAGCTTATTCAATAACCGGCATTAAATCAGAGGAATGTTTTATAATTAAGTTCAAGGGGGTTGGTTGAAGGCATTTTAAACACGACTGCTCAGATGCCTAATAAAGCAGAACAACGAAAAGAAAAAAAAAACCGACTTGTGTCTGAGAAGTAAACCGATTATATTTTTGAACCTTTAACTATTATTGTAATCCTTGACTTTTGCATATAACATCTTGTAACCTTTTGACCTTGGCATGCAAGAAGATATTGTAACCTTTGACCCAGTAGCGGATTATGTTCCTTTCAGGTCCTAGGCGCAATTTTGTTATAAGGCCCTGTAAAAGTGTTTTTTATATTAAAAAGACAATAAAATCCTTCAATAATAACAAGTTTTTTCTTTATTTATAATTATTCATTTAAATTGTTTATTTAGTATTACAACTTGCAATGTTACTTTCGTGCTTTTAAATCTGCAAATATCATTTTCTTTAAACATTATAGAAAAATCATTTAAATGAGTCTGCCCTAAACTATTTCTTAAATAATTTTTTATTCTTTTTAAGACCGAAAAAGAACGTTCGCAACTAGCATTGCTTATTGGTAAAGTCAAAAAAATATATTAAAAAAATAAAAAATAAATAAATGAGATTGTCTCTACGTTAGGAAAGGCGCTTTTCATGAAATGTACAAATCGTCTTTGCATGTTAATATGTTCCTAATTTTTTTCCCACATGCAATAAAAATAAAATAGAAAATAAATACTAGCCATTTAAAATATATCAGAAAATAAATAAGTAATAAATAGAAACGTTCACTAAATTTTTGGAGGCATATTATCTTTTTGCTGTGTAATTTTTGAGGCCCCTCGAGATGACGAGCCCTAGGCGCGCGCCTATTGAGTAATCCGCCACTGCTTTGACCTTCTGATGTCTGTAACCGTTTTAGCAGAGATATGTAACTCCTCTAGATGTGAATACAACTGCGGATGTCATCTGTAACATCTTCAAAAGGGGGGGGGGATTAAAAGGTACGAATAAGATTCCGAGTTAAATGCAGATTCAAATGTTCTACCAAATCTATGATCAGTTCCCGATTCACAGATTTTTATCCAGATTATCCATCAGAATTAAGAGGGCGAATCAGTCATTTCAGGGTTTAGTTGGTAGCATAAGTGAAGTGGCTTAACTTGGCTTTCTTTTCAATATCAGAACATTCATTAATAATACCCACAAACTTTTGCTCCGAATTTCCCTCGCGAAGACGGGAAATAAAAAATCGTCGTAAGTTTTGTTGCTGTTAATTAACCAAATACTTAAGAAACTAAATAGCCTACTCGTGCACTTTTCTATACATAATTAATTAACGGGAGAAAGAAACTGGAACCAGTAAAAAGTCATCGAAACCGCAAAACAATTTCGGCTGAGTTGGCTCATCGTGTGCGGCCGAACTGATAGTTCGACTTAAAACATTTGCCATCAATTTTCTTTTCGTGGCAACCCGCCCGTACTTTCGTTACGAATCCACCGTGACATGCGCAGAATAACACATTTTCATAAAACGCCGACTCGCCGTTCAACCTGCTGACCGTTGATACCGGTCCGAGACCGATCGTAATCTCCGCTGCGGCACCATTTAGAGGGAAAACTTGCGACTGACAGTCGAAGCCAATACGGCATTTTAAACACCGCGCACAGCAGTTTAAAACGGGGCCGTATTTCTATTATTCCCCGGGGAAGAGGCAGATAAAATATGTCGGAGTTTTTCCGAGGCGTTTAAAGCACAATACGAAAGCGAGTCGCTATTGAAACGTTCTGCCGTATCTTCCACGGATAGAATGTGAAATATGATTTTCCGCCGAAATAAGAGGCGATAGAAGCGGACGCAGGTGTTTTAGTGAGCCGTCGAACGTGAAACAAGCAAGCAACGCGCTCCTCTCGTGCAGGAATAAAAGTCCCAAATTTATTTAATAACGGGGGAAACTGTCACACGCAAAACAGAACAGAAACGTGTTTTTGTTTTTTCTTTTCGTCATTAAGGCCTTTTATTAGTTCAAAAGACTCGTCTCTTCCGGAGTATGAGTTTAAACCTTCAATTCCGAGCCTTTAACTGCGCCGTTTTTCGAAACAGGATTGAGAGTCCATTAGGAAAATAATTGCTGCCACTAATCCTGATGATACGTGGACACTGCAATCGAAACGATGTTAAGTGGGGAAATTAGATTGCGACCCGTTTGTGACGTGATCTCCGGTCAATAAACGGCATAACTATTAAATGATAGCGAAAAATATCCGTCGAATTATCCACCTTTATTGGCGGACTGAATTTCAGTCTCCCACCGGAGCTTGAGATACCGAGATGATCTCGCGCAGTAATTTGCTAAGTGAGAGACAGGTCGCATTTCCCTCGTCAAAGTGGAGATTTCTTATAGTCAAGTTTTCAACTATTATTGGATTACTAGCATAGCTTTTCTCGACTTACTATATATATATATATATATATTAGGATAACCAAGCAATTTTATATGCTTGGTTATTTTAGCTCCTAATCCCAAGTATGCAAACAATTAAGTTTGCGCCTGAAACAAAGTTCAAGTCTAAAGATGGTACAACACCAGGGCAACTCATTGTAAAGGTGGCTAAAGCTTTGATCACTATTCTTAGTATTTTCCCATAATGTAAAGCACATCTCACTAGAAGATGTATACTGCAATGCATTATGGGTGGGGTCACTACCCAGACCGGTTTCGACCTTTTTTGAGGTCTCCTCAAAAAAGGTCGAAATGAAAAGTCACTACCCAGACCGGTTTCGACCTTTTTTGAGGTCTCCTCAAAAAAGGTCGAAACCGGTCTGGGTAGTGACCCCACCCATAATGCATTGCAGTATACATCTTCTAGTGAGATGTGCTTTACATTATGGGAAAATACTAAGAATAGTGATCAAAGCTTTAGCCACCTTTACAATGAGTTGCCCTGGTGTTGTACCATCTTTAGACTTGAACTTTGTTTCAGGCGCAAACTTAATTGTTTGCATACTTGGGATTAGGAGCTAAAATAACCAAGCATATAAAATTGCTTGGTTATCCTAATATACAATATACCCAAGTTAAAAATTTATTCCCATATATATATATATATATATATATATATATATATATATAATCTTTCATTTTTTTTTTCATTTTATTGGTATGTAGTAAAAAGCAATAGAAGACTGTCAAAGATTTAAAGAAGGAAATTGTCGTCAGTGTTACAGTTCTACTTAGTGTTACACGTATGGACTGTGCAATTCCAATTAGCGTTACACACAGGCGCCGACAGCTAACTTTGGAATTGGGGGGGGGGGGGAACTTACGGTCCTCTGAAGTAAAAATTTTAAAAACTAATCAGCTAACGCCTTTTTATTCCCTTATAGGACGAGCAGAAAAAAACTAACGTTCTAGGCCCTTAAAAATCGTGCGCCAGGGAAATCTTACCCCCTTCTCATCGGGGCTAGTGTTGCATGTAGTTAATTACTGTTACATGTAGACTAGACATTTCCGATTAGTGTCCGAGTGAACAATTCCTATTAACTTAGCTGCAGACAGTGAGTGTGAAATTTTTCATTTATTGTTATTATTCTGTTATTGTTGCCATGAAATAATTTCTGATATGTTCGCGCCAAAACAATACAAATACCACATGATTTGAATAATGCGGTCTCAAATAAACGAAAGATTGATTTGCGATGTATATAACTGAATATCGAACCTGGAAGAGAGAAGTAGGATCGCTGTTAATGCGATTAGGGATTAATATATACAGACTGCGTGAAGCAATATATTTTGAGCTTGGGATTTAATAAATGCATAAAAAGATAATAAAACGAAATCGGACTGTTCCTGAGAGGTCGTTCTTTCTCTTTATTATATATTTGTTTACTTGTTTCTTTTGGCGTATATATTCCAGAACCGATGAACCCACTTCTTAACTATGAAAACTTATTCTTGCGACTGACATTTCCAAATAATTCGTCACAACCTTTCCAACCAAAACAAGCGTCCTTTTGTTTTATTCATCTCGCTTTAGATTCCACCTTCTCTATTTCGCCCGAAGCGCAGACAACGTGCATCCATTAGCCAGTGCTCGAGGCAAGCCTTGCGTTTGATATGTCGCTAGTGCGACTCAAAACTTTAAGGTTTTGGACTATGGGAAATAAATTTTTGACAGAATGCGTTCTGTTGCTTCCAGCAAGTTGTGATAAAAGGAATATCCCCTGAATTTAAAGAAATGGAAATAAAAAGTGTCACTTTTTCCCCAGTGCAGCTGTATTTTGGGGAAATTATGTTGGGGATGGGTGCACTCTACTAATACTGGATTATGTGACGAATTAAGAACCAGAGTGACATAGAAAGTAAGTTATCTGGTTAGTAAGACCAAAACAGTCGAGTTCATGAACCAATCCCCTAACATGCTCATGTGAAAGCTTCAGTCTTTCTGATACTGTTACGTTATCGTAACAGCGTCAGCAACGCACTTGGCAACACATTGTCGATGAAGTATTATTAGTAATTGGATATTATTGAATGTTTATTGTTGCAAGAGATTAGTAGGATTATCATTGTTGGCAGCATTGCCAACAATGCTAATATTGACAATACTAATGCAGCAAAAATGTAATAAATTGATCAGAAGATTTGTGTGAATAAATAACCTCAGGACACCAATAATTAAATTACTAATTTCAAATACTAACAATCCATGAGTTCTCCTTAAATAATAATATTAGTTATACGTCTCCTTACCCTTCATGTGTTCCTTACATAATTTGTATTTACTACAAACTACGGGGAGACATACACGCCATCTATAGGGAGCTTCCCAATTACGTTGTTTTGACTTTAATCATGAATATTGAATAGAAAACAGCAGTACAACTAACATCATCCAATTTTTAAAAACTTCCGATTGGAAATTTGTTGCGAGTTGATGAGTTTTTTTTTTTTTTAATATATATTCAAAGCTCTTCACACATTTCGTCATATCTTTAAAACTCGTACAAGAGAAAGTCTCTCACTGGCCGAGAGAAATGGCTGCATGTTATTAACAGCGAGTCCCAAGCAGTAAGAGTCCGTTGATAGCAGTAATATGAAGACTCTAAATCTGCGTACCATTCAAAAGGAAAAACTCCTTAAGAAGGCCCATATCAGTCCTCCGTCTTTCATATTCGCTATTTTATTCCGTATTAAGTTGCCGAAAACACTTACGGAGGAATAACAGTCGCCTATCAAAACTGCTGACGAGTCATCCGAAGTCCACAAATAGTCGTCACGGAATGCCATTTCCTTAATGTACGTGATCGAAGAGAGAGCGCGAGCTGCATTTCTCTCCTCCCCCATCTCTCTCTCTCTCTTTTTCTCTCCTTTTTTTTTTTTTTTGCAGCTAAAGAAAAGAAGAGATATCTTTATTCGCAAAATGCGCGTGCATGTACGTACGTACCTTCTCGAGCCCACGAAGTGCTCATAATATCGAATCGTACACACGCGCGCCGGCAAAAGCGGGCTGTCGTTCCTAATACGAAGCCCATTAATGAAGTGTTACGACGAATCTGTTGCGGTTCGCACTCGAAAAGCCAGCGGTTCCATTTACGGATGATGTATTCGGGAGCATTTGGCGAAAGAGGAGTCCCATTCATTTGGTGATTAACAACTTAACAGAAAGCATCCCCTCGTAGGGCGGGGAAATTAAACGACTTGGCCCCTAACGAAAAAAAAAAAAGACATAATGGATGAGGTGTTGTACACCCTGAAATCTGAAACTGAAAAAAAAATGATAAAGGGAGGGTTAAAAAAAAGAAGAAAACAAAGCGTGTTTAATGACCTCCCCCCCTTCAATATTGGAATTTTGATAAATGGAGAAGCGGCGTGAAAATTAGGGGGAGAGGCAAACTCATCGCGCAGTTTAATTATCGCCAGAATGGTCGGTGCTGTTATAACAATTCCTCGGAACCATTCGCATCCACGAGGTATCAAGTAAGATTAATTGCTGTCGTTGTCAGGGCAACGGGGAAGGGGGGTCGTGAATAAAGCGGACCTGTTCGCATATTACGAGTGGAATGATAGAAATTATTCAAATGTTACGAGGATAAAGAGGTGAGAGTGCTTTGTTATTACTCACGGTAATATTCTGGACCATTTCCGTGATTCATGGGTTCATTTTACGGGGCTTAAATCCGCACACCCTCCTACGAATTTTAAGATTTGGGGTAAAATAGAAAGAATGAGAAGATATAAAAGCTTGTTTGTAACGGGACTTCGTTCTATGGCACATCCCATTCTATGTGTCGCATCCCGAAGTCAACTTGAATTGACCTTTTGAACTCGAACGCAGACATTGGACCACAGTAAACGCACCTCAGCTGCAACTTAGCTGTTACCAGTACGGTTGCACCTGTTCATACTCTAAAGTGATAAATATGCTACATCGTTTAAAGAAAATTATTCTGCCGTCCTGAATTTTGAAACTCTGGCTAGAAGGAAGGCTTCTAGCAAGTCTTCGTAGATCGATTACGGCGGCTGACCAGTTATTCTTGTAATGAGCACATCGGCTGACAAGGCGGAAGGCATGTTTGCTTGCTTCGGGCAAGCCGAACCTGCGATAATCAGAACCTGCTGGTTAATGCGAGACTACAGTCAGCCTAAAACAGGGAAAAAAAGGCAGAGCTACTGATCGTGGGTGCTGCTCCTTTCTTGGTCTCGTGCATGAAATGCCGATGTTCTTGTTGTCTCTTGTAACTTATCGATATACAATAGGTAAGGAGACAGTTTCCGAAGTAAGCGAAATATCCCGCCAGTTCTTCCTGCATCAATCACTACATCACACGAATGTAAGTTCCGATCTAAAATTGCTATTATATACCAGCACTGAATCCGTACAGCGTGGTTACGAAATCGCTTGAATCCCATACAGCTTGTATGCATCTCAGATGGCAGAAGGGCGTCTGATGTTGACGGGATATTTCTATTTAATCGATGGAGTTTCTATCGAAATACATTTTTCTTTTAATGTGAATTGACTTAGCTTGGTTGTTTTTTCCATTTTTCCCATCTTATCATTTTTTTTATTTTGGTACATACAATACATTACTCTATTCTGTACCACTATGGACGATATATGTCATTCATATATCGTCCATAGTATGAATTATACATGGACAAAGTGGAGGTTGAAGGTGGTGTACCGAAGGAGGGTGAGAATTCTACTAATCCTTCCCTACAGTAAATTTCCTTATGTATCTGTTTTCCATTTCTCTTTTCTCCCAAGGAGAACGTGAATCCTGAAACGCCTCCCAACGACGTCTTATAATCTCAATCTAGACGTCATCTACAAAGATAAGCCACTGTTATTCCCGTTCCCAGCTTCAATTTTTTTAAACAGAGGGATTCAAACTGGCCATGTTGATATGATTAGTTTCAATATCTCGGATTTATGCACAACACGTTGACGCACGGCGAGGGGAAGTTAAGGGAAACGCACATTACTTTCAAGACTCCAAGAAATCTTAGCGGAAAAAGACCACAAAATATTAAAAATAATGAACACAATCCGTAAACTATTTTATAGCAAATGAAAAAGCAGAAAACCTCTTCCTGGATGTTAGTCAGGAGAGGGCCAAACATGGATCTTTATTTAGTGCAGGCAAATTTAAGATTTTCACCAGTTTGGTTACAAAAAAAATAAACTACAGGGTGTCCCAAAAGTCGCCATACATAGGAAAAATTAAGAATTTTTTAAAAATTAAGATAGAAGACTGTGTGTGTGTGTGGAAAGAGGTGGCCAACACGTAGATAATATTTTGTAGTAAAGGTACATTTAGCTACAATTTCCCTATATATGGCAACTTTTGGGACACCCTGTAGAGAAACAAAATCTACTTACAAAATAAGACTACTAAACGATTCAAGTATAAGAAATTTATACCAATAGAGGATTTATAACTATTTAGAAGAAATACAAGAAAATGAAGACATCGAGAAAGAATGGAATAAAAAGAAATTTAATAAAAGAAATTATTACATGAGCAGCATATGAAAGTCGTGGGACCGACAAAAAATATCCTAAATATAAAAAAATACATATATGGGACAGTGAAATAAAAACAATAGTCGAAAATAAAAAGCTGGCCATTTAAAGATGCTTAAGTAGCAAAAAACAAGAGGATGAAATTGAATATAAAAAAGACGAGCAATAGCCAAAAGAGAAATCAGAAAGAGACGCAAAGAAAGCGGGAAAAATTTGTATTTAACCCAAGAAATGACATACAAAATAAGAGCCAGCGCGTGAACGCATATATAAAAGAAACTGCAAATATAAATTGCAAAATTACACCCGTTATTTTTAAATATTTTGCAATTTTTACGTTTATATCTTTTTCATATGTGATCATACATCCTTGGTAGTTAAATGAATTCACCTGTTCTAAGATACTGTTATCTATTACTATCTTAGTTCTTGCTGGATCTTGTCCTTTGTTCCAAAATTTTCCTTGATGGAAAATCAAGGGAATTTCCATCTCTTGAGGACATTCCTGTCGGACTCCTTGGTTCATCTCTCTCGGATATGATAGTTCATGATTTGATCTTATTTGTATTTGATTATTTTCATATATACTTGTGATAGCTTTTAGGATATTATTTGGTATTTGTCTTTCTTTTAATATGTTAAATAAAATGCTTCTTTTAACTTTGTCAAATGCTTTTTCAAAGTTAATAAATGTAACATGTTTTAAATTGTATTTTCTTCTTTTCTCTATTATTAATTTTAGGCAAATGGCTGGGTCTGTACATGATCGTCCTTTTCTAAATCCAGTTTGTACTTCTAAAATAAAGCCTTCCGAATATTTTATTAGTTTATTATTTAAAATTCTGCTATATATTTCATAACAGGAATTTGGGATACTTATACCACTATAACTTTTAAGCTCATCAGAAATTATTAAAATTTTAAATAAAACATCTACAAATGGACAAATACCAATAGAATGGAATACAAGTATATTTAAGGTATACAAGTATACCTATATTTAAAAAGGGGGATAAAACAAAACCTGCTAATTAGAGGTATCGTTTATTGAATACATGCTACAAAATATATAGTAGAATACTTAATGAAAAATTGAAAATATACAGTGAAAAAATATTATTAGAATGTCAAAACTGATTCCGAAGAGGACGCTCTACAAGATGCAGCTTTCTGTTTAAAATTATTTATAGAAAAAATAAGAGAATTTAATTTGGAAACTCATCTTTTGTTTATAGATTACGAAAAAGCATTTGACAAAGTAGAAAAATACATTGATTGATATATTACAAAGAACAAATATAATAGTTTACTACATGTAATATTGAATATATACAAAGATAATAAAATAAAAAATAAAGAAAAGTCTAAAAACAATCTTATAAATCAAGAGAAGACGTGGATGTCCTCTCTCCCCAAAACTTAATATTTATATTAATGAAATAATAATACAAAAACCAGTATAGAAATTTCTCTGAATTACAAAAAAATATCAGATGATCAGGTAATAATACCAGATAAGGAAGACAATTTACAAAAAGCAATATATAATGTAAACGTTTTAGTAGAACACTTTGGAATGAAAATATCCATATAAAACTATATCACATGAAGGAGAAAAAGACATAAAATTAAAAACTTCAAACCCTGTACAGATTATCCTCCTCTCCTATTTCCTCAGCTGGTGGGGGTAGCGTTATACTAGGGAGATGATTTTGAAGCAAGTTGGTTTCCCCTTGCCTTCCTGGCCGTAGTATATTTTATCACTGTAGCCGTGTGTGTGTGTTCACGGTTTGCCTGTTTTAAGGGAAGAAAAACCCAAGTTCCCAGGAGAAAAAATCCGCCACCGCCGTATGAGACCGGTTAACTCACCTATAGTCGAAAGAGACCGGATAAAGGTTTCTCACGTCACTGACGGGAATCGAACCCAGGTCTTTCCGACCAAAGGGCTTCGTCTGCACCGACTGAACTACGGAGGCTCGCTACAGATTACAGGCCTGATAAATAGAAAAGTCGATCCAAATACTGTTAAGAAAATAAATAAAAAATAAACATGAAAATATAGTACCCACATTATTATGTGGCAGCGAAAATGGGTAATAAAGAAAAAAGATAAAGAATAAAACCAAGTGAAATGAGATTCATGAGAAGAACTGCAAAATATACATTATTAGACACCCAAAAAAGGAACGAAGATATTTTAAAAGAACTAAAAATATGAATGCACAACATCTGATATCCTAAATAAATTAAACATAAACTAATTGGGAAGAGGTTGATTAGACCTCAAAAGAGGATATTGGATGGATAATGAGACCGGAACTGCCCAACATGGTCTATATCCGTAATTACGATGACGACATTGACGCAAAGCGAGGGTCAATAACTCAAAATAATATCAGAACAAATCCGTAGGTTCTATTCTTTCTTTCTTTTTTTTTTTCTTAGCCACTCCCACCTCTTAAGACACGGAGAAAACATTATATTGGCTTGCATATTTTATCGTTTCAGTGTCGATTGTTATGAAAAAATGTCAAAAAAGTAAATGAAATGCGTTCTCGATATAATACAATAAAATATTATTTTAAAAAAATTTAAAAAAAGTTAAGTCTGAAAGTGGAATCGGTTGTGTCTGCCATGATGAGTCAACCGAACAAAAAAATGGGAAAAGTAAAAATGGCATCAATGTAAGTGGCTCGTTTAATCGAAAACCGACTGTGCGATGAATGGGACGACGATCCGGTTTAAGTGATTTAAGCAGCAGCTGGCAGACAGAACATCTGCGCGTGGTCTCACCTGCACTGAACAGGTGAACGCAGAAACTGCGCTCTGAGGATGAAAATGCAGCGAAAAAAAGGGTACAAGAACGAGTGTAAGTCATTTGAATTGTAGGGAAAAAGTAGCTTGCATCAAACTGGCGTAAATCCACGCGGCATTAGTGCATGACCTCTCTCGATATTACATCCCACCTCGTTTACGTTGTTTGTTTATTCTGCAGTGTGGGTGCAGTGGGAGGAAAAACATGAAATTGGAATAAAAAATTGCGAACTACTTTAGATCGCTCCTCTTCAAATAGAGTGCGTCGATATGAGTCCTTTTCGGCAACCCTTCAGTTCTTCCTAGAAGTGACGGAATCATCCTACTTCGAAATAATTCCGGCAGTCGCAATAATAAACACTTTGGCGTAAAATTACTCTTCCACTAGCAAAGATTGGATTCATGTTTTTCCCAGTGCCGTATCGATCTTTTTTTATTCGGCAAAAAAATCTTTTTTTTTGCACGAGGATTAATCTTCCATGCCAGTCGACTTCTTTATCGCCATTCCACCGGAAATGTACTCGTATTCACATGTGGGTTATGGCGATAAAGAAATACCTGTGTAGTCCCGAAACGGTTTAGTGCCGTCAAACGCAAGCATATCTAAGTTACCACCGTCGGTTATTTATGGTAAATATTGTCCGGCAGAAAACTACGACCAATTCAGCAATAGCTCAAACGTGACAACTAGCGCGCGCTCTAACAGCAACCTGGGAAATTGAAGGGAGGGATAGACTTCGCCTCCGTTAGTGGCACTTACACTTCGCGATCCTAATATTAGATTTTCAGACAACAACCTCGGTTGCAGTGGCGCCACCTTTCGGTTATTTCTTTATGAAAGTTTTGAAACGACATCATTTGGGGGGGAAAGGGGGAAGTTTGTTGTGGATTAAGTTGTTTTAATCCTTTTAATTCCAGTTTTGTTAATTCATTTTTAATTTTCCCGTAGCATGCTACCCTAGAAAATCCTATTAGTAATTAACGGTTATAATGAGCTCAACAATGGATAGAGAAAAAAGAAAAAATATGTTTGGAAAAAGCGAGCATGGAGTTACCAACATAATTACTTTATGAATACTGAAAAATCATTTCGGATTTTCTCCTCAAAATCTTTCTTTCATGTGGTAAACCGTGATGATATTATTTCGGTTTGTAGCGCCTTTTCTTTCTATCATGAGATTAATGTGAGCCGTTATTTTTAAATTCCTGCCTTCAATTTGGAATTAGGAATACAAACATTAGAATGGAATACGCAACATATCAGCAGCTTTTTTTTTTTTTTGCTCAATATTACTGTCGCTCAGAATTAAAATAACTTTTATCGAGGGGGGGGGGGGGAGAAGATGACCCTTAGTTTGGTATGTTTATTTGAAACTGCGCTTTCTGAGCTCAGTGTTAAATAAATACGAACGAATTCTCACTATAAGATATCCTTCGATATTTTTATCAACTGTGAGTTCTTCGGCTGTTTGTCTCTTTACATGTAGCAAAATTAAACCCTCCGTGAAAAAAAATTGTGTTTTCTGAAACTTTCTATTAATCTGACACGTGATTTTTTATAACAAAAAATACACACACACACACCTTCGACATTGCATGTCATATTGTTATGAAAAAGATATTCATACTTTGAATATGGATAGTAATTGCCTTGTTTATCGATCACTATGCAAATATCTGTCAGTAACCCATCACTCGGAAAGAGGCCATTATAATCGTTTGCAAAAAAAAAAAAAAAAAAAAAAAAAAAAAAAAAAAAACACTTAAAAAAAAAAGTACAAAGTACATATGATTTGTTAGTACAACTTCTTTCAGGGCAAGCCTGATACATACAGGGTGGCCATAAAATAACTTTCCCTCTTCGGAGGCATCTGTAGCTAAAACCAATAAACGGAATGAGACCAAATTTTAATTTGAGACTTTCGAAGGCATGGGGAGATGAATTCCGTGAAAAAAAAGATTTAGTACCAAAAGTCGCCGACAGGGGAAATTTTGGCGCTTTCGGAACCGAAAACAAGCGGATAGTTACGTTGAAGGCAGATAAAATGGAATAATAACATTTCGACGGTGTAAGCGACAGCCGCGTCACTCATTCCAGCTGGATGTGTGGCGCAAATAAGAATAATAATATTAAACTAAAACAACAACTTGCGAGAGACACAGAAATTAATGTACTGATTGAACTCACAGGAAATAATGTTTTATTCATCAGAATCAAATACACGATTTTCATAACATAACTCATTGATAACATAACCCTCTCATTACTGAAATCTGGCGTAAAAGGCGCTGTACTGAACGTTCAATGTGTGGTCGTGCTCCATCCTGCATAAAAATTATGGAGTCCAAACATTGTCTTTGCTGTAATGCAGGAATGACAAAATTTTCCAGCATTCGTCGATAAATCTCTCCAGTAATGGAGCACGTTACAGGACCTGTAGGGGTAATACGCCCAAAAAAGTAGGGTCCAATTATGAAATCGGCTGTGAAGCCACACGACACGGTTACTTTTCGAGAATGCAGTGGTACTTGCTGGATCGCTTGGGGATGTTCAGATACCCAAATTCTGCAGTTTAAGTGTTGACCGACCCATTCAGATGAAAATGAGCCTCATCACCCCCACAATATTCTCCTAGGTCAGTCATTGTCGACCTCCATTCGGCAAGAAACGTTAGCGCGAAGGTCATGCGCTTATCATAATCTGCGGTAGTTAGTGCTTGCACACGACTGAACTTATATGGATAGAAGTGAAGCATTTTCCTTAAGATTTTCCAGACTGTACCATAAGCTATATCTAGTTTGCCAGCTATGGCACGAGCACTTGCCAGTTCTGGTCCCTGTGTCGTCGAACACCGCAGTAGCAACGTCTGTTACTGTCTCTTCTTGCACTGCTTTCCGTCCTCTTCCAGGCCTAACTCCTGGTGATCCAGTTTCTTCAAACTTCTTAATCATAGCTCTCAGTGCTACAGCTGACATAGGACCTGTACGCAGGTTATGAAGCCTTCTAAATTCCCGAAGGGCCGCTACGGCGTTGCACTGTTTAAGGTAAAACAACTTAACAAGTAAAGCATGCTGAGGCAAGGTAGGACGCATATTGAGCACAATTCGTCAGTCATTCGAATAACTGCCTGAACGTTCCCAATCCCTTTCTAAGTGGAATTGGTAACGCTGCTGTCACGTACGCACAGTAAAATTTGCATAATCCTTTTTACCTACGTTTATTGCAAATATTTGACTGTTTTAGGCTCCGCCAGCGCCAAAATTTTTCCTATCGGCGACTTTTGGTACTAAATCTTTTTTTCGCGGAATTCATCTTCCCATGCCTTCGAAAGTCTCAATATAAAATGTGGTCTCATTCCGTATATTAGTTTTAGCTACAGACACTTTCCCTCTTTGGAGGTATCTGTAGCTGAAACTTTTTTTACTTTTAGCTACAGTTAATTTTTAGTTAATTTATGGCTACCCTGTACATAATAGCAAAGCGTTCTATAACATTCCAATTATTATATATACAGGGAGTTATCAAAATAATGGAAACACCTACACAGTTTTGGAGACTTTTTTTATTAATAAACTGTAGGCCCACCTCGTGCTGTTATAACACCATGAATTCGATGTGGAACAGATTAATATAAGTCATATGTATAAGATAATGGAATTTGGGATCGTTCTTCTTGCAAAATATGTCCCAACTGGGCCAGTGATGTTGCGGGCCGAAAATGTGGTCGAACCAATTAAAGACAATGTCTTGTCCCTTTCCCATACCTTGTCATAATCTTCGAGATTGTGATAGACCTATGATTTCTGCCGTTTTGGTTACGACAGCTCCTGCAAGCCGTACTCCAATGATCACACCTTTTGGAAGGTCACTGAAGTCTGATATTTTGCACACTCACTGCGCAACAGCAATCACAGAGACAACGCCATCCGCGATGTGATGGTGCAGTATGATATCGGCTATCACACAACAGCGCCACTGTTACTGTTGAATTAGCTGCTGTGCAGTTGGCAAAGATTTTCTACATAAAACATGAACAGTTAACATTATATTTAAAACTGTTATAGTAATTAATAAAAAATAAATACCTTTTAAATAATTCTTAAAATTAAGTAAAAACACCTATAGGTTTATTGTTTAGAAATAAAATAAATTTTGATATCGCAAGTAATTGGTTCCTCGTGTGGTGCCCGGGATAAGAATAGCTCCAACGTAACCTATGCGTGTCGTAAGAGGCGACTAAAATAGACGCTGAGTTTCGAGAGTTTCACTCGCTCAGTTTCTTCCGGTGAGAGGGGGGGGGCGTGATTTCGGGAGGTTTGCCCTGAGAGAGCATTTTGAGTCTCTGGGGAGGATGTTCTCCGGCGTGGCCCGTAAGGGACCTCATCGGTGGACGCTTTTCCCTGGAATATGAGCGGTTCTGCTCGGTGGTGGTGGTGGGGGGGGGGTTGTCACTGAGTGGGGCCAACGCTGAGTTGGACGACCTCTCGGCCACTATGGAGTGGTCTAGGGATCGTTCTAATTTTTAGAGAGGGCTTTACTTACATATCAGCCCATGGATGTCGTACGAGGCGACTAAAATTGGTACCCAGGGAGGGTAATGGATGGCATTGCTGTAGCCAATGAAGTTTTGACTGAGTCCTGGCTACTGCCATTAGCCCGCCATGACCACAGCTTATAGCCCAATAACACCCCATCCATGCATTTTCTTCTACAGATAACGTCCAAATATATATATATATATATATATAGGTAAAGCTCTGATCACTATTCTTAGTATTTTCCATAATGTAAAGCACATCTCACTAGAAGATGTATACTTTTATAAGTAATTTTATAAATATATATATATATATATATATATATATATATATATATGTAAATAAGTTTTTTTACCTTGGGAATAATGTATATTAGGGTTACCAAGTAATTTTATAAACTTGGTTATTTTACTCCTAATCCCAAGTAAGCAAACAGTTAAGTTTGCGCCTGAACGTAGTTCAAGTCTAAAGGTGGTGCAACACCAGGGCAACTCATTGTAAAGGTGGGTAAAGCTCTGATCACTATTCTTAGTATTTTCCCATAATATAAAACACATCTCACTAGAAGATGTATACTGCAATGCATTATGGGTGGGGTCACTACCCAGACCGGTTTCAACCTTTTTGAGGTCTCCTCAGTGAGTAGCTAGACCCTGGTATTGCATCACCTTTAGACTTGAACTACGTTCAGGCGCAAACTTAACTGTTTGCTTACTTGGGATTAGGAGTAAAATGACCAAGTTTATAAAATTACTTGGTAACTCTAATATATATATATTTGGTATGCAATGTTCAATGGCCTTCTACGAAATGATTGTAATTACAGTGGAAATTATCGCATTCCCATTAAATTAATCCAAAAGAAGATATTACCTGAACTGTTCATTACCAGAAACGGAAATCGATTCCAGTTCCACAAACAATCGCATTGTAAGTACTATTGCAGTCGCTTCGTTTTTCTTTAACCTGAAAGGTGCGCATTTATTTCAAACTCGCCCCAATGAAGCCAGCAGCAGAGCAGCCAATTTCACAAAGATTCCACCTCTTCTTTTTAAGATCCAACAGTTGCAGCTGTCGCCAGCTGCGATAATCACCCGTTTATCTAAAGAACACCGTGATTTGAAGAACCCGCAGCTTAACCCCTGCATAAAAAAACCTTCACAAAGATATCATATTGCGTCTCACTAATTGTGGCTAATCCCTAGAGCAAGCCTCACCAAGAATTCTGCTAATTGTCTCTCGCATTCCTCGAGGACTTCTTTTTTTGTGTTTGCGAAGGTTTCGCTTTAATTTTTTTATTTGTACCCGAGATGCAGTTTTAACCGGTGAACTAATCTTTTGTCAGCAGCTTTTGACAGCACAATCGTACCGCGTTTCAGGATTTCCGTACATGCCCTGCAGCTGCTAGTTCTTAGTTCTGACGCGGCACCGCACTATTAAAGTATACATTTCTCTTGCGTTTTTTCCGCGTACGAAAGAGAAGTTAAATAATTAATGTGCAAGGAATGCTCGGAGAAAAGGTGTATTTGAAAGTTATTTTGAAATAAGTTTTTGCATAGTTTTGAAGGATAATTTTCGTTGTTAAATTCCAAAGCATTTCTTAAAACGCATTTGGAGACGACGTCACTTGACATCAAGTAGAAAACGGCAATGCATGGAACAAACAATAATCATGTAATCAAACAAACTGAATCGGTTCTCAGGATATGACCTTATTCCGATACTGTGAGGGAAAGAGAGAGTTTACCGAGATAACGAGCAACTTCTCGTGCGCCTAGTTCAGGTATCCATGTTGACGATCAGATAAAATACATTTTAGGACCAACTTGTTAAAGAATATCAAAGCTTTATTTTATACATTTCAGATTTGTTAACGGATATTCATAAAGTTCTACGAATCTGCAAAGTTCTTATAAAACTTTTTCCCAGTCCTTTCTTCTTCTTATGGCAACAATTGCTCCAACAGAAACTGTCAGTTCACATGGCTCAATCTCTCCTTTTTCTGTTTATCCTCCCAAATTCTTCCTTCATGAACATTTCCGGTTTCTCTTTTCTATATTTTCTGTCTCTTCATCTTTTCCTTGGTCCTCCTCTCAAATTCCCTTTCATGCACTCTTCTTCTTCTTGGATGTCCAAACCACTTCAAACGAGAGCTGACAAGCAATTTTTCAACACTCTTTAGCCTTGAAATATTTCTAATGTCCACATTAGAAATATTTGAAATATCCTGTCTTTCTTTTCTTGGTTTTTTGTCATCATCCTCCTCAAACCGTTCATGTCAACTGCTTTTATTCTAGTGTAGATCAAGTCTCTTTTCGTTAGTCTTCATGTCTCTGCTGCATAAGTCAAAACGGGCAAAAAAAATAACTTCTGTTAAAAGTTTGCATTTAAGTCGGAAATCTGACTGTCCTAAAGTAGACTATGTACATTATTAAAAAAAGCTTTTGGCCAGTGAAATCTTCATAATCTTCTGATCTAAACTTCCACCACTAGAAAATGTGCTGCCCAAATATTTAACGTTTTCACTATTCAAATCTTGCCCATTTAGTCTAACACCATTAATATTTACATTTCCATCGTGATTTAAAACCACGCGCTCATTGCTCCTACTATTGATATTGTACAGATTCTTCTGAAGCCCTGAATGTGCCCAAATCATCACATGATCTTGTTTCTCTGTTCATTAACTGCACTTACACACTTCCTTGTTGCAGTCCATGTTTAAGTGGAAACCACTTCGAATTACTAGATTTAGTCTTCACACAGTTTTCAGACTTACATATTCTTCATCACGATCATTTCTTCCTTTACTATTCTATCTTTTCCAAACTTTTTCCCGTTGAGCCCAATCGAAGACTTTTTTTCCAAATCAAGAAATGCCATAAAAAGACTTTTCCGAAGTTCCAGCATCTTCGCTCATTTCTCTTGCAGCAAAAATCAGGTCAACAGTTGATCGTCCTTTTCTAAAACCAAACCGCTCCTCTCTTTGACCTTTCTCTATTTTCTCTCTCATTCTTGTTGCCATTATCCTTTCATAAATCTTTGCACAGTAACACAATGTTATTCCTCTGTATTGACTACACTCCTTTCCTAAGCATCCTTTATATATTGGAACGATGCTCTTGTCCAAACATCGGGAATTTTCTTTCTCCATATCAGTCTAAAGATGTCATATAACCATCGCAATCTTGCACTACCAGAAGCTCTGATCATTTCAGCAAGCAAGCTGTTCTATCCGAGGAGATTTTCCATTCTTCGCCTTCCTTAGTGCTTCTTTAATAACATAACAAGATAAGTTCCAAATTGGGTAGTCGTATATGTATAATCGAATATGTATAAATATCATTATTTAGGTGAGTTCATGTAGAAATGAATCACATATTTTACGGTAGACATAATAATTTTATAGTCATTAATGTAATTCTGTATACTTTAGTACTAAATGAAGAGGTTGGGGGGGGGCGCAAGAGGTTAAACGCCATTAGAATGGCGTTTAACCTCTTGAATTAGAAAGGAACGGGGAACACCGACATCTCTCAGCAAAGAAAATTGCATATTACTGCACTGAGGTAGCTTTGCATTAGGAACACCCACCTAATAACGCGCTGGTCCACACCTCTGTCAATCACGGCTCGCAGACGTCTAGGAACGGATTCCACAAGGTGTCGAACATCCTCCACGCATAACTCGACCCATGCAGCAACTCCGTCAGTCCGCGCTCATTCCGTGGAGGAGGATCAGCAGTTCTCACACCCGTTCTAGCATCTCACAAGGGCGCGCCAGGAAAAGCTCCAGAGACCATCACACCACCTTCACTGGCCTGTTGAACCCCAACTGTACAACCAGGGCATAGGACTTCATGCTGTTTACCCCGAATACAAACCTGGCCATCATCATGGTGCAGCAGGAAACGGGACTCATCACTCCAGACGACCCTCTTCCATCTGTCGAGGGTCCATTGCAGACATTCCTTGGCACATGCGAGGCGTTATTTGCGATGCGTGGCCGTCATCACCGGTACCTTTGTTGGTCTTCGGCTGTGGAACCTCAGGCGAAGCAAGGTGCGGTGCATGTGAAAATGGGTCAAGATCAACCAGGCGTGGTTAACCAATATCGAGCCCTTCGGCTGGATATCTGTTCATGGTTAATCCATTCCTCTTACTACTGTATGAAAGGTGTGCTAGGAGCAACCAACAAGTGCGTCTGTTTTCGAAATACTGTCGCCTGCCCTCCGGGCTCCGAAAATCTGCCCGCGGTGAAATTGGCTTGTGTCGCCAGGTTTCTCCATTAGTGGCAAACATTTTTACTGATTACGTACAGAGGATTAGTGTGCCCGTTTATAGTAGCCGCACGTGACGCTGATATATCTAAATCGGAAGCGGAGAGGGTTCTTAATGCAAAGCTAATTCAGTGTGTACTGTCTGATGGCCTAATTGATGGAGTGTTTAGCGTATCCACTCTTCAGCCAAAGAGTTCGGCTTCCCCCCCCCCCCCGAGTAGGGATGCTTGTGATGTCTTCATTCGAACATACAATCTATGCACTCTTCAAAGATGGACTGGATCACCACGGGAGAAGCAGACCCAACACTCTCCCATTGGAGGCTTCCTCAGCAGTGAGTGAGATCAGATCCAGCCCACCCTCACACTGCCCTGTCTGTGGAGGATGAATTTAAAATAGAAGATTGATGAGAGTACAAACAGGACTGCCTCGATACTCGTTCCCCTAAAAAATACCGACGATACATCGCTCGGGGGAACATTACTAGGGGAACAGTATATTGTAGTTGTGATTTTAAAATGAACATTCAAAAATTAAATCTGCTTGCGCTTTGAAACTTTGTGACGGAGGCTTTTCCCAATAACAGAGGGATATGAAATAAAATAAATTTGCACACAGGATGTAAAATCATTACTGATATTTTAACAAGAAAAGAAAAATCTGCAAAGAAAATTTAATAAATCTGAACGTTTCGATAACTTTAATTCTCAACGTGATATAGAGATAAGGCGGACCTTCTTGGCATCGTCCTCCAACTTTTGTATTAGACGACCAAACATATCTCCTCCTTCTCCTCCCATTATATCACGAGATGCGCACAGCGCACCTCTTATCTTTCGCCAGAGGGATATGAGAAATATCCCCATTAGTCTTCATATTAATAATCTTCCCCCCAACGGTGTGCTAAAAACGTACAATTAACACCCATCCAGTATGCAAGCTGTCGAAGTCATCTGGCATTCATCCAACAATATGCAACCTTCACCCAGTCCTTCCCGAAAAGGGAGATAAAAGTCAGCGAACGACATTACCTTCACCTCAGCAGTCTTGAAAGTAATGAAGTTATTAACAACGAACTTCACTACCCAGAATCCACCAAATACGGATTTCGACGCTCGCATTGCACGGCAGATCTTCTATTTCAACTTATCCATTTTGGACAATACAAAAAAAAATCCCTTGTTTTGGGAAAAATCACTTTGATATTTCTAAGACATTTCATCTCGTCTTGCCCCTTGCCTTCTCAACAAGCCACTATATTACGCTCCCCCCCCCTGCCCTTTGTGACTGGATTTCCAGCTTCCTGTCTAGTGTTTATTGAGCGGGCAGTTTCCTCTCTCAATGCTGGGATACCCCAAACCTCTGTGATTTTACCCCACTTTTCTTCCTGTACACCAGTGACCTGTTCTCTCACTGACCTCAAATTCTACCAATGATTTTGCTGACGACAGTACACTCCATTCCTGTTCCTCATCTTTCTAGGACTCAAGCTTCAAGTACTTCTGTAATCAATGTCGGAAGCACTGATCTCCGCATGATTACCAACTGAGGTGATGATAGTGTGTTTAATTTCGATGTTAATAAAATGCAATCTTTCCTATTCTCGGGAGAGAGATCTTTATTCACTTCCCAGTCTTTTGATAATATTCTAATCGCTAATCGAGATCAGTTTCTCATCTTGGATTTGCCATGGAATGAGGCACCAAACATGTCCGCTTCGCCTTTTGGGGATTCTCGTCTTCCTGTGAGTTATCTGCGTATAGGACTGTGGGGATGGTGACAACTGTACCTGGAATATCAGCCATATGAATGGCAGACGTGATAACATGATGACCCCTTTGAACGTCTGCTTCGTTTTTACGCTCCGAGAAACCTGATTCTCTGCAGCTTCACTTTGAATTTGCAATCAGCGACGTAGAATTTGGTAAGTTTGACCTGTTCTAATGGGAATTTGCCATCCAGGAGTTTGAAAAGCAGCCTATCGTGCCACATTTTGTCGAATGGTTTGACATCCTTCAGGATATCGCCCATGTACGCTACTTCCAATTTGTACCCTACGCTGATGTTTTCTAGGATTCGGAGAACTTGTTCGGTGGAGTGGATCTCCCGGAATTAATCATTGTGGATGGCATTTAATTCATTTGTGACTTTCTGCAATCTTGTTAGCATTACCCTCTCGACCGCTTTTCCTTGGCAGAAAAGCAGGATGACTGGGGCATAGTTTTTTTTTTTTGGGAGGGGGGTTGATGCTGTTAGTAATATTAATGCTTAATATTGCATTAATAATACAAGATCGCTACGTCAAAGACATCCGTAAGTCCTGCCACGTATAGTATGTGGGTTCTGATGGTCCTAGTATCACAATGTTCGTATTGGCACAAACTCGTTGTCGATTCTCCCATTGCGGTTTGCAGTTCTGCTGTTCCGTGCTGTATGTTCGGTGAAACGTAGCCTGGAAAGGCTCTTGTTACTAGCACCGCGTGTTTTGTGTCTAGCATTTCACTTACTGTAAGTCTGTTTCCAGTAACTATTCGTTTGAAGGGGGGGGGGGTGTTTGCATTTTGTCCTCCATCCTGTGATTTCTGTGTTAGTAGTCGCTAAATTTACAATTTCATTCTGTTTTATATCGTGTTTCACAAAGATGCCCGTGTCACTGTACCGCCCCTCCAGGCCTTGGGCCTGTGGTTGTAGCACTGTCGTATATACAGGGTGTTCGGGATAAATTTGACAGTTTCGTAAGGAAAAAGAAAATCTTCTTTGTATCTATTAAATTTAATGAATTGACAAAAAAACATTACAGGCAGAGTTAATTACAATACTATCAACAAGATTTACTCAAAATAACCACCATTAGCATCGATCACAGCTTCAATTCTGCTTCGGAACCTCGAACAAGCTGATGCTACAGTCTCCCTGGGAAAGGCCGCAAAAACTGTTTTAATTTTATCCATTAACTGGGCTTTTGTATTACTGGAAGTGCGATTGGTGTCTTTTTCAACTGCGCCCCATACAAAATAATCCATGGGGTTAAGGTCTGGGGAGTTTGGAGGCCAAACATTTGGACTGGTGAAGTCGTAGAAATTTTCAGACAACCATTTTTGACTTTTCCCAGAGGTGTGGCAAGGGACCGAATTCTGCTGCCATACATACGGCCTACCATTGGCTACCCTTGTTATCCAGGGCTTGACTACAGTTAGCAACTCCACGAACAAAGCCCGAATTCCAATGCCAGGGTTCTTCAACACCTGTTCCTGCAGATTTGCGAGGAATTCTGCTGTACGAACGCAATCAGATCGTCTGCTAGGGATCTTTCTTCTTGCTACATCCTCATAGTCACCATTGCAAGTCTCTAGTTCATGCCTGATTGTTTTTACTGTATTCAGGGAGCATTGGGCAGCAGTCGTAATATCCTTATTTTGATGGCGGGAACGAATCATCATGATACAAGTTATTCTCTTCCATGATTCAGGTGGGTTCCAGCTATCCATCCTTTCTGACATCTTGTATATGAATGAAGAAGGGTCCAAACTTTTAAATGAAGAGAAGTGTGTGTTAATAGATGTAACTTACGGAAAAATATAATTAATTATAAATATGTCAAATTTATCCCGAACACCCTGTAGACCATACATAGAGTCTGAGCTTTGCGTTGTTAGCTGATTGGAGGTTATTGGAAATAGGTTAATTTCCAACAACCGTTGCCGGTGCACGCGCGGTTGTTCATGGGGCTCTATGCTTTCTTTTGCTGGTTTTGAATGGCCAAATATTATTTCTACCCTTTGCGGTTAGCTGGGACATTTAGCTGGTTCTGTTTTTGGTTTTCTTCAGGAAGCAGGTGAGTTGTTTTCTCCGCCTTTAACGCAGCGGAGATTGGTTTTATAACCAAGTCAGAGACAGTTTTAGATCGTAGATGTTTGTGGGTACTGATTTCCACGCAGACGAGGAGCATTGGCTAGCTTTAATGGGATTTAATCCGCAGGTCTTTGACCTCCTCCGTGGTTACGGATTCTATTATGTCACATAGTACCACCTTAAAGTGTTTAGAGCGAACCTCGTGCGTGGTAGTCGACTACCGGCCTTTGGCAGTATTCCGACCCTTCGTCTGCGTTTCTGCCTTTTGTGAACTTGATCTTGCGGGATTTCACGGCTGTCTACTGTCGCCCATAGCCTCTGAAGTTTACTAGAAGAAGAACTCCTACCTTCTAGTGGTTTGTTTCTGCTTTCATGGGTTACAGTTTCAATAAATGATGGTTCCTTCCATCATCTTTGTTGACTCGCGAAACTCCTCGTCCATGGCTGTTTCCTGAGTAGAATATGGACCAGTTTGTGGGTATCAAGTCTGAGAATTTCGTCGGTTACCAAAGTCTAGGATAGCCTTTGGCCTGTCAAGCTCAAACTCTAGTCAAACACACACGAATGCATAGACTTCTCAACATTAAGATTGCCTGCTCGAAATCTACGCTTTCGTACTGGGGGATCGCGCATTGCAGCAATCGTAAATGGGAAAATTACTGAGTATGACCTTCAAATAAGAAGGAAGATAACAGGAATTTATTCACACAAATTCAGCAAATAATTAACATCCATGATATAGATGACAGATCAAAATACGTGGAACTTCTTTGGGAGATGGACCGAGTCCTTGACTCTTCATCCCTTCATTTGATTTTAGCTTGTGTGAGAGGGGATTATTGTGGGTAATTTACCTGCTAATTGTGAGCATTGTAAGCTGTATTAGCTGTCTCTTGCGATGGCGGATTTCGGTTTTTTATATTTGAAACGATCTGTGGGTTTGTAGTCCGCTGCCTGTCGAACTAGTTGATTTGGGTGATTACCTGTGATTGTGAAGAATATTTATGCAATGCCTGTCATGTAGGTCCTGATATCTGGAAGAGATCAAAATACTTAACCTTATAAGGATTGGCTTAAAGGTGCGAAGCAAGAATGCTTTTCATCTTCCCCGTTATCTGTAGAGGACAGTGTAGGGATAAGGTGTTATTGAGCTATTAAAGCTCTGATCATGGCAAGTGGGTAACAGCAATAGCCGAACCTCAGTTAGAACTTCATTGGCTACTGCATTGCCATCCATTACCCTCCAAGGGTATTAATCACCGCCTTATCTAAAGGTAAAGTCGTCTCTAAAAATTCGGATGATCCCTAGACCACTCATTTGTGGGCGAAAGACCGTCCATCTCAGCGATGGCTCCACTCAGTGATGGCCTGCCACCACCGAGCAGAACTGCTCATATTCCGAAGAAAAAAAAAAGCATTCACCGACAAAGCCCCTCACCGGGCCGTGCCGGAGAACACCTTCCCCGGAGACTCAAATTGCTCCCTTAAGGCAAAAACCTCAAGAGAGCGCACTCATATTAGCAATGGCCGAGCCTCAGTTAGAACTTCATTGGCTACAGCATTTCCCAGTTACCTCTATTAATCACCGCATCTCAAGATCGATTTTCTTCCTCTCCTCCTTTTCCATCAAAATACAATTGATAATTGACATTTATGTCTTTAGGGGTGAAGCAAAATGCTTTTCATATTCCCCACTATCTGTTGTGGTTATAGTGAGGGTAAAATTTACGAGCAGTTTGCTCGCCCTGAATGGGCATGGAGATTATGCATCTTTATAGGAGGCTAATATAGCTTTTGGTCTTCTATATTTGAATATGTCAGTCGGATCATATGCTGCAGCTTGCTGAACCAAATCGTTGGGATGTGTGGATGTCTTTAGGAAAAACTTGGTTGCTAAGGGTCTTAGAAAAGAGAAAATATAGGGAATATTTGTGTCTCTATGGAGTTGATTGTTTCTAACATACCACGGGGCGTTCAGAATCATTCTCAAGCACTTGTTCTGCACTCGTTGTGTGGCTCCAGGCCGGAGAGGACCATCAAAATACTAGAGTTGAATTAAGATGATTCATTTTCCATATACAGGTAATAAAATGGTGTATTAACATATTTTTAAACTTCTCTGATTCAGAAGTCTTTTTGTTCACTAAATTAAAAATGATTATAATATATAAGAAACATCATCATTTTAATTATATATCCACGCATAGGAATCCATTGCTGGTATGAAGAACGCATCTTTTTCGAAAGCATACTCAAACCAGTCAGTTAGCGAATATGTGTCAAGACTTCAAAATTCTCGTCATGCTGCGCTATAAAAAATAGAAAATGATGTCGTAGATGCAAATACGATTAAAATAAGCTGAAGTGATTCGAATCTGAAGGATGAAAAGAATAAAACCAATACTATATTTGTTTTCGTTTTGCATTGTGATATCAGCGACATTTCACGATCACTTCTGTTGTCAAATAAATCGAGTTTTCGCTTGACAGATGAAGAAGGAAAATTCAACTGAAAACAAGAGCGAGTGGATTCGAGCTTCTCGTCACATATTGGTGAAGAATCTCACATTAAAATCTCCGTTCATCTTCACGAACTATTTCGAACTTTTAATTACAGTAATTCCGAACTTCTACCAAAGTTGAAGTGTTCACTTCCGCGAGTGATTTAATGGTGACAAGTGTTTCGGCCACCAGAAGTAAATAATCTCTTTTTCGCTACCTGGCGTGATTAATCATGCAAAAGTCAACAACTTCTATTCTCGACATTTTCAGAAGAAGATTGCACTCTCAGGCAATTGAATCTCGTCAGGATATTGCCTTCAGGTGGAACTGGGGGGTATTGATTCGCGGTGGAATATCTCGAGTAGTATTTACTTGGTTGCGGATAGCGACCGTCAAGGAAGACAGACAGGTCTCTCTGCGACTGCGAATTCATGCCGGAATGCGATAGAGATAAAATATTAATGTATGGATATGAATAAAAAATTATAAAGCCGTTTGAAAAGTTATTTAATAAATAATAAAATTGTAGACTAGGAATACTTTGAATATTTAGAATGTTGAAGGAATTTACATTTCAGTTACTTCACTTCGTTCGTTCTTACTCCTTGTGATATGTTTTAATGTCAACATTTCGTAGAAACTAAAGGCAACGGAGTTTGCGTTTAAGACAACTTCGTAGACTTTCTCTCGTCCACCATTTATGTTCCTGTAGTATTCTTGTACGTTCGTGGCGAATGACTTTGAAACAAACATGTTGCCGTTTTTTTTTTCCAAGATTGAAAAAAATAAAACCGCGATAAATTCTCCCGAAGAATCACCTAGAACGATGATGATACCGTTTAGCTAGTAATAAAAACAATTATACTGGGCTTATGAATCTTACTGTATTAAACTACTTGTTCTCTATAGTTATTGTAACTAATTACGTAACTCTGCGTGTACACTGAGTCGACAAAATTATTAATGCAGAGGTGATGTTATAACTTATTTTCTTATCATAAAATAATTTAATTGTGCATTTTGATTTATCACTTCATTTTCCATTTCATTCGTTTTCGTAAGCTTTCTTTTTGTCTGCCAAACGAGCACTAAAGAGATGCGCGCATTGAGAAGGAGTATCGTATAATAAGTATCGCATTATAAGTATCGTAGAGTCCATTTGCACCTACAAAAGCAAACAGCTACAACAATAAAAGTTTTTTAAAAAATAATTCACAATTAATTAAAGAACACTAATAACTAATAAAAAGAAAGTTTTAACTATAGGTTAATTGCTTTTCGATGAATTTTTTCGGGTTATTAATTGTTGTTCGACCAATTTCTTTCAGTTGTTTAACTTCTTTAGTTAACAGTTGTTCGATCAACTTTAATTAATGATTGTTCTATTAACTGTTTTTTCAGTTTTCAACAATTGTATGAATAACTGTTTTTTTTTTCCAACAATTGTTGGAATAATTTTTTTTTCAGTTAATTGTTATTCGATGATATTTTCGGTTGTTAACAATTGTTCGATTAACTGTTTTTTTCCATTGTCAGTTGTTGTTCGGTGAATTGCTTTTATCAGTTAATCGTTGTTTGGAGAATTTCCAACCTACCAGCAGACAACATATGAACTGCTTTATGAACCATATTAACAAAGGCTGCAGTATAATATTTTGAGTTCTACGAATTTATCAAATATTATCCGAAATGAGCGGCCAAGGAATGCGAGACATTGCAAGCTTTTCTGCAGCACTCTAAAAAAGAAAAGCAGTATGCAGTAATTTCTCCCCAACATGCAATGCAATACTAAGGTAAGCCGAGAAATAACACAGTTCTTGCACGCATCACTCTTTGAAACTTTTTGTCAATAGAAATGTGCGTTTATCTCACCGTAAAAATAAAGGTAGATTATGTCATCTAATTCTATCGCAGGAAATTATACAAAGACTTAAATATCACTCGAATAATGTTTACATTCACGCTGGTTTCAAGACTATCTCATTATGCATAATTAAAATAAGAGCGAATTATACTTGCAATGAATGGGCCAAAGGCGCAAAAGATATCGAGAACCATTCACTGCAAGCATAATAATCTCGCATTTATTATTTTAATGACGCATAATGGTACAGTTGTTTTATTTAAATTAAACGACCTTTAATGAACGGAAAAGAGAAGCTCAAATTCTTGTGACACATGCAACGACACCAAAAATTAAAACGAATACCTCGGGAATAAAATGAGCTATTTCTGGCTGGCATACGTTTTGTTCTTCATTTACGTCACAAGCGTATGTAAAAGTGTACAATGTTAACTTTCTAAAGATTTATGTTTCGACGGCCCTGATAAGAAAGACACGTCAACGCTCGCCCATCTCTAAATGAAGCAGTTTGCAATCGTTTACCTTCCGTTCCTCGCTGGTGTCACAGCAGAATGGATATCAGGACGAATGTCTTCTACTATTTTAGAAAACTTTTCTGCAACTATCGAGCTGTGAACGCCTCGCTTCATGCTCTTGGACTCCACCCAAGAGAGTCATGCAACCCATTATTCTTCCAGATGCACAGATATTATTAATCTTCGTAAAGCAGACCAGTTATCTGCGTGTCACACGTTTTGGTAGCAGCGAAATTTGCGTTAATTTTTAGACTTGCTTTAAAGGTCTCGTGTCTCCCTGCTGTCACTTAAGAGCCTCGAGCTCGCTTACAACAGAAACACGCCAACTCACGGGTCACTTCCTTAACTAATAGAAGGGATAATGTAGCCTGGCTCTTAACAAGGTCTTTTGTGGACATTGCACGAGAAAATCAGCGTGGTGAATGGACGTATATTGCGAAGCGCCCCCTGTAGGTAAATGCAGTACTAGATAATGAATGGCTAATCTCCGAGTAAGTAATTGATTAATATAGATGATCGGCAGGTAAGCAAGTATTCGATACTTTTAATTAAGCGTGTTTATTACTTGATCGCAGTGTCAAAATTTCCTGGCCGACTGTTCTGCTGTTGCTGTTATATCGACTACTGTATTTCTGTTAAAAAACATAACACTTATAAATTGAAAGCAATGGTTGCGTTACCTCCAGGGACTCCGGTTGCAACTAATAAGCAAAGAGGGACTGTAAGCCAATTTCTTCTCTTAAATCTAGCCAATAATAATAATAAGAGGGAACAGCATTCTAAATGATTGTTACCTCGAAGGATTTAGAAAATTCTGATATCAAATTGAACTTAGAAAATTCTGATATCAAATTGAACTTAGAAATTAAATAAGATTAGAAATATATGGCGTTCCCATGTACGACTTAAAATATTCCGTTAATCTCGGGTTTTGGTATTTTTTTTATGAAACTTCAATTCCATATACAAAGTAGGTAATAAACGTATGTGTTCTATGAGGTTATGACTGTTTTTAAACCGTGGAGTCCTTTCAAAATTATCGTCACTGGACGAGTATAACAGGACTGCTTTAATGGCATTTTACTAATAAAATAATGAAAAATGCTCTACTTGTACAAATTTCATCTTCAATTCATAATGAATGCCATCGTGAGACATAAAAATCGTATGAGGAACAACATAAAGATAGTACATGTAGAGATTTCGATATAAAAATTCGCTGTAGTCTGTCTCTCAAGAATATATTTTTAAATAAACTATAAAGTAACTTATAGTTGAAAGCAGTGTTGTTTAATAATTTTTAATTTTAAAACAATAAAATTAAAATTTTGTATTCTTATAACTAACACCCTTATATTTTTCTCATAATATTAATATTCAACCCAAAGAGGACACCCATTTTTATGTTAATTCTTATCAAATTAAGAACGCTAAATATGCAAACTACGACTAACTTTCTGGGAATACTTCTGTTGAACCTTTGTTTCTATGCTTTTGTTCCGATAGGTGTGTTTCTAATTGAAGTGGAGAAGAAAAATCGAATTTTTCGAACCCATCTTTCTGGGAGCGTTGTTAACTCCTCTCCTCGTTTTCCTTGAAGCGTCAATTATATATTTTCTAATGAAATAAGCCCTTTTTTGGTTCATAATTGCACGTTACAGTGATATGCTGTAAGCACTTTTTCTGACAGCTGTTGGTAATTACAAACTAAACTAAGATTTCATCGCCGTTTTAAGGAATCCCCGTGCAGTTTACATTTTTTTTCTTCTTCTGCGGAAAATCGAAAGTAATCCGATAAACCGACTCGAGCAGCTTCACGTTCAGAGCTGCGTGCTTTTACAACCTTAATTTACATGAAATATCCCTTTGAGAAATGCGATGAGCACGCCGCAGTCATCTATATTACTGCAGGTACATTTATTGATGTTTTAGTGGTTTTCTTGCTTATCAGCATAATTACGCTGGATTCGCGTGCACCGTGGAAGCCCTAAACATTTCGAATATTGTTTTAATGACCTTAACAAGCCAACATTAAATTAGCACAGGAAATCGTTTATAATTTTCGATGTTTGTTCATCCCTCGACTTTGTTGAGTTCGATTGCCATTCATTAATTCGTTTCGTAATTACTTGTAATGATTACGAGCAACCCGACCGGCTATCGGGTATCGAACACGTGCTTTGCAAATGTACCATCGCTCGTATTTCCTTTAGCCACACTCTTCAACGAGAGTTAATGGTGTTTTTAGCTTGGCCTAAGACAACAGTGTAGACAACGGAATCGACCAGAATCGACCCACTTCTTCTACGAAATGGTCATCTTGGAAAAAGAAAACTCGGAAATTGGCCATTAAAGATAAATGCCCGTTAGGCACTTCTCTAAAGCTAAAATGCTCTTTTTTTTTTTTATCATTTGAGAATAAACTGCTGGCACCATGTTGCTTTCCACTGTACGTGGCAAAAGTTCATTGTTGTCAGTGGACTGAGTCACGAGATAGCATTAATCGAAGCGCGTTATTGTCAACTGAGTGTGAATTGCAGTTAAAGCAAGGACGATGGCGTTTTGTAGGCTGCTTATAGTTCCAAATGGTTAAGCGAATTGCAAACTAATTAACCAACCATTATCGAATACTACTCTGCTACAAATAGAATACTAATCGAAAGTATAATTAAACGCCTATTTATGAATCGATATACTTCACTTTATCGCAATTAATAAAACTGATAGGACGGGGGTGATACAAACAGAATTAAGCAATGGATAAAATTTGAATTATCCATTTAGTTGAGTCATGTTAATGATTCTCTCCTCATTAACACGTTCTAGTGATTTCTTCTTCGATAGAAATTTGGGCGGGAGGGATTCCTATTGAAACTAATTGAATTTCCTCGATTTATTTATAGAATTTCAAAGCTTCTGGCTACTTTTGCACAGACTTTACTGAAAGAGAGAGAAAGGGATTTTTCTTATCTTATAGCTGAGATATCTTCGTAACTAAGATCAGTTCAACCTTCGTTGAGAACTGCTGCGATTGCACGCATTGTTTTACCCCCACCCCCCTCACCCCTCCTCATTCCCGAGCATCGCACACATCGAGATGTGCCGAACGCTATATAGGCGTTTCAGTTTTTAAATTCTCCCAAATAGCTACGAGATGGAGCCCAAGTAATCCCCGCGCGCCTTAAAGAGGATTTCCCGTACATCATTCTCCACTCCGCTGCCCATTTGTTTAATATTTCTTCGGCAGCTTTGACGTCATCTTTATTGTGTACACGTTAAGACCCGGATTTTAGTAACGATTTTGAAACTTGTACCTAACGATCAAGTGACAAAGAGATGGGCCTGTAAATGAGGAAGCCCGAAGCTGTAGCTTTTTTTTTTTTTTTTCCTTCACCCCGCTGGGATGATGGATTATGGGTATTCTTTAAGGCTTCTTTGGGTGCTATTATGGGGAAATAAACGCCCGCATGACTTTGCCCAAATGATAAGCTATGGAAATTGTGGAAGCAGCAAAAATGCCGGAGGCGTGTTATTGAGTAAAAGCGGGCGGGGGGTGAATTCAGAGGGGTGGGATAGTGTTCACTACCGAATACTTTACTCCAGCACATTTTACTTATCCGGGAAGAGTTATAAATTAGTTTATCTATTGACCGAAACGCTGACGTCTCGTATGAAACTCAGGTGGCAGAAGCCATAGTGGGAATCAACCCTCTGTTTATCCATAACTTGATAGCCCGCACAAAACATCTGCACCTTTCACAAACAAGACATGTCTAGCACGAAGAATGGAAGTCTTTGGGGGAAAAGCCAGGTTAGGAACGGAAAAATAGGGGGTGCGAGGATTCAGATAAATGCAGCGATAGTAAGAAGAACATTTAGGGGAAAAAAAACAGAATTTATATCTGGTTTAATGAATTATTAACTGATATTGAATGTCAATGAAAAACTGAAATAAAAAAGATGATTGGTTAAAGATAAAAGGAAAGAACGAATGGAAGAATGAAAAATATAGAAAACGTTACAGTGAACAATATAAAAACAGAAAGCAAAGATAGGAAGACTGTTTTATTCGCGTTCTTCTCAACTGGGAAATTCTCGTGCACATTTTTATGTTCAAATTATTCTTTACAATTCCCATATTCGACTTTCTCAGATTAGTAAAGAAAAAATTGTCCACCTAATTTCGGCATTAAAATTATTCCCTTTAGCAAAATATTTTTTTTTTTTGCATTAATCTCGTTAGCGCTGATGAAAGTTTTTTTTTTTCCAAAAACGATTCTTTTTTTCGCACCGTTTTTTTTTTTTTTTTTCCTGTAAGCACTACACTCCATTCATGTGGTTAAACGAAGGCTAATTTAGTTCATAAGAATTTTATATTGATGGTGTTCGCATAAATTTACATAAGAAAGAAAAAAAAATTGGAGACTTAATATTTGAAAAATAAAATTGAAATATTTGAATTCGCCGAAATCATTCAGCGTATCAAGCTTGCTTTAAACGCGAAACTATTGAAGCAATAAAAATGCAAAGTAAAAATATAAAATTTCTTATGTTATTAGTATTTTAAACATAATGAGGAAGAAAATATATGAAGTGGTTTGTAAAATATTGATGTGGTGTTTTAGTAAATGTTTTATTTAAAAAAAAGTCGAATATTTATGTTAATTTTAATTATAATTTTAGTTTATTTTTAGAAGAAAATTTCTAAATGAATTTAATGAATTTTTCATACACCGATTATTTTTTAAGATTTTTCATATATATGTACCTAATTATTTTTTTCAATTAAATTTCCGAATTAAGATATGGAAAAAGTCCTTTTTAGGACTTCCAGGGTAAGAAATGGCAATGCTGTAGCCAATGAAGTTTTAACTGAGGCTCGGCTATTGCCGTTACCCAGCCATGATTAGAGCTTTTTAGCTCAATAACATCTCATCCACACAGATTTTCTTCATTCAGATGACGGGATAAAGAGCCAAGGACTCAGTCCATCGCCCAGTCCTTTTAAGGACCTAAGAATTAAATTTTCAAATAACTATGCAGACCTTAAGGCCTTAAAAGGACTGGGAGATGGACTGAGTCCTTGACTCTTATCCCATCATCTGAATGAAGAAAATCTGTGTGGATGGGGTGTTATTGAGCTAAAAAGCTCTAATCATGGCTGGGTAACGGCAATAGCCGAGCTTTAGTTAAAACTTCATTAGCTACTGCATTGCTCGACCACTATGCAGACCTATTTTTGCTTGTTTCTTTAAATATTAGGGGACAGTTACTCAAATTTGAAGATATATTTTAACCAATATTACGCTTATTTATTTATTTATTATTATTATAATTAAGATAGGTCTCCAGAGAGTCAGGGGCTCATCGAGAGAGGTCACATACTACACACACCAGCAATCATACTTATTCTTGAATTCATTCTCACTGCTTGCACTCACAACATCCAAACGCAATTCATTCCAATCACACACCACCCTATGAGAGAAAAATCTAGCCCTCACACCCTTCGTTTCTCCCGCCCTCTATAAATTGAAACATTCCATCAGTTGAAATCCTGTGTGTCCCTTTCAGAAGTTTGTAAGTCTCAATCACATCACCCCTCTTTCTCCTGTTTGCTAGTGTCTGCAGTCTACAAATTCTCAATCTGTTTTCATAATCAGTACTCCAAATTTCTGATATTATGTTTAACACTCTCCTTTGTAATATTCTCCAATATATCAGAATCACAATGAGACCAGACCTGCGCACAATAAGTCAGTGAGGCCTTATAAAGAGGCGAAATACATTTACTGACATTGAATTGACACTCATATTTCCTTGCCCACAATTCCAGTTTATTCAAATCATTCTGCAAAGACTGCATATCTGATTACCCTACCTATCTTTGCATCATCAGTAAATACTGTATGTCGCTTGTCAAATGCTTAACAATATTATCAATCAGCTGATTAAAATCCCCCCCCGTATACCACTTTTTGATATCTGTCAGTCAGCCATCTTCTTATCCATGCTAATATTTTATAACCCAAACCCATATTCTCCATTTATGCAAGAATCTATTATGCTGTATTATGTCAGAAGCCTTAGCAAAATCCAAAAGTATCGTGGTATATCCATTGTCTAGTACAATGGTAACATTAAGCAAGTTGCTAAAACATGACCTTCCCTTAGTAAACCATGTTGCCCGTTGCAAAGTAGAGATTCTCTGTCAACCCATTTTTGAATGCGATCCCTAAACAATTTTTCCAAAATCTTCACCACCACTCCTGAGATACTGATTGGTCGATAGTTGGATACATCGGTCTTTGAACCATCATTGTGCAATTGAATTACCATACATTCCTTCCATTCCTGCGTAATCTTCCCTGTTATGAGACATATTAAACAGCCTGGTCAAAGGAATGGCCAGTTCAGACGAAAACACTCTTTTAGCACACGTGCTGATATCCCATCAGTCCTTATTGCTGAATTCTTATTCAGCTTGTGCAACAACTCTAATACCGCCTCCTCATACACCCGAGTTTCTTCATCCAGGGAAGAGGTAGAAATGAATTCAATATCACACACACCAGGGTGATAGCTTTGAGCAAAATGGGCACTCATTAATTGTACAACCTCTTCTGCATCTGTAACTCTCACGCTATCTGGATTTAGAAGAGTTATTCTTTCATATTCATTCTTTCTTTTACTTTCAGCACATCGATAGAATTCTTGTGGGTTGTCTTTAGCACGCAGAGCCAGTTTCTTTTCATACTCAGACTTTGCTTTCCATACAACAGATTTATTCGACTTATATTCATTTATGAAAGTTAATTTACGTGGTACGTCTCCCCCCCCCCCCATATATATCATATACAGTACTGTAGGTCTGCTCAGGCATTCGTGGGTAGAGTCACATAAAAAAAGTAGAAAAACACTTATCCGATATTTTCACCAAATAAGAAAAATGTGTGCGACAGCCGCTGATGTAGCAGTTTTCACGCGAAATCCCAAATAAAGCAAATAGAGCCGTTTTATTCGAGTGTCAGTCTATGATATCCACTGTCATCACATCCCGGTGTATTCTGTGAACACCAGTACTGAACAATTATTGGAATATATCGGATAAAGAAGCGAAAGATATGACATATAACAGCGTTTGAAATTTAGAAAGCGTGGGAAATATGCTGGACATATTTAACTTACCCGTAAACGTTTCTTAACTCTGTTCTAAAAAATTAAAATATAGCTGAACTAAAGAAGGATAAAGAAGTTGCACGGCATTCTACGAAAATGTAGAGTGGCATAAACGCAATTGATTTGCTGATTAGGGACTATGAAATGAACTTGAGGTGACCTTTCCGATATCGTCTGTCACCGAACACATCAAATAATCATTTTAATTATTGACTGAAGCACCTAGCATTTCGATTTTATCATGGCAAGGCAAAGAAAAAAACATTTGTTCAGTAATAATAATAATAATAATAATAATAAAACACTGGACAGCATTATACGTTGAAGGTGGGGTCTAATTAAAACAGTCAGACGGCGTAGCCAAATTAAGATAAGTTAGGCCGCAGTTCGATGATTAATGCCTTGGTCCTTTGAGAGGAGTCTAGAAATAATAAAAATTCTCATTTCTTAAGAGGGAAATATATCTTCGGCCATGACAGAATAGCACGCACTTATCGTCGATGATATATGATTAATTCGATTTCATAAAGCATTTATTTTCGAGAAAACTAATGGCAAGCATTGTTTTTCATTTAAGTGCTGCATATTTTAAGTGCAGTGATCATGAATCATCTTCTTCCTCTAGAGGAGAAAAAAAAAAAGGTTTGTCAGCGAAAAGCCAATCAGAAATTTTAGGGGAATAATTCCCTGCTTCAAATTCGTACTTTTAACCCAAGTTATTCTGTAAACATTAAAAAACAGAAAGAACATTAATTTACTTAAAACCTTGTCATTCTAATACTGAAATCGGATCGTTATTTTCATTGTTGACCATCTGTTTTCGATTGTTATAGCAATACAAACTTTGCTTCGACTTTTATATTGTTGCACGTGTGCGCTGATTTAATCCTTTGTTCGTATGAAACAGAATGAGATTCCCAGAAAGCTTAGCGCGCTGATATTTTTACGCTTTATCCCATATCGCAGTAACGAAAATAATCAATTTTAAGTCTCCCATCACAATCAGCTTATGGAAATCTTATGTCGTTCCTGAGACACGGAATTCATAACGTTTCAAATCACGTGTCGAGATGAGGGATGGCAACTAAGACACTTTTTTTTCTAAGAAGAAACGTGTCTTGAAGTCGAAAGCAAAGACGGCTTCCTAAAATAGCCTAAAAAAGTAACTAAAGTTATCAAGAAAGCGATTGCTGAGAATGAATATATTTTTCTATTTGCCTTGCAGTTGAATTCCAGAAGTCGCTAATGTAGGCAATCGTCTCCCATGTAACGATGTCTTAAAGATGATAAAATCACATTTGGATTCTAGAAAGACGACATTAGTTCCAATGCCTAGTTTTAGCATTATAATCTGCACGTCTTGTGTGCATCCCCGCTTCTTCTTGGATCCGAAAGAGAATTTTTATTAACAAAGTTCAAGCAATAATAATCAGTATTTTCTTTATCTAGAAAAAACTAAAACAGGCAATTAATTGAGTCAAAATTTAAGTTTAATTTGGGAATCTCTCTCTCTGTCCTTCCGTAGATATGCCTGCGTTTGTGAAGGTCAGAACGGGGGAATTGCTGCCTGACTAATGATTTGTCTCTGAGGTAAAAGTGTCTCGCACCTAAGTTAGATTAATTTTGAGTTAAAGTTTTCGGAATATTGCTAAGAGATCGCTAATTTCTTAACAAAGAGAGATTCTTGGACGTTTCATTGAAACTCCAAATTACATCTTTGTATAATGATCTTTACGTTTCAATTCAAGAAACTTTTAACAATAATTCATTTAAGATCTTAATTTAATTCGAATACTAATCTAGAGTTCCCCGAAGATTTTATCTCCCCCATTAAAAATGACTGAAAAAATGATTTCAATTCTGTAAATCATGTATTTATGCTTTTAATTATTTAATTTTGATTTAATTTAAAAAGATTTATTTAATTATCAAAACAATTTGAATTAAACGTGTGACTAAATTTTTATCAGAATACTTAAGGTGTAGGACTTTTGATAGAATTGTGTTGGTTCAAGAAATCTGTTAGGCATGACTTTCTGGGAGTTTTTATGTTGAAAAATCCTCGAGATATTTCTTCAAATTAAAAAAAGATTTTTTTTTTTCACTTAACACCAATGACTCTTCAATTTTTCTTTTCACTTCGGACAAAAAATTATCCATAGCAGTTATTCGCAATAAAAAACAAAAATATATATTAAAAAAAAAAAAAACTGTTATTAGCCCCTTAACTGAAGCCCATGAGCAAAAGACGGGCAATAAATTTATCAGCATCTAAAAAAAAAAATAATAATAAATAAAAATAAATAAAAAAACGCGAATCAAAAATTGGTCGTGTTCAGGAGAAACCAATGGTATACAAGTAATTAGATAGTGCAAGCTCCTGTGAGGGAATCCGTACCTCTTGGGTTTCAACGATGTCCTCTGGTTTGAAAGACCTGGGTTCGAGTCCAGTCTACGACGCGAAGAACCTTTCTCAGGGCATTTCATCTCTTGAGTTAACTAGTCTCATACAGAAACTCGAGTTTTTCATCCGCAAAACAGACCAACTGGCCAGAAGAACACGCGTTGTAAATGTACAGACACAGGGCATCACCAGAATGAGGATTAATCAGCCTGTTCGGTCGGATTTAGTTTCAAACGCCAGCACGGTATGCTGTGGGTCTTCGTTTGAGCACAAAACAGGAAGATCTCGTGTTATATTCTAAAGAATTTTATCAAACAAAAACACTCTTTAAGAAAGTAGAAAGATTATTTAAAGCAGCTTAAAAATATAATTTCTAATTATAAACCGTTCATAATGTATTAGTGCACCATTCTATACATCTTATTAATGAGATGGAGTTTTATTTGTGTCCGCTGTTTTGCTACAAATTTGTTAGAATCGCGTTAACGTAAAAAAACAAAAAAAAAACGCTAATCAAAAATTGTTTGTTGCCAAGCAACATAATTGCGCAAGAAATCTTTCAGATTTAAACCGTTTACTTCTACCAGAGCATTTAGATAGAGGGCTATAATTATTCTAAAATTAGTTAAACAAGCATAAGTTTTAATTTTAGTTGGCTCATTTTGTAATAAATTGAAAGTTCTCCGTCGCATTTAAAATATGTTTTTAATAATGCAAGATTTTGCACTTCGTTTGATTTAAATGGAAAAGTGAAGCGGTTGACTGGCAATAAGAGGCGCCCGATGGAAGACGTAATAATTTACCAATTGGGAAAAAATAATATTAACCGACAGAATAAATGAAGGATATAAAGAAAGCGATTAAAACGTGCCTTAAAGAGTATGAAGATCGTTCAAAAACAGGGAAAAAAAATTGAACAATTCGAAATAATTATTTTTCTTCAATTGCACTCTACTGTGTGCGCGCGCGCGCAAATGTTTGACTCTTTTGCCTTACCAGTACACCGACGTTCACTAGTAAGGTAAGTGTAAGAATTTCCCGTTTACAGACGCCGTGCATTCTTGGTACGAATAAATAGTCTCGCTAATCCGATTCTATTTCGGATTAACGAGACCACGACGTCGTTTCGATAAGAAGAGCAAAACTTGAGGTCTATTATCATGGAAAATTTGATCGAAAAATAATTTAAGGAGGTTTCATTCTTCGTACGAAAACAGAGAAAAGTGCATCGTACAAAAGTACCCGAGGAGCGGGTACGGAGGTTATTTTCTTGGCTGGAATGGACCTCGTTTCGCTTTATTGATCTCCGACGATGTACTTAGCGTAATATAATTCTGTCTGTTCTTTCTAGTTTGGCTTCTCTTTCGTCCCCCATCCATGCGAAATTAGAAAACTTTAAAAATTGCCGAACCGTATAGAAAGAGAAAAAATAATGACGCGCTTCTTCATATTGATGTATTTATTATTTTGTTTCTCTCTTGGGCTCCTTTCCAAATAGAGCAGAGCGAAGTTCTTCTCTAAGGCAAGAAAAAAAAAACTTTTTTGGTTTTCTGCAAGGTCTAGTTTTATGTAGTCTACACTGTCAACAATACGCATATTATTTTTATCTTTTTAATGCGCGGAACTTCGAAAAAAGAAGAAACGAAAGTGGAATTGATCATTTAGCATAATCTATAGAATTCGGCCGACGAAATATCTCCTCACAAAGAGTTTTGTTTATAATCGAATTCAAGGATAATCTTTTTATGCGCGAATCATTAAAATAAACTTTCGTCGAAGCGCCACCTATAATTCTGTGCCATAGTAGCCTAATTATAAACTTTGCGAGGTGGAAATGGTGAGCCTATTAAGGGGAGTTTTCTGATTTTAAAAGTGCGACAGCGGAAAAGCCACGAGAATTTAATGAAGGAACAATATTTGCATTTTATTGAAAAGCGGCGTGAAAGTTATTGTAAATGGATGCGGACTGTCCCAATAGTTTGCCCGAAATATTAGCGTTTTTCCTTCTATCTACATAAACAAGGGAACGAACGAACGATTTAAATACGAAACTCGCTTTAAGGAAACTTTTTTTTCTTTAAAAAGTCTTCATGAAATTATTCTCTTTCGGATAGTTAAGACGAAAGCAATAATATTGAACCATTTTGCCAGCTTCACCCGCTTCCGGTGTTTGAGGCAACGAATTTATTTATCTTGCCACTTGTGTATTTGAGGGAGGGAGAAAGATCCGGGGATGGGAAGGGGGGGGCACAGAAATCCGTTTCACAACTTCGCGAATAAATTGTTGCAACAAATAGAACTGCCAAGAAGATTAAAGGATTTTAGGAGGCCTCCTCACCCCCCGCGTGTCTCTCCCACCCACCCACCCTTCTGCGTGTTAGGTGTGCATCGTCTTAAAATCTCAGCTAGCCGAATCAAGTGACGGGTTTAGATAAAGTTGGCGTCTTCTCGCCTGTCTCCGTACACAGAAACCTGTGAGAAGTGCACAGCTGTTTTCCGTCCGCACTTTCTCTCGAGCGCGTTTCTGTTTTACCTGCGTTTTCTCCGCCCTCGCGGAAAAGGAACGTCTTTATGCATTTCGCCCTTCCCCCCCCATCCGCACGCGAAATCATCGGCGTGTCAATTTGAGAGGCTGACGGCCTTAAGTTTTTCCGCCGATCTTCGATGACAAGCGTAATCGTGTTGAGCCCTAGGGCGAGCCTGAGAAGATTTGATTCGTCGCACGTGTCACTGTTATTGCACGTGAAAGAATGATCTCCGCCGGACTCGTCCTTTCCACTTCTCTTAGCCCCGAGTATCGATTTCTTCCAGAACTCAGAGACACCGTCCAGATCCTAACTATATGAGGTCTATCAGTCTCGGCTTACGACCGTACCCTCTGACGGCTACGGCGAATTGCATCGCTCACGGTATGCTTCGAATTGTTGGTGTTATCAACAGTCGACGAGCAAATTTGCAACTTCTTTTTTTTTGTTGTTGTTGTTCGGTTGCAAATGGCGCTCTCTGCTAAAATGAAGGCCCTTCCATCACGGGCGGAATGCTGCGAGCGGTGATAACGAGATTATAGGGTTTTAGGTGGTGATAGTGTAGCCATCAAGGAGGACAGCCCCGCTAAAAGAGACGACATCTAATAAATGAATAACACGTTCCTTTCTTGGATGGCAAGAAGCTGCACCGGTGACTGCAGCTCGTGATAAAATGGCATCTGCCACACCTGAGCGGACCTGAGAGGGGAAAAAACTGCATAAAGAAGGGAATGTCACGCAATGGACCAAAATGGGAAATAGTCCAAGTTTATTCATCTAGAAAGCGGGGAAATATTTCGGTTGACACGTCGCTTCGTGTACGCCGTTTGGTGATTTTGATTGGGACCAGACAGCGCGTGAGAGCAACGCAAACAGTGGAACCTCAGAATTATAATTCTGAAGATGATCGGAATAATTTTTTTTAATATATTTAGGTTTTTTAAGTGTCACTAAAATGTATAATAAAGGAATCGGCGTCTCTTAGTATCGCCAATTAATTGGCGACATTCCCTCTGCTTTTTGCAATTTTTTTCAAGCAGGAAACGCTGAGTGAGGTACTTTAAGCAAATAAGTCAAGAAACGGTTTCCTGTCATTAACGGAAGATTAGCGACGGAAGTCCGTATCGGAAACTTAGAGGCCCTTTAAAAATGTGATTAAGAAGACTCTTTAGTTGCATTTAATCTGGTTTGTTTCCAGTGTTCGGAACAGATTTTCGCCGAAGAAAAGCTGCAGATGAGAAACAACGAATCTCACGCGCTAATTTTGCGTCAGAGCGATTTGTCAGCGGTGGTGTAGTCAGCAGGCTGCGTCTACACCTACGGTAATCGAGTTCCAGGAAGTGATAATTAATTGTTAAAGAAAACGAAAGATTAATCCCCTAAGGAGTGGATTACTGTCAGGCAAACTAATACAAATAATTTCCTTTTACCCACAATTAAAATGCCTTCCGTCCATGTTAAGGCGTGTTTGAGTTTGGAAATTCAAACACGACTTGAAGCAGTCCGTTGGTCTTTGTACGAAGATTATTTGCTTAGGTGGTATCATCCAGTCGAAAGAATCGTGATGTCGATCACGTCCGCAAAGTTAAAATATTAAACTTTGATTAAATGGCAGTTCTCACATAAAGGGAACATCCCGAAGGCAGTCAGCTATGAGGCAAACAGAGACCGAAGTTGCTTCCTTGAACTATGAAGAAAGAAAAAAGAATCTGCAGGATTTTAACTTCATAAAAATGTCTTTAAACCTTAAGTTTCTTAAACATATGCTTCATAATCCTGTTTCTTAAAATTAGACTCATGAGAGAGTTTATGATGTTCATAAGAGGATGTCTTCGTAAGAACAAACCGTGTGAGGTTTTCAGCGCTTTAAGTTGACTCCGTTGATACGGGGGAAAACGTAGAATATATACTATATTTGTAGCGCGTAAGAACTTCGGCAAAACCGTGTGCCATTTACGTATTTTTCGCGATACACGGCAAACCGAGCTCGAAAAGTGTCAGAACAAATAAAAACAGGAAGCAACCCAAGATTGGGTTACATTGTAGACTCGTGGAGAATTTGTGTTCAACTTCGCCTTCTCTGACGTCTCAAGAAACGAGTAACGACACGAGACAGAAAATAAACAAATAAAACACGAGCGTGTTGGGCAAAGTACATCGTAGAAATATCAGGTGAGATCGCACCATTCTAAAATGTAATAAAGGGATGTTTAAGGGAAGAGAGTTAAAACGCCGCTTTCCATCAAAGATGGCGAGTTATAAAGAAATTAGCTTCTCTGTTAACGAAGAAAGTAACCTTGCTTAGGTAACTGCGAAGATACAAATAAAGGATCGAAGACAAAACTTATTCAGACTTATTGAGAAGTTAAAAACCCAGATTTCATACCAAGTAAAGAAACTATGAAAATATCGAAATATTTCCTCCTTTTTTGAAAGTTCTGGATATCAAAATGGAAGATGTGCGGTTCGTCTTCGTGAATTTTAATGAAAATTAAATCCTTGCGGTCTATAATAGGCCCATGAAGAAATTATATTTTTCGACAACACGAGGAGACAAGTGCAGTTTCTCGGATAAAAAAAAAATCCAACCACTTAAATGTAACTTGTGGAGAGTAAAATCTGCGTGTCCAACTGGCAGGATTCAAACCCGGGTCATCGCAAATAAAATATTCGTAATGTGAAACAGGAGCTTTCGACTTTGTTCGGTTTTTTTTCATTAATTGAATCAATTTTCTTTTGCAGGAAAAACAACCGAAAGGCTGAGTTACTGATCACGACGGGGGGGGGGGGGGATCAGCCATTTTGTCTATTGATCTTTGATAACTGCACTACTTTTATTTCTCATCTTAAAGACCTTCATCGCAGTTCATCTACCGAGCTAAATTGCTTTATAATACGCATCAAGCACTTTACTGAGCACCCACGTTCTGTTATGCCGGGAAAAAGAAAGTCCGACGTTCTTCGAGGTTCAGTTCAACAGTTTTTTTTTATTCCGAATCACAGTTGAGATATCAGGATTAAAACAGATTAAACAGAAGCGCAGCATGAGATTGACACATAAAAACACGATCACTAATCCAAACATCTGAATGTTTCCATATAAATTCGACACATATTACTAAACGCGACGACATCTTCCACGTTCTGTATTGTGCAGGAACATCCGGTTGTGAGGATATTCGGTCAGTGAAACAGGAACTGTTTCACTAACCGGATATCCTCTCCAGTCGTTGATCATTCTATCTCATAAGAAATGGACAGATAAAGAAAGTGGGCGCTCTTTAATGTACATTCTTGTTTTATTTCGTCAGTTTTCTCAACAAGTTTGTAGTTTCCTCATTAACTAATATTATGTTGAAGCCATTCCGAAGGTTTGGGAAGCTGCGCATGTCAAGAATGGGGGTTCCATTTAGTTTACATCAGGTGGGCACGCAACGTAATACAGGCACTCTACGGAACCTCGTGAGAATATGTTGACTCTGAAGTTAAGTTGCATCCATGTTATTATTGGGATCTTTAACATCTGCGGGAATACATTTCGATGTTCGGTAATTAATTTGAACAGACACGAATTGTTTTCTATTAAATGCCTTCTTGAATAACAAGATGACTTCGCAAGGCTTCTTTTAAGTCTTTGGGCCAGAAAGTCTGATCTGTGGAATAAAATGCCACATTTTATGGATAATTTCACCTGGTAATTTATAAAATTTAATAATAAGGAACCACCTCTGGAAATGTGCACGGACTATCTCCAGCATTGCACAATCTACCGATCACTGCGAATGTGGGCTCCAAGATCAACTTCGGACAGCGAGTTTATTAGGTGCACTGCCTAACCCCTGGTACTGTTCCCTTCTTCTAAACCCTCCAAGTAAAATGTTTTGTATGACAGCTCTTCGGGTGATGAAATATAATAAATTATTATATTAAAGTATATATGAAAATAATAAAGTATTTTTGTAATACTTTTTTATTACAAAAATACTTTTGTAATAAAAAAGTTGATAGCAGCCTTTGTTCTGACGAATATCTTTACGTATTCCTTGTGAATTAATAAGAAAATCTTAACAAAAAGTAAAAAGGTGTCTGTTCCTTTTTAAATAAACAATTTTTGCGTACATTTCTCTGAAACTTTTTTTCTATTTCAAATACATAAAAAAAGTTCCAAATATTTCCAACTTCTTCGCTTACATTATTCTAAAAAACCAGACATTCTGTATTTAGGTTCATTATTCAAACAAATTGAGAACTTGGGAGTTCGTAGAATTTTTTCTTAAACTACCGTTGTGCTAGGTGTTGCGATGTTTGGTAAGTGTGTTATTTCAAGTAAACAACAGCTTAATTAAGAAGCCCTGAAGAGGAGATTAAAACGGAGAAATATAGTTCTCAGTTGTTACCACAAGTTGCAACCATCACTGCTATTCCAACAACCTAAATTGAATCTGGAGATTAAACTCTTAAACTTCACACGGAGAGTGGAGACCGAACGGCTAGCGGATGCTAAAACCCTTCTAATATCGAGATAAAATATGATCAAAATGTTTACTCGCACATGCTATATGATTTATACATATCGCAAAAAGTACTTAGTGTTGCTTGATTGTTTTAGCTAATTCAGTTTTTTGAGAAAAATATTTTCAGATTTTTTATGATGTTCAAAATACTTTTACTTTGCAAACGTTATGTTCATAAAAGAATTAAATTTATTCAGATATTAAATACTATTTGTTGTTTTTGTCCCAAACAAACAGTCGTGATTTAAAAGGAAGCGGGTCACCAAATTCGGCGATCGTGGGTTGGTTGAGCAACAGACTTCGTCAATACGAATGACAAAGACGTCGGACAAACGAACTTCATTCTTAGCTTAATGGAGTAGTTTGTGATTATTAAAGGCTCGAGAATGTAAGGATCATTTACCCGCCAATAAGGTAATATACGTTAAAAGGATTCAGTTTAGAGAGTTCAGTCTCCAGAACCTCATTAGCGGATTCATGCGATGCTTTTAGCGGTAAATGCTCGCTGTTCGTGGCGACCAGCAACCTATTATTGCAGACTGTTACGCATCAGCGGAACTCTTTGTGTTTCGGATTAGTCTACAGCTCAAGTCTGTTCTTCGGAGCGCAGTTCACAAATCAAAGTGAGTTTGCCTCTCTTATAAATGTAGATGTGGCAGCGTAGTTGGTCCAGGGCGGCTTTTTTCCAACCAATCGACCGTGTTCGATTCGAATCTCACTGCTAAGTGGTAGACGGATTTTAGCAGGGCTTGGCGCTGGACCACCCTTCCCTTTTGCTTATTGGAGGTCTTCAGTGATTTGGAAAACGTTTCTTATTTGAGTCTCTAAAGAAAGAGTCCTGATTACGTAATCCTTAGTTCACGTTAGGTTTGTAACCTTTCGCAAATACGTGTCGACAGTATAATTTTAACCGAGAAGAACGTGCGTTGTGGTCCGTAAGAAGACCTACATAATGGTTACGAAGAAATAATATCCAAAATAAAAGTGTTTTTTTTTATTTGACTTCCACCCATGAAAGGACTTTTGTAAACCTATAGCACATTCGTTACCGTGAATATGATGCGGAATGTTTTAAAATTTTTTATTAATTTTATATGCTGTTTTTATATTTGTATTTATATTTTGTATGAATATATAGTACATAGACAACATATGATGGCATTTAAATTGTATTGTATATAGTTTTTATTCGTTTCGTATCAAGTGCGTTCCCTTGGCTGTTCTTCCTTCTTACTCTTTATTAACCTGAATCATCGAATATCATCACTCTGTTATATTAATTTCACACTTAACCAATAACTATTTTCGCTGTTTTGCCATCATTCGTTAAAGTTAACTGCGAAGCGCTTTCACCTGAATCTCTCTCTCCAACCGTGCGCGCGTGTCACGTACCACAACGATGAAACTCGTGATCTAATTGCGCCGCAACACTCGTATCTGAAAACTAATATGGGAAGCCATTTTGAAATTACCAAGCACACGTGGAACAACATTTATCAGCTGTCGCGATTAAATATTCCAGTTTCCTGTCGAACCGTCATTAAATGAAACAGTCTGATGAATTATTCAGAAATCCATCAAAATAAATCATCACAACAGCTCTGCCGTGACACATTCCAATGATAATATTTAATGCTAAACACCGGTGCATGTTAGTGTCGAAACTGTAATATTACCGGAGAAGATATTAGCGCTCCAAATACGTGAACACGATAAGGTAACATGACTCGAAACTGATAACGAAATGCTTGTACATGAAGATTATTCGAAGACCAGCTCGAAGATACAGACGGTGTATTTTTCCGAATCTTACCAAAAGATTAGCGAAACATGTCTAGAATTACTTAAATATTTAAAACACGACCGGAATTACCTTGCGCTAATTACAAATAACGCACCTCCCTTCTCTCTATAAATAAATGAAAAAAAAAAAAAAAACACTCGTGCAATTTTAAGTAGTAGTGTTTATTAAATTTTGCATCTTATCCATAATTAATTGTCTCTAATTCCGCTTTCAGATATCAAAAGGAAGCATCAAAATCGCGAGGAGATGAGACCCCTATCCAAAGATTTCGAGAACTTTGATGAAAGGAGATTGGGAAGCAAGAAACCTGCTGTCACTATAAGGAGTTTACATAAACAAAATTTAGGTGAGAATGGATTCGTTCGTTGTGATCTGATAATTACGCGCGTACTTTTAGTGTCAAATTCCGGAGATGATGTCAATGCAAACTTAAAAACATTAAAGATTGCAAAGTCATAACAGTTTTCTTCTTGGCGCTGAAGGTAGATTTTCGGAGGGGGGGGGGGATTGCAAGTTCTTTTTATGACGCTTCATAAAATTCATTTATTTTGGCTTCCCTGTTCACGAAGCCTTTATTACAAGGGATGACGAACATCGTGTTCCGCATAGCTTTTCTAGCCCTTTTCGATTGTTCTCATTATGAAACCGACGTTTTTTTAATGTTTCGAACTATTTGGCTTTTCTTTTTAATTCTATGAATTTTTTTAGTGTTTTTATAAACATTCTTTGAACAGAATTTTTTTCCCCGTTTGCTCTTTTTACTTGAATATTTTTCATTTTTTTTTACTTTGAACTTTATTTTTTTACTTGGTCGATTTTTTTTCATTTTTACTTGGTTGAACTTTCCTTTTCATTTATTTTTTATTTTTTGCTTGGTTGAACTTTCTTTTTCATTTTTTTCTTTATTTTTTATTTGGTTGAACTTTTTTCATTTACTTCCCCTTTTTTATTTCGCTAACTATTTTTTTTTTTTTTCGTTTTTCCATGAAGAACAGTTTTACGTTGCCCCTGTTCTTGTTTGTTTTCTCTTCTTTTTTTTTTTCATTTTCTTCTTGTTTGAATTGTTTGTTCTTGCTATATTAGGCTCATTTTATTTAAAAGAGGCCCTCCGTCGAAATATTAAGCAGAAAGTAAGATGATAATAATGATGAGAAAGTATTCATTTAGGAAAGTACTTCAACAATGACTAAGAGGCAAAGAAATAATGCGAAAATTATTCGTTCTGGCTTTACTTATTCATTCTTATTATTATCCTCAACTGCGATAATGAACATATGTATGTTTCTAACGTTCGATATTAATGTTCTTTCTTCCCTCTCCAGACTGCACTCGTACGTAGAGCTACTAGCGCGCGCTCTTGAAGAGTCATTGCTTTGCTCTTATCTGCATCGAAAGGAACAATCTATATTCTGCATAATGTGAGCACACATCACACTATCAGATTCCCCGCACATCAAGAAGTCCTGTGGTGTTATTAGCCGGCAAATGAAAGCCGCAGTTATCTGTTTGTGATTATGAGAAGCCGTTTCTGCAAAACGAGAATTGCAGGAGTTATAAGAGCTTTTATTGGTTTGTCTTAAATTCTGTGGATTTTATTCAAATGAATGCAACAAAAAGTAATTGGTGAATGTGTTGTAGCACTTTGGAATAGCGATCTCTTATAGCCATCGGTAGCGTCTGGCGCAATTATTGCCTCTTACTCCCCCCCCCCCCCCCAATCTACTAAACACCCATAGCGTTTGTAATTGGAAAATATAAATCTGGGGGTAACATAACACTGGAAATTATTCCGATGGTCGCATTCACCATCGGAATCACAGAAGACAAATGCTGCTAGAAGATTAGTAACTAGGCGTTTTTTTTTTTTTTTGTTTTTTTTTTTAAGTGAGAAAAAGCAGATCAGCGAATGAAATAAATGAAGGGATAAGATAAGAACAGGGACATAGATGGGATAGACAGATATTTCGAATTTTAAACTTAAAAATGTCAGTTAATAGATAAACAAGAATTGCTTGTAGAATTAGTATTGTTTTATTAAATTATTTTATAAATTATTAGTGGAACTAGCACGTGATAAGATCATTTAAAACGGGATAAAGTATAAGAACAATGATCGTAACCAAGTTCATAAATGTTTCTGAAAGTTCCCAATGGGTGTTCGCTGCCAGGCAATGCAGATGCCTTGATCCAATCATTTTCAATTTTAGCGCTTTGCCTGGTCGGCAAACAAACTCGGGTCACCTTCAAATGGTCATTTTAACTTGACTGGTTAAAATCAAGAACGTGTTCCAGTTCCAAGTGCAGTTTTACTGAAATACTATCATCGATTTATTCATACAAGTCTGACAATAAAATCAATGCCGGTGTGTTAATATTAATTGTATTAATCAGTAGCGATTTGTATTATTTTATAAAATTAAAATAAACGATCATTAATAGACAGACCATCAAGAAAATTGAAACCTCTGAGATGTGGCTAAATATATCATGGACAGAAAATTACTAATGAAGATGTCTTAAAATCCATTGGAAAAGCCAAATATCTCATACAAACAATCAAGAAGCATAATCAAAAAACATATCTTGGCCCCATCATGAGAAACGGCAAATATCAGCTTCTACAAATCGTTTTGGTAGGAAGAATTGATGGCAAAAGAGCTACAGGAGGAAAAAGAATATTTTGGTTGGAAAATATCAAGATGTGGACAGGAAAGAGCAGCGTACAACTGCTCAGATCAACGCAAGATCGTAGTTTGTTCGCCAAGATGGTCGCTGACCTTCGATAGAAGATGGTATCACCATAAGAAGAATGAAAATAGACGACTGGTTTTTTTGGGGGGAATGCATAACTGCTATTAGCGTCACCAGCTGTGCTCACAGAGCAAATTTCTTTGGCTTATATTTTCGCAATTTAAATTCAATTGACCACATAGATCTTTTTTTCTGAGTCAGAGATCAATTCAGCCGTAAAAACAATCTAAAATCTTTTATATAAAATATAAAACTTTAAATGTAAATAAAAAAATCGGTTACTATCATTCTCCATTCGAACGAAAGCTTTTTTTAATGAAAATGATAGCAGAAAGGCCATGAAAAAGTTTTAAAATGAGTCAAATGAGTTGCATTTGTAAATAAAAGTGCTCAGAGCAAGTCCTATCCATAATGGCGATATCTGGAAATGCTCACGATATCGCTGAGCAATCCGCTTTTTGTTAAACCTATTTCCATACCAAACCGTCCCATTGCACTTGGACTTGATGCTTTGCGTTCTCGTGTTTGGAAAAGAAAGTCGTGGGGATAATCAAATCATAAAATAACAACCGAGTAGGTGTTTCATCACCACCGAAAAAGTGTCTGCGGAATCTGTTTTGCATATCGTGCCGTAACAAAATGTCTCTCTTTAACAGAACCTGCGCTAATTGTATGTTCAAAGCAGAAGTGTTATATGGAGAAAGTTAACTCATGAGATTGAGAGAGAATATTCATTTCCTTTGTCAGTAGCTCACATAGCTCTTGGAGCAGCATGCATTGTTGTTAATAAGTAAACAGCCAACCGACATTAATTTATTGTTTCCATTTAATATATTTTATGTTTTACAATAATGCGATTGGTTGTACTTTAAACAAGCAAAGCAACGTCATAAAAGCAATCGATTTGCATTTTGCATTTCAGCGTAGTGACGTAATAATGAATTTCGAGAAACGTGTCTGCTTTATTTTTTATTTTTTTCTTCTCTGGGAGTAATACAGAAGATGAAACAACTTCAGTCAAAACGCTTCAAGGAGTTTATAATTTCATTACGACACAGATATCATACAATATTTTATTGAAATATTACTAACATTTTTAGCTTCGTCAGTAAAATGGCTTCGTGCCAAGCGATAAAGTTAGATTCCTTTTAATTAAAGTAATGGATTGAATAGGAAATTCTCATTCGAAAAGGAAAAAAGAAACATTTTGTATTTTCGCGAGTACTGCAGTGTCTGAGGGCGAATTAATTTTCATAATTGTGTTTGCATTTAAACGCACAAATCTCGTAAATAGAAACAGAAAATGAGAACCTGAAAAGTGACAGTTATGGATGAGCGCAGTTCCATAACCCCATAATTTAGTTGCGCTTTTCTTTTCTCTCTTTCATTTCACGTTCGATTCGTACATCAGATACCTCCCAAATTGCGATGCTGCATGCCGAGTTTAGCTTCCTCTTTTATTTACTACACAACACCATATCCAATAGAGTGCGCTGTCTGCTAATCACAGTATTGTTATTATCCCAATATTGTTCAACAATGATTATAATCGATTTCGGTGTTTATCCGTCTGCTGCGTTAATTATTTAAAATTTTAACTAAATTTCTAACAATGGAGACAGTAAATGTATTATTCCTCTTTATAAAGAGTCTTCTTCAACCACACTCGAGCTTGGGACTCCTGGATTTGTTGCCTCCAACCATGTCTGTGTAGAATCTTACTTCTCCAGCAATACTGAATCTTATCAGATACGATATGAATCCTTAACCTGCTCGATCGACGATCTTTGTCACACAGCCATTGTTGCGTTCTGTGATCCAACAAATCGATTACAATCTGTTATTTAAGTAATGCATTTCTCTCTATACTAGCTTTATTTATCTATTTTTTATTTTTTTTTTGAGTTTTTTTTTGTTGCTTTGTTCATTCATTTATCAAAATGAGATTTACAACAAACTTTCAGCATTTGTTCAAAGTTCCTCTGAGAAGGTTTCGTGTTATTAACGGGAATTAGATGGCAGCAGATAATAAAGTCACGCATTAAGAGCAGAACTGCCGATGCTCTGATTTAAAGCAAACAATGAACTCAACTCTGTTAGCCAAAACTATAAACTCGTGTAGTCTACCAAATAGTTGCCAGCCTACTTGATATACAATAGTAGTTAGTGTTCTCGCTCTCCAAGCGAATGGTTGCGGTTTCGAATCCCGCTATGGAAATAGATGGTTGTTAATGTCGTTAGGAGAAGATGCCCTTCACCACCCGCTTATTGGAGAGCGGAAGTGCCTTGAAAAAAATATTCCATATTTGGTTCCTAGAGCAGAGTTTCCGAGTTATGTGAAAATACATAATAAAAAAGTGCAAAAAATAAAATAAATAAAATGAAGAAGTATAACCCATTCATAATACCGATGTACAATTCGGTGGGAATGAAATACAGATTTTTAACTTCTCAAATGTATTTTAATCATATCCATTACGTAGAACAGAAGCGTTTTCTATTTAATTTTTTGTTCTATTTATTGAGTGAGTCTGAAACGAACGATCTCATCAAAAAAACGTCCTTGCAAGAGTGCTGATGAGGAATAATATTTCTGCATTGCTGTCACACGAGATAAACATAAATGAACATAAGTGTTACAGTTCGGCTAAGTTGGCCGAAAACAAAGTGGAAGATCCCAAAAGAATTATTTTAAGTAATCTGTTTCGCCTAAAGGGGTTTTGTGTGTCACGAGCAAGATCAGTGCCAAACACTCCGTCACCTCACTTTATCAAATAAACTCGCCACGCATCGTCTCGAATAGTTTCTGCCATTCTGATGTAAAACAATTGCGATTGTGTGTGTGCGTGTGCGCGCGCGCACCCGAGTGTCCTTCCTCGTGAAAGAAGCCATTTAATATTAGTCCAAATGGCAGGAACATTTAATTTGCTAGGCGACGCAGAGCTATTATCGCAGATGCGACATGGAAAACCGGAAGAAGTTAACGAAAAAGATCCAGGACGCACCTGATGTGAAATTAATAGAAATGGAACTCTCGTTATCAGTGTGGATGACGGCATTGTTCGGAGGAGACCTCTGACTTTATCTTAAAACAAGCGTCGTAATGTAGAAGTAGCCGTTTGTTTACCAAACAGGGAGACAGCCAGCATTAGATTACGTTAACATGTCATAGTATTATAAACCCTGAAAAGCGGATGCATATTACATCGGGGCTACTTTCATTTCCATTTGTCGTATGTCCGTGCTTATTCACACACAGAAATTGCCATCTCTCCCACTTTCTCCCTCTCGCTAACACTTGTCAGGAAATTAATACTGCTAGAATAAATGAAACTCTTACTTAAGGCTGAGTCTGATACGCAGTTCGCAAATCCGAACACAGTCGTGCTAATGAAATGTTCCTAAACTTAATTAGCAACCTGTCAAGCTGTCTAGCGGACTGCCTGTTAAAGCAAGCCCAGATGCAGACTTAGAAAACAAGCCTGACTTCAGAAATACGGAGGGAAAAAAATGCACGCATACGAACAACGGTGTATATTATCAAATTTAGTCGTACTTCCAGACAATCCCCTCTCTCTTATAAGGATCAACTGTTTATTAAGAGCCAAACGTTTGGTCGTTACAATGCGCAAATTATAAAAGGAAAAATTCTTTCAGAAATACCGGAATTTACTTTTCTTTTCGAAATGCAGCTTGATCTACAGGTCGGGTCAATAATGAGATTTTAATAAAGTCTAAGAACACGCAAATCGAGCTGAAACGAACAAGTAATGAAACTGAACATGCCTTCTGTTTTAGCTTGGAACAATGTTGAAATCTGTAGTCTGCTTATTTCTGTCGACTTTCATTTTGTACTGTCGAAGTGAAATTGTGATGGCAAAGAGAATTGTTGGGTACAAATTAATCCGTCTAAGTACATATATTCCACAAATATGGTTGCTGTCGTCATCTCTTTCTTCATCATTGGTATACGATGGAGGAGTTAAGCAGCGTGATGTGGAAATGGAGGATTTTTCTTCCGGAAAATTCGGGTTCCTCTCCCTTAACGGGATCACATGGGATAAAAGATCACGTGCACTTTACCGACACAATATGTGGCTTTAGTTGCTTCGGTTGTACTTCAAAACAACAACAACAAAACGTATGAAAAAGAAATACAAATCGCAGATGTGTATTTTTGAGCCACGAAATAAACAGACGTTTATCTTGGTTTTGATTGGTCAGTAGAGCTAGCAAATATCTTGGATTCGAATTTTATGCGTGTTCATGTGCTGCATAGGATGCCCACACTTTCTGGGATCGATCAGTTATTTCAGAGTAATAAAGTGGCACCGACTGCCATTCTCCCTTTAAATATTATTAAAAACCCACCGGTTCAAATGACACAGCTTGGATTCTTCATGACAGAGAAATGAAAGCTTTATTTCACTGGCGAAGAACGACGCGATAAAAACGAAGCATTTTCTTGAGAAAGACTCAAAAATTGTTTTCTCTAACAAATGGAACGGGACTCTTACATTTTGGGGGAAATATTCCGAGTTGTTTTTTAATAATATTTCATGCGACGTTTATAAATATGCTAATAGACAGAGAATGGCGTTATTTATTGAAAGTCCGGGGGAGGTCTAAATCTTCGCCATAAACAACAACAGCAGAAAAGAAAAGTGGACCCAACCATCGGAAAAAATTTATTGGAATGCCCAAACACGCAACCAAAGCATCGGAAAATGATTTTCTGCGCTCTTTCAATCCACTTTCATATGTGTATGCTTTGAAAATATCCTCCGCTGCAGTGATTTCGGTCGAGCCGCTACGAATCATTTTTCCCAATTTGCCGTACTTCTATCTTCAGACAAAATCTCGGCGCAAAAAATACCTATTAGGTACACAAATCACATGTTATTCATAACACGGGAATTCCATACCTTCCTCCCGCTGTCGGGTTGAGCGTTTTTCTCTTCTGCTCCACTACGTCACAATGATTCGCAGACGTCAGACGCACGGTGAGAACGTGAGCTTCAGAAAAGGGAACACTAATGATCAATTTCGTTTCTTTGACTGACAGCGAAATACGATGTTTGTCGTAGGCCCCCCCTCTCACGCGCGCATGCTCCTTTCTCTTTCGCTCTCTGGGAAAAAAAGGCCTTCCGTTTTTAGAGTGCAAGAAATGAAAGTTAAAAAAAAAAGGAGAAGAAAGATTGATACTGCCCTGCATCTGTTATTTTCTAAGCTTCGAGAAAGTTATGAGTAACCGAAAGAAGGAAGAGGTAAGGAAGTTTCTTTCTAGACCGGCAAATCCAAATATAAAAATGAATAACTCATAAGCTACCTTTTGCGAAAGAAAATGGGATTGCAAGCTTAGCTGATGAAAAAAGAAATTGTTCGCGAACTCCTTTCCGAGGTACAAAATTAGCTTACTGCTTAAATATTTGAAACAGTCGTAGCTTCTGAACAAACTATGCAGATGAATTGTTCGGTTTAATTAGAGGCGAAAAAATTGCAGCAGACAACAGAAGCGAGCTGTTCGTTTCATTGTTGAGTCACAAGTTTTGTTTAGCGTAAACTTGTATTGTTGTATTGCATTGTTTAGTTCAGGACGTTTGTAGAAGCGCCATGGCTACTGGATTACAAAAAATATCTTCAGTGGTGCTGTTATACTCTTCCATGTGAATAAGATAAAGGAATTATTGCTATGAAATCCCTCGAAAGTTTCCTGCATTTTGAAGATTACTTGGAAATGCGATTTTTCTACGAACAGTTTATTGTTAAGCTCTTGTTTTTATTCGATTGTCCCAGACGAATATATTTGAATCCATCGCAATATCGAATTGTTTCTGTTGGCCGCTCAACTAATTAACATCTATATTAACCGGATCTGATTGATGCACAGAAACGCTTATGAAACGCGCTCTCAAAATAGAAATGGGTGGCATAACATGTACCGCTGCTATTTCTAGTTCCTAAAAAGGTAGTCAAGTATGATGTGCGATTTTCAGTAGCTATTGAGACGGTAAGAGACAATGGATGCATGAGGACCGACCGACGCTACTCCATCACTGTCACGATTCGCTAGTTACGAATTTCCTGTGGCTCCTGTCCGCAGTCCTCAGAAAAAACTGAACATGTGACTTGTGGCTGACGTTTGATCCACAGCTTGACAGTGGATCAAATGGCTTGCAGTTAGTGCATTGGGAATCATCATAACATCAGCAGATGATGATCGAATATGCATCTTACGCACTGTATCATGTGGTAACTGATAAAGCAGAAGACGTTTTGTTTTATCAAGAAATGTAGGTATCTGAGGAAAAAGCCATTTTCTCAGAGAAAGATCTCTGGGACAACTCTACCCATTTGAGATTTATTGCTGACTGCATTGTACAGCAATGTTCTTCGTATCCCAGTATGGTTGCCTTAAGTTTTCCATCCACTGACAATACAAAAAAAAAAAAAAAAAGGTGTCATTTGGTGTCCTACATTAGAGGACGCTCAAACTTCAACAAATTCATTTTAAGGGTTTTGGATATCCCCTCTGTGGTTCGACAAGCGATATGAAGAAGATACTCAACGATGTGCAGAATGCAAGATAGCTTGTGACGGGGCCCTCTTTTATGATTGGCCCTTTATGGGACTGTTTGAGGATCCTGGAGGGTTCAAGGACAAGTGCATAAATTGGAAACAGCATCAAAGAATCTTTTGCTTTCATTTTTCGCGTTTGCCCTCTTTCGTGCGTCTAAAAATAGCAACACCATTTCTTAAACGGTGTCATATTCTTGCACGAGTTATCAGACAGTAAATAGCAGCAGTGATCGATTATTTTATGAAGCCATTAATTTTAAATAATTATCTTTAACGACCCCGGAGTTAAATCTTAAACGATTATGTGTCTAACGGACGTTGTGTAGCATTGCGTATCGCCCGCATTTTTACCGCCGCACAACAAAACGTTCGCAGATGGGCAACAACTTCTCCACTGATACCAACTATTCACCGAAGATTCGCTACGTGTGGCAGTTTAAATGAACCTCACGTCCCGCAAAACATGTTTAGCGGCGAAAAAAAGCTTTTTTCGGCGTGGCATTTGCGTGCCTTCGCAAACAGCTGCTATTTTAAGCGTTCGCTCTCATTAATCAAAGTTCGATCAGGCTGTCAGGAAGATGAATAGAGAGTATGTGTTCATATCGGAGTTCTACTTAACCGTCTTGGGAAAGATTAGTAACGCCACGGAAAGGGAAATACCACCTGCCTCACGTTCTTCCACCGGAGAAAGATTACGTGTATTTAGAGTGCGTCGGCGTGCCACGATGGGTTTGGGAGCAAAGATTTATGGCGCATTTTCCCGAGCTTTGTTTGAATGAACTGTCGTTTGTTCTGAGGAAACAGCGGCAAAATGCTTGTAGTGAATTTCTCGTAACTTCTTTTTTATATTCGTAAGACTCTACTGTTTTGGAGTCGTCCGTTTTGTTGATCGGGGACATTTATTTCTCCGAAATAGGCCTGGGAATTTAAAATAAAACCTGCTGGACTAAATCTGAAATTTAAGCTTTTTTTTTTTTACTTGTTTTGTTTCTGCGAAATGTTTTCCGAGTTGACCTTCGTGGCAGAAAAGCAGATTTGCACGTGCAGGTGATTTGAGGCAATTCCATTATTGGCGGCTCGTTTATCGCTGATTTATTTTTATTTATTTTATTTATTTTTTATTTATTCTTAAAGAAATGACGCTTCTCGGTAGGTACGAGAAGTACTTACACTTGCGGTCAAAAAGAATGGCTGCACTTCCAGATTTAAACGATGTTTAATTCTACGATAAAAAAGTATAAAACACTTAGATGTGTATCTTGTGATATTCGACATTTAATAAATATTATTAAAGAAGCATGATTAAGCAATCTCAAATAAAATAACACAGCACAGTTATGAGAGCGCGCAGCACTAAATTGCTCTGGAAACGGCAGATTAACGATCGTTTGCTGTTCACAATACAAAGAGATAAAAACCCAAACGAAACTACGCGTACATCACGTGACTCCTTTCATTTTTTTTTCCTTTCTGTAAACAATGTCGTGAACGCAACATCATTTAGTGAGCACGTTCACAACAATTGCTATCGCACGCGTGCACAGTCTGTATTAGTTTTATGCGTTCAGGCACTCTAAAGATATGCCGTTTAGTGTAATATTAAAACAAATTACACGCGAGGTTAATTTTCGTCTCTTTTGATATTTGCCACCAAAATCACTGACACTAAATGCCAAACTTTGGACGCCACTTTTAGCGCTGAAATGGACCACGTTTTGCATGGCAGCCACATAAAATTTGCATGATATTAACACACTTTATCCAAATACTGTACTTGGCTTAAAGGTGCAATTCAGTTATCCATTAACTAAGGTACCAAAGAAAAATGAGTTCAACTTGGCCGTAAACAAATGACAAAGTCTGCACGCCCCAAAACAAAAATCCGTCGATATATTATCGTGATTAATAGCACAGACTTAACAGCGATTATACTGGATCACGACTAAGTCTGCAGTAATCGAATTACCGCACCGCAGATCGCTAATCCACATGTCTGTGATCACACAAAATTCATTTCCTCCCTTCAATTAATTGGAGACAGTTTGACTGCTGAGTAACACGGATTACTACTAATCCATACACCCTCATAATCCAGGCTTTACCGTACAAGCTAATCGCGAAAGCTATTTGCAGTAAAAGTGGACATTGGAAGACGTAGTCTGACCTAATAGAGACAGTCGGGGGGGGGGGGGACTAGTAATAAAATGCAGACCTAACCAATAGTGGATGCACTGGTGCTGCACATGCGGATATTTTTAGGAAACATTTTAAGAAACTTAAGGGTGTATCCATTAATATTTATTACACCGAATAGTTTAACCCAAGTTCAGTACCAAATTCTCATTTGGTCAATATAAAGGAATATTTTAGAATTTAAGTTCATTTTTATCCGGAAAATTTCGATTGAAGAAATCCATGTTGAATTATAGTTTGTCATTTTTATGTGAATTCCACTCTCGTTCCATAAATTGATCTGTTTTGAATTAGGGACAACGCAACTCAAGTATGGCGTAAGTTTATATTTTCTGGTAGGCTTTTACCTGTTCTCGTCATCCTTTCAAGAATTTAAGCCCAACGGCCTGTTCCTGTTTCTTTCCATCCTTCTCTTGGTCGTTTTGGCTTTTATGTCCTTGAAAAGTGGTTCGTATCTTTTTGGGTGGTTGTGAACTGTCCATTCTTTCTATGGCTATAATCCATTTCTTTGCGTATTTACACTGCTTGGAAAAAAATGAACAGGCATCCCCATGGGCAAGGTGCATCGTATCATGTAATAAGTCGCGTATTTGTAGCCGATATAAATTGGAGGATTGCGATGCTCCCAAGTCAGTGCAACTGTGTCTGTCCGGGTGAAATGGCTGCGAGGAGGGAACTGACGGAGTTTGAAAGAGACGTTGTGAACGGATGCCATGTTGTAGGTCTATCTGTTCGACAAAATGTTGACAAATTGGATCATCTCAGGTCAACAATCAGTCATACCGTACTCAGATGGAAGCACAGGGAGTCAACTACAACTGGAACATGAATCTGCACGAAAACTCACAAATGGGTTTCCACAGTAGGACCGCAATATGCAAACCCCCACATTACTCGAACCAACATCTTCTTCGGAGGTGCAAAGAGCGTGTACAGTTGGAAAGCTGTGTTATGGAGCGACGACTCACGCTATCCCCCCCCCCTCTAGCGAGCAGATGGATGGATGTGGTGGATGTCCGCTGAACGTCTCTTACCAACTATGAAATTCGGAGGTGGCGGTGTTGTGATGGTATGGTTCTGTTTTTCCTGGTTTGGCCTCCAACCTCTGTAGTGTCATCAACATTGAACTCCGAGAGGTATCTGAACATTCAATGCATCGTACTTCATGGCGTTTATACGGAAGTGACCATTGTCTCTTTCAACAAGACACTGAACCGTGTCAAAAGGCTGCTGTAACCGAGTGGTTTGTGGACATGAAGGTCCCCACACTTAACGGGCCTCCACAAAGCCGTGATCTCGATCCCCCTTGATGAACTGATAGATGTGAGATGAACTGGATAGCGTCGGGTGAGGTCAATGAACTTACTCCTCACAACAGTCCAGCATGTGTGCATGAATGATCCAGAACTCCAGTTGATCGCTTGTTCCCCGTATGACTGCTGCATTCATCGCTGCGAAAGGTGGTCCCAACGTTATATTGAGGTGGCGCTCACCTTAATACGACGTCTTTTCCTCACACTATGGTGTCCGTTGACTAATTACCAAGCAGGGTATTATCTATTACTGAGTCTATTTCTAGTTATTTACGTATTTTTATGCTTATTTTGCCTCCCTGGATGCAGACTACTGTCCTTCGTACGAATGTCATTTCTTCAGTTTCTATTTTTTTTTCTTCTGCACTGGTAATGGTCCAAACTTCACTTCTGTGCAATAGACAACGTGTTGCAGAACTTTTTAAACTCTTATCTTTATATGCTTATGAACTCAGTTAGATTTAAAGATATTATTGGTAATCAAGGTTATCAAAGAAATTTGAAATGTTGGTGTCAGATTCCTCTGTCTGTGATAAAGCACATCCCAGGTATTTGAAGCAGTTGATTTATTCTAAAATGGTACGTTAGAACGAACTGTGTCGCTGGTATTTGTGTTAATACTGTACATATTGCGTATTTCTGAGAGCAGCTGATTTGGTATGTTTAACTTGTTGAGTATGATCCATAAAAATTCGAGTGTGTGTGTGTGTGTGTGTGTTTCTTTTCGTCCTTTTCGGAAGCCATTTTGTTCTTCATAAAAGTTATCTTCTACACATCACTGGATTTTCGAAGTTATCATTCACGTGTTCTGCTTTGTAACCGGGGTTTAGCAGACTTATTCCTCTGTAGCTTTCAATCGCAATTACACTCAACGCCTTTTTCGTATATTGGAATGATGATGGCCTCATTCAAACATTCCAGTATTTTTCATTGCAACCAGATATTGTTAAATAATTTTACTAGTCGTTCGATGAACAGAATGCGTGTATATTTAAAAAAAAAAACACCACGTTCCATCTTCTCCAGAATATTCGCCTGTTTTTCTTCGATGTATTGTTTCTTGGTTTTCTTTAGTGTTATTGCTTCCACTAAGCGTAGACTCACAACGTACCAAGCAGCGTTTCGAAACGGGATCGCACAGTGCCCTCTGTTTGTATTTTGCGTGTGTTCTTCTGGCCAGTTTACCTGTTTTGCTGGATAAAAACCCGAGTTATCGGGAAAAAATGCATCCACCTTCGTATGAAGCCTACTGACTGTCCATCACCAGTCAAGTTCTTATAGAAGTACTTCACGTTGTACACGGGATTCGAACACAGATCTTTCTAACCAGAGGTTTTGTTGAAACTGACTGAACTGCGGAAGCAGTTCAGTCAGTTTCAACAGAAGTTTCAAGAGTTCGGAGTTTGGTTTTAGTTTCAAGGTTTACATGTTTTGAGGGATGAAAAACCTGAGTTTCTGGAACTGAAAGACCCAACCCGCGTTGATTCACCAACTGGAAGTTGGTATAGAAACAAACTTGGGACTGTTTCAAGCGGCTTCGTCACCTTCAGTAAGTAATCTCACAAAGTTAATACAACAGAATACTCCTGATGATGTTTGAGCAGTGGGTTCTAATTTCACAATTTTAATAAAAAGTGATATTCAACTTAACTCGGCCCTTAAATCGAGGCTCAAATTAAACCCTAATATTGTTTTATGTAGAACTGCCAACGGAAGAAATGCAGGAAAACAAAAAAAAAACAAGAATATTTTGCGAACCTTCCTCTTGTTTGAGAGTGTTGCGTAGTCTCTGGAAATGACGTTGGCATCTCTAAGCCTTCCGAAGAAGATCGTTATGCTGTAGTTTTGATTGTTGTTGCCGACTAGAGGAATATTTTTAATTCGTCCCAAAACCACTAGGGGTTTTCCTATACGAAAACAGGATTTTAATCGCATATTTCAAAACAAAAAACAACGGTAGAAAATGTTTTTTGTAGAACAGTACAGCATTATCGCATGCAATAATACAAGTGTTAGGGCCACAAGATGGCGGCAGTTTATTTCTGTTCTCTCTCTCTCTCTCTCTCTCTCTTTCTCTTGAAAATCTTTGACTATTCGTCGGAATATTTATTAACTTTTTTTAAAAAAGAAAAAAAAAACGGTGATGCCGTATGTCCTCTTATAGTTGAGTATTGATTAAAATGCATTTGAAGTGTTCGCTGATATTCAGTGAATTTTAAACTCCGAGATCCCCTTCAGGATCGCATTATTCGGCGGTAAGGAAACGGAAGGGTCTGCGCTTCGCCGCAGTAAAATAAACAAGAACTCAAAGAGTGAAAAGGACTTGTAATCTTAATATTTCTTCAAAATCGGGAGGGGGGGGTAACTCACACGTTCAGAAACTCTGAATAGACAGCAACAGCACCGAACATCACGAGCGTTGTGTTCGTTCATTGTACGTTCTTCATCTCGAGGATTTTCCTCGCCACTTCCACTGACGACGACCATTGTGAAACGAACGGCGCGGCCAAATGAGAAATGTAGCAGAAGACGAGAGAACAACACCTCCGCTAACCAGCCGTAGAAATCTCGTAATGCAAGCAAACCGAAGGTCGATTAAAATGCCTCAGATAAGATCCCGTAAGAATGTATTGAATGTTGTTTGGCGAAACGTCCGCCCGCAGCTGACTCCAAGTAGCAAACTCTTAACACGTGTATCAGCGATTTCCTCCTCGGCTTCTTTTTGAACGTTTAATTTAATTCGGGGTGAACGCGATATTGCCTTTGTAATTGCATTTTCAACCCTGTTTCCTAATGGTTCAATTAAGAGAGCGCGCGCGAATTCCATTCACCTTCGAATGTTTTCTCCGACACTTAAGATCAGACTACACACCTTTGAAGAAATAATTACGATCGCAAAATTTAAAAATTCACTTAAGATTTCTTTATACACTCAGCAGTCAATTTATTAAGTACGTATGCCATTCATACTCTCTCTCTCTCTCTCTCTCTCTATCATCTCTTATTCTCGAAAGTGGCTATTTTAGAGAAGGGCCCCTGTTTTATCATCTTCTGCATTTTTTGCTAATATAATTCATGATTCTTAAGTTTATTATGATTCGAAACACCGATCTTTGTTTCAATCCACTTTACGCCTTCAAAACGTAAAAGTTGATTATGAATTCTTTCTGAAGAAACTTAAATCCGGGGCCACTTTCATTGACCTAACATCAGCTTATGACACAGACTGGATCAGGGGCATCCTCCTCCTAAAGCTAGGAAATATTATATTATGCAAAAAAACTTTCCAGCTTTTTGAATCCATTCTCTATAATAGAAAGATCCGGGTCCATATTGGTGGGAAAAAGAGCAGGCCCAGATTCCTCCAAAACGGTCTCCCACAAGGCTCTGTGTTCTTTACTGTGTTCTATAGCTCCTTTACTCTTTAAAACATCTATGTGTACGACTTACCACATACCAGCTCAAGCAAGTACACGTACGCCGATGACCTAGCGATCCTGGAATCAACCTTGAACACAGACCTGAACATCCTGGAAGAGTACTTCAAGTAGTGGTACTCGAAGCCAAATCCAACAAAAACTGTGTCCACAGTATTTCACCTGAACAATGCAGAGGCGAATCGACACCTCAACCTTTCTTTCTGTGGAAAAATGGTAGAACACGAGCCTCAACCCGAAATACCTTGGAGTGGGCCTGGACAGAAGCCTAACCTATAAAAGGCACATCACCAACCTGTCCAACAAAATTAAAACGAGAAACAATATCATTGCAAGGCATGTTGGGACAACCTGGGGTTGTGGTGCAGAAGTCCTAAGCTCGTCTGCACTAGCCCTCGCATTCTTTGCAGCAGAATACTTGCTCCTATCTGGAAAATAAGTGCACACATTAACATTATACACACCCCCAGCTGAACTCTACCATGTGCATAATTTGTGGGACAGTGAGAAGAACCCCTCTCCCCTGGCTGCCTGTTCTCTCTAGCATTGCTCCACCAAATATACGGAGAAGACGAGCCTCGATTAAAGAATTTAATAAAGCAATGAGTAACCCATTCCTGCCCCTGCAGAAGAATCTCATAAATCCACCTAGTCTTCGCCTAAAATCTACAAAGCCTTTCTGGTCAATGGGCGAATTCTTCAGCTGTCCTGCCATCAATACCTGACATGAGGAGAGAACACTGGTCCAACAAACGGCTTCTTGGTTGAAGATCCCTGTGCTCTGCAGCCTGGTTTTGCTCTTCATAGGAAGATTTGGTCATCAATCAACAGGATCGGAACTAACTAGGGCAGATGTGGCTACCTACTATATACATGGGGGTTGTTAGCCCACCCTTATTGTGATTGTTCTCCCGTGGCTCAGACGATCACTCATATTGTGAACGACTGCCGAAGGTGCCAATTTCACGATAGTGGCCTACAGGACATCCACGAGGCCACAAACGAGGCCTTGGACTGGCTTTCCAGACTGGACATTGACCTTTAGCCGTTATGTATTCCTTTTGCCATAAGAATAAATAAATAATGAATTCTTTGGAAGATTGACCGTCTATCCAACATAGCAGATGCATTGATAGAATTCTGTACAATCCTCGCATTTGAGAGAAGGATGAGGCTGTTTTGGTGATCGAAACTTTTTTATTGATTTTATTATTATAGCCATTTTAGGAGCACATCTTTAAGATATGTTTCATGTTACATTTTGTTGATATCTGAAGACGCTGACGTTGATTGTTTTCATGATATCCAGGATGATGATGTGGTAAAACATGTATCTCCCACTGTTGAACTTTTCCTGTAGACTCCAAATGAAAATACACTAATCACAAACATCTTTTATTAGGGCTTCAATGTGTTGCAAATACTCATTACAGGGTTCACTATCTGTCGATAAGTTTGCTGACCTGATTGGTTGAATCGTTATCGTATCCGCTGTCCAACCAGCAGGCTGCGAGTTCGAATTCCTCCTTGGGCATTGTTGTTAGATGTTGTCTTTAGGTGCTAGATGAGTGTCATCCCCCTTAATAAAGGAGACTCGAAGTGGCTTGAAAACTTGGATGTTTCGTCTCTAAACCATTGTTTCGGATTATTTAAAAAATAAATTTTAAAATATAAAAATAGGAACACTTGCATTCATCCTTCGTAATTTTGTGTATACCAAAAATTCCTCGTTCCACTTAGACCTATTATGGATGCGCTTGCTTTATACAAATATTTATCTATCTTACTGTCTTCACATGTAGGAGAAAAATCTTGGTATATAAAAAAAAACTCAAAAGACTTCATTAACAAAATCAAGGACATTCAACTGGATCGTCAGACATCATGGCGTGGCTGGACGTCATAATCCAGTTAATGAACCCTTCAAGAGGGGATGCAGCTATGGATAGATAGAAGGCCCGAGCATAAAAACAACCATTTTCCCGCCTTTGGCGAATATGTTCAGGGAGTCATTTGAACAAAGAGCCCTCAGTGTGGGTCATACTTAACCAGACTTAAGTGGAATGCATGTGACCAAACCTCGAGGGATCTTACCACAATTTTACAAAATTCCTTAACAGGTTAAACCGCAAGATCCTTTTACATTGGAAGTTCCTTTGTTCAATGTTGTCATGAGAATCAAAGTATTTTGGCAATCCCCAGGGATTCTGTATATTGAATACAGCAGTAATCTTCGCAGATTTAAAGTAGCTGCCAATACGATGCACAACCTAATGTAACAAAACCCAAGGTCTCATCTTGAACCGGCTTTGGTCGGCATATATCGAAGGCTACGAAAGACGTTTCAGAGCACGTGGCAACAATGAGCCACATCCCTGACATTTCGATGCTGTGGCAACATGTGGTTTTACTTCATTCGAATTATATAACAGTTATTAGCTGAGAAATCGTTGTGTGAATTAATACTTTTTTTTTCCTTATTTGTAACTGATCTGAAAAAGTATAAGACAGGAAGTGCGAAATTAGTAAATAAACAATTCTTCTTTTTGAAAGGCTTTGCGCGTTTCTCGCCTGATAAGTAACTAATGATTGAATATCTCTCAAATACAAGAAACGTTTGCTGAAAAGGCCAGTGATTCTTGTAAATTTATAGGAACTACTGAAAAGTGTTTTCCTGCCATTTAATACCGTCTCAGTGTTTAGGACATGTCCTTGAAATACTGACGTAGTCCGTCCTTATCGAAGAAACTATAAAATAGTTTCTTCGATGAATCTTGAGGCCTTCCGCCCTAATTTCTCTCGCATTTGGGAAATAGTCATCCGAATGGCAGAGACATTCGGATGACTTCAAGAATCATTATTATTACGGGCAACTCCAAGGAGTCCTTAGACTCATCGAGGGAGGCCCTAAACATCACATCCAGAACAACTATTCAGCATACGCACAGTATCTATCATACTTTGCTTTGAACTCATTCACAGTCATGGCACCCACAACAGACTCTGGCAACCTATTCCCCTCATTCACCACTCTCTCCAAGCGAAAAACCTAATTCTAACACCCTTACTAACTACACTCTTGTTCAGTTTCCACTGATGGCCCCTAGTTCTCCCACCACCAGACCTGTTCTGAAAAATTTACTCGGAATTAATCTTATAAAAACCCTTTAATAATTTGAATGTCTCAATCATATCACCCCTTTTCCACCTATCAACCAATTTCTGTAACCCACAGATCTTCAACCTGTTCTCGCAAGGTTCGTTCCATAGACCAGCTATCATCTTGGTCACTTGCCTCTGGATCCTCTCTATCTCCTCCCCATCACCAAGAAACCCTGGCTCCCAGATCTGCGCACTGCAATCAAGACGGGGTCTTATCAAGGCTCGATAAAGAGGAACAATAACTTGCTTGTCTCTGTTCGTCCAAGTGATTTGATGAGCTGATTTACCCACTTTTGCTATGTTCCCCCTAAACTTCAACTCCCTATCCACCAATATTCCCAAATCTCACTTCGTCAATTTCCTGGAATACGGTTCCACTAAAGTGGTATACTGCTACTAATCTTTTCACCCCAAAAGAATGAACCTTACACTTTGCGACATTAAACTGACATCCATTCTCTTTTGTCCAGCTGCCAGTCTATCCAAATCATCCTGCAAAATTTTGACATCCTGTGCACTCACTATTGCTCTACCCAACTTTGCATCAGCAAACAAATGAACAGTTCCTCTCGGATCCTTTCCTATAGTATGATGTTTGCCTAATAAGTGGCTACTCGGTGATATTTCAATAAACATCATATTACTCTGTAATGTCGATTTTTATTTATATTTGTTTATTTCGAAACAACATTTTTCCTCAGTTATTCTTCTTTCTACACCGGTTTATAAATCATCTTTTCTTCTTACGATCTCCTTGTCAGGTTTCCTTCTGAACGCTTCGACTGAGTGACCACCCACGTCATTCAACCACCTTTCTTGGCACCTTCTTTTGATTTTAATGAGGAATCTGCCCGATATAATTGCACTCCGGAGGAGTTATTCATGTGTAATAGTTACTCTGCAAAACCTGTTATTTATCTGCGTGCCTGTTTTTTATGCGGATTTCACCAAACTCTTTTTAGATTGTTCGCGCCGTCATATGTGTTTGAAGGGTCGTGATCTTTTTTCTTTTGCAATCTATATTATTTTCACAAATGAACAAGATGTGCATACCAAAAACATCAGCGCACTTTGTGATGTTTATGGACATTTCACCGGATTCTTGATCGAAGAAGAAATAAGGAGAATTCATAGAATAACCTTTTCTGACACTCTTAACTATTGGTTTGCCGAAATATCTTAACGGTTGGTTAAATGCTCAGTTTAATTTCTGTCTCTTTATTTGGATGAATAACTATATAATTGACAAAGCATTCAATAAAGCAAAAATTGATAATAAAAATTAATACAACAGAACAGTTAAGTTATACGTTTACTTGCATGAAACTTTCGCCCAAGTATTAAAATCATCCCTATGCAGGAATTCAGAAATTATGAAAAGCACAACTGATAATCAACAATGAGAACGTGCTAGTCACACGTGAATCAAGCAGCGCAACACGGTCCAAAACTGTTAGAACTGCCAAAGATGCTTTTATATGTGTTTAGAAAATTAACTAGATGAGAAGAAGAACAATTTTCCCATAAAGGGGATAACTGAAGCCCATCACAGATGCAGCAAGGTTTCAGTTATCTCCATCCCATATGTTGAAAGTGTATCCGAACTAATATCTCAATGTATTAAGCCCATTGGTTTCAAAGTGACTTTTCGCCTTATTAATAAACCTTTCTAAGCTCTGCAAATGGCAGACTTCCTCCTTTAGCCTACTTTGGTGTCCATTCGATTCCTTGCGCCTGCAGTTTATCATACTTTAGCCAAAGTGGTAGATCTGCGACTATTCATCGTGATAAACATCTAGGTTATACTAGATTCCACGAACCAGAATAATCTGAGCCTGCCGAACACGTCCTATTTTCCAAAAATGATTATTTTTGAAAAACAAAAGGACTAAAGAACTATGTAAATAAGTTGTATAAGAAAATATAAGTTTATTTATTGAGCGCTTGTATAAAATAAGCTGTGTACTCTTGCTTCACCATATGTGAACAGCTCTCATAGGCCCAAGTTATCCCTTTATAGGAAATTGTTCTTCACATAGCTTTCCCTAGTTAATTTTTAAAACATATGTAAAAAAAACCACATCATCAGGACATTGTAGCAGTTCGAACCGTGATATTCATCCTCTCACAGTTGTGAGTTTTTGCCTAATGGCAAATGTAAGACACTCGCATTTTTTACTTTTTTTTTTTTTTTTTAATTTTGAAATCATACTGAAGATGCCCTTGATACATGGTCTGAATTTTATGCAAATAAAATTCTAACGTAAGTGTTCTATTGTATTAATTTTATTTAGATATTTACCTAATTTAGTCAAAATGTTGAAAAATATTTAGTTGTTTTACCTAAGTGAGATTTTGTGTAACAAAAACCGGAGAACTCGGGAAAAAAACAAACAAACTGCACAACTACGAACCCGGTTACCCATTATCACCATACTGAACCAGTATCACTATAAAAAGAACTTAAAAATTATTTTTAGATGCAAACGGTTACAGGTCGAGGTTTGTTTTCTTTATTTAAAAAAAAAAATTAAAATGTTGCATGTTGATTACAAACCTAAGGTATAATTATTGTTTTCTAATAACAGTCTTAACATACTTAGTAGTGGGTATCTTCTCTCTCTCTCTCTCTCTCTCTCCACAGCAGTCTTCAAACTAAAAATATTCACCGCATCTTGACTCATGTTGTGAAATTCGGAACATGAAAAACATCCCACTGTCGATTTTCGTTGCTTCCGTTTTCTATTCTGTACATTCTGATCACAAAGAAGATATTTCTTGGGGTGGTAGGAATTTGACACTGCACAGTTCTAAAATCTGTTAATGTTAAATACTAATCCTGCTCATTGGAGGACTGAAGTAGTCTGACGAAGTTCCATGTTTGGTCTATGCAGCATTGTTTCCGGATTTTTTTTAGCCGTTAGCATATCCACACTACCGAAGTTTTTTTGTTTTTTTTCCCTTTACAGAAAGAAAATGACTAAAATGCTTAAAGGATATCTTCGGCATCAAAACAGAGGTAGGTAGACACAAATTCAAAAACCACAATTAGCGAAATTAATAAAGCAAAACGGAGAGAATAGCGTGGCTTGCGAGCTGTGAACCCTCTTATTGAAAATAAATAAAAAAATTGCCTTCCACTGAAGTAAAGAATGGAAGGCAAATGTAAGACACTCGCATTAAGAAATCGTAAGTCACGCAATGTGTGGGAAAGCGAACACACAATGGGAGGAAGATATGAAACTTTTTAGATTGCGAAGCAGGAATCAACGGCAATAAAAAGAAAATAAAGTCCACAATTCATAGGGAAAAAAAAAACATTACTTAGCAGAGAAAACTGTCATAGACGCTTAACTGTCGTAAAGAAAAAGAAAAATTGTGTTTTAGGAATTTCCCATGCAGAGTTCATTTCCGTCTAAAATTTAATTAGAACTCAAAAATATTTGTGAACTTGAAACTAGGCAAGCGAGATTAATGTTTTTCAGACTGCGTTCTGTTTTGCGTCCTCTTCTGATAATTCGTGATGTTATCCCAATTAATACCGCGTTTTAATAACAAAGGTTTGTTTTTAAGCAGTTAATAGCAACTGTGGAATGAGAGAAAGAGAAAACTAAACGCAGTTTTGTCGAAAAGAGCCAAAAATAGTTCATTTGAAGTAAGACAGCAGCTAAAAATAGTCTCATCTATTTGCTTTAAAATAAAGCCTTTACTCATTAAAAAAAAGCTTCGTGCAATCAACCAGCCTAAATCTCTAATTTCTGAGATAACTTAGCGCAGGAAAAAATATATAATCGATAAAAAACAAAGAAAAATTTAAGAAACTGCTGCCTCTTCTAAAGCTAGCTAATTAATCATAGCTGTTAATGAGAAAACTGAAATCGTGGCATATTGACTGCAGTGACAACCTCAGAAAAATAAAAAATGGGTGATAGTACAAATTTTCTTGATTTTTAAAATTAAATTTTACTTCCAAAGTCGCTGTTGTTGTTTTCAACATTCGTTCGAAGTGTGTGGACGGTAAGAACATTGTTAAACTGTAATCATAAGTGGATGCTTTTAAAACGGTGTTGTTTTTAAAAAAAAAAGTTATTTTGCAGTCTCTATCTGAGTTTACATAAACCTTGAAATATATTCATCAGACGGTACTTAATTCATGTGAATTAATACTGTGATAACCAAATAAAAAATCTTTCGATGATCCCCAAATGACCATTTTTATTTACATGCTTTTAAGTTGAATTAATGTATTTCCCCAAAGAACTCAGAAAAACCAATGGCCATTCTGACGCAGTTTTAACTTGATGAGAAGGGTACATCATCGAGCAAACAAACAAACAAGTTGCCTAAAATGTGGAATGGATGCTGATAAAAATGCGCTAATACACGAACGGAATCCAACATTGAACATGTAATGTTATTTTATGAAGCAAATAAAAAACTAAATAAATAATAAACGAATAAATTACGACAAGCACGGCAAATAAGTTATAAATATGCATAACAAGGAATGACTCAAGTAAAATATTCTGCGATCCCACATTAGGTACTCTCGTCACCAACTCCTTTCAAACAAACAGGCAAGTCTAATTAGGAAATTGAATTCATAAAAAAAATATGCAAACTCTTTAACGGAATTTAATTTCACATAACTGTTAATATCAAAGGTTCTTGTACGTCTTCATTTCGTTTGCATATTCCCGGGTAAATTCTTTAAAAACAAATAAAAAAAAAAAGAATTTCGAGGAGATAGGCGATACAGACGAAGTACTTGGCAGATGTCTTAAGGGGTCCGTTAACCTGATGACGACACGTGTTGAAACAAAAATGACGGAATAGTGCTAAAATGGATGGCGATAGTCACCGCTCACACATGAGCGAAGTGCACTAAATACGGATTGTTTCAGTAAAGTGTTTATCATATCTTACTTTTTTGTGCTCATGCGCAATTTGATGGAATCGAGTACGTTTGGCTTTATTCCGAAAATGTGCTGTGTCTGTCTATTGCATGTATTCTCCGGAGTAATTATTTATTTTTTTTTTGTTTTGTTTATTTGTTTTTAAAGAAAAAACCTTGCACCGAATGGAATAAACTAGAGTCCGTTTTTCTGTTGAGAAAAACCGACATTTGGAGTTTTCTTCCAGTTGCCATGTGATCAGCTACTAAATTTAAACCCAGTGGACGCACACTCTATTGACAACTTTGGTCCTGATTGCAGATGGCATTCTCTTCAATAGACCTTCCTCTAAATGCTAATTAAACGAACATCAGTATTTTAGCTCGTTGTTTCACCCAGATCATAGTCCGTTTGTACGGTGATCCTGGAGCTGTGGCTCTCATCCTCAACCAACTTACGAATTCTTTCCAAATATGGTATAAAGACCTGACAATTGGATTCTCTGCTGACCATCCTGCAATTTGCACTCCGATTTCTTTATGCCTTGACGTGGTCCGTTATAAGTTGATACTCACCCCAGTTCTTTACGATACGGGTGCAGCACAGATTCACAATTGCCATTGTGAATATAATATTACCACAAGGGATTTTTCATCCAAAGCAGGAGAAATATCATCCCACCCATAACACTATTGTCATCACACTTCAAATCACGATTCACTCTACTAAATTCACGTTCTTGTTTGGGTGTTGCTTGCTGATGTGCAGCATTTCTTTTAAAGCTGTAGATTCACGGTGTTTGAAGAAAGTACTGGGGCGGCTATGCTTGCGTTCTAACTTGAGCAGTAACCCGTTTAAACTCAGAATTTTAATTCAGTTTCTCTTTTCTGTGTTATGCAAACCCAAGTTACACACAAAACGTCTGATATTAAATATCTTACCATGGAGACTACAAGATGTCTCATTTGCACTGTTTCCAATGATTAGATGGAAAGGAAACTGGAAAAAATTGCAACCAATCTGTAGCTTTTGTAACCATAATCTGTTGCACAACCGCACTAGTATGGCGTTGAATATAGGACTGTTATTTCATTTAAATTTGACATATTTCGGCTAGTATGCTATTCGTCATGTTACAAGCATTTTTTCCGATATGATCTGAAAAACGGCAAGTCAGATGAAAGAAACGTCAAATTAACAACCACATAAGGGGCCATTTTTTCAGAATATTTCTATTACATTTCTGTGGCTTCACTTGGTAGAAGCTCAGAACATTCTAAATTGTTCAGTGATTCAATTTGAGGAAGATAATTAGCTAATGAATACCTTGCCCAATTAATTTATTCCTCCTTAAATTGCTCATCATATATAGTCATTGCTCCAAAGAAAACATTCTACAAACGAATATTCTTTTTTAATTTTTTTTATCGCATCACTAACTGTTTTTAAACACGTCGGTGGTAAAAAAAAAAAAAAAAAAGATTGATGCCACAGTTATTTGCGTCGTAAATGAACGGATAAATGGGAAGTCAAAATAAATGTCGACGCATATTATTTGAATGCATTCGCTAAGGAAAATCTCTCTTGCCCGTGTACACACACACACACACACACACACACACACACAGAACTTTCACCATTAATTTCCTCTTGTTACCATTTAATGAGAAACCATTCAGCTGGATGACTAAAAGAAATAAAAGGTATATCGTTACCTACCCATAATGCATAATTAATGACGTAAAAGGAGTGCCAAATATGATAGCCGCGTGACAACTTATTTCCTCTGAGTGCGAAATAAAAAATCGGTTCTTCCCCTCGCGAAAAAAAAAAGAGCATTTCTGTGTAAAAATTAGAGCGATAATGTCGCATACGGAAACAGTCGACGGGAATCGGTTAAAAGGTGATTTATTGTGGCCGCCTTCTATTTATTTTTGAACAAGATAGCCTTTTGATATTTTTAATTTATGGCTTGTTTTTGTTCGAAGGTATTATTGGACTAGGCGAAGAGAGAGACAGAAGAACGCCTTTTTTGTGAGCGTCAAAAAGAAAGTTATTTGCCTTAAGTAATATGAAGCCTCTTAGGAAAGAAAAAGAAATGAAAATAAAAAAAGAAACTCCAGAGAACTTAAAGAGGGATTTCAGCGTGGTCCACAGTTTGCAAATATGAGGACAGCACTTAATTATGATGCGGGCATCATTTCTTCTCTCTCTCTCTCTCTCTCTCTCGGTGATGTGTTCCCCAACTTCTCGATCATAAAAAAAAAAAAACGGTTTTAGGGACAGAAAAAAAAAGCATCGTCGTAGATTACATCGACCATAAACAACCGAAATATGCATTTCATTACCTCTTAGTGCAACTCTTAGGAGGGTATTGGGCGCCGCCTGTTAATTGACGAAGAATCTCTTGAGGAAAAGAACTTCTTAGTTGTGACGACAAGTTTAATAAATACTTGAAGGGTTGATTAGAAATGAGTGCCACGAAAGCATCGTTTTTTTTTTTATTTCTCTTTTATCTCATGTTTATTTAATCTTTACTATCATTACTGCTTCCTCGTATTTTTTTTCTTGTTTCCCTTTTTCATTGTTATGTTTTGTGGCAATATTAAAGTGTGCTAATGCAGAAGGTGGAAATGATGGGAAGAAAACGAATTTTAGATAAAATAAAAGGAAAACAGGATTGAAAATACGATTAAAACAGTTTTAGCAACAATCCCTATAAATGCCGTCCAGTGGTTTTAGCAGTTGAGAGAGAGAGGGGGGGGGATTTCTGAGACAGTAATACACGTTGACGTTTTTCCTCTCTCGAAACGACATCGGATCCCCTTTAATCTTCTGTACTAATCCGAAGTTATTCCCTTTATATATATAACGGGATAATGGCGATGCCGTTTTAGTCCATCCCGATTATTTCTCCGACACGGAAAGTGGACATCGCACCAATAATGATAAAATATAGCAAACACTTCGAGCCTAGTTGAGAAAGGAGGGTCCGTGCAGTTTAAGTGGCGCTGTTTTTCATGGCTGTCTGTCAGCAAAGAGGAGGAGGACTGCTGTACAAGCGCAACCATACTCTTTTTGCTCAAGTTTCTATAGAAGTAATATTTATTCATGGCCGGGAAATAAATTACTGACTTTTTCTCTTCGTTTGTGTCATAAAGAGAGGGATTGTGATAGCGAACGGAAATTGTCTTCTGGGATTTTTCCAGTGACTGGGCGCGGGTCTGAGATCTATGAATGCGGATGATAATGTATTTTTAATGCCATCTCTAGTTTGCTTCATTCCAACCTTGTTCAATACACTGAATAATTCTCAAAAGCCCCTTTTCTTTCTATCTTTTTTCGGAAAAAAGAAAGAATAATTTTCATAATAGCTCAGTATTCATTTGACTGCATGTTTGGGTGCACTCTCTCGAGTAGTTGGCGATAAGCCAACAACGCCCGGAAAGAGGGGGGAGGGACAATAGCAAGACGATGTAACCCTCTTACACGAGACTTATATTTCATCCTCAAGATAAGCACATTTCTGTGCAAATTGTAGACCTTCGTATGCGTTCCGTTTTGAAATTATTGATAACTCGGTGCAGCAGTGTCAACAAAAACTTTTTTTATTAATCAGGATTTCTTCTGTTCGCGTCCAATTCTGTTTTTAATCCGTTCGCATCAAGTGCTTTTTTCTGATTAGTTGCTCGGTTGATGAGAGTACGTCTGTTTCGGTGTATGCCGGATTTTAATCAGTTTCCTGGAAATTACGCGTGCGTTTAGATCTTGTTCAGGTAACGGAACCATTTGTTGCCCGAGACCCCGTTGCCATGACGACAAAACCGAGTTTGCCTTTCACGGCCGTAGGAGTACGAAGAGGTCGCATAAGTCTTTGAATTAAACAATTCCTTATGAATAAATTTCATTTCCAAATCACCATAAACAAATATAAAGCGTAGAGGAAACAATTTCATCCCCAATTTACTCGGCTGCTCATTCGGCGGATAGACACGCGTGCATTATTGAAAGAAATTTTGTATGCGGATTATCATGAGGGTCATAACAATTGCTGCCTTCTTCTAAGAAGAATTACAACGGAAGGCGAATATTCAATCTACATATTTCTTATTTACGTTGTCATGCAGCGGGTATAAATAATATTCTTATCTCGTTTTGTATATGAGTACAGAAATTAACCACCTGGGTATCGAAAACACAGTCCAGTTTCACTAATGTAATATTTATCTAAGTGTGTGTGTTTTTTTAAGAACATTGTGATCATTTTTTATGATTAGACAATCATAAAAAGTTCGTTTTGCTAGTGTCAGCCATTTCTACGAAATGCTAGCACATTAGTTTAATTAACCGGTTTGACTAGCAGCATAACGGACAACAATGCAGTAGTGTTCATAGCAACAACGTTACTGGCTTGCTGGGTGAAGCATAATAAAATGCTTTTTGTTTTCCCCTTTGTCTGTGTCGAGAAGCTTGATGGGGGAGGGGGGTTGAGCCTTATGCTCGCACTTGGTGAACTATGGAGTTAGCTCTGTTCTGATGAGAGCAGGATTGCCTTGGGCCTTTTAGGTTTGTAATAGTCATGTTCACTATAACTGGAAGCTTGTCTGAATGATACATGTACGTAACCACAAGAAAGATATTTAATTAACCAAATATTTCGGCCTGGAAATAGCAAACCATCCTCAGTGGTATTACAAGAACAGTTTTAAAAAATATATACAAACTAGAATGCTGACAATAGATCATTAAAAATAGAACACGCCGCCTGATGTTATATTACTAAGTATGAAACATAATATTTTGAAGTAGAGACATGATTGAAAAAAAAAAAAATTAACGAGTAATCTTGATTAGACTTTCCCAGATTTTTCATATAGATATACAGTCAATACGATTCAGGTTGGGATGATGGAGCAAGGCCTCCACTTTCCTTGAACAAACGTTCGAACCTATAACGGGATCTATGTAAGAGGCGAGTCCTGGACCAAAGGATGCTGTGGTCAGTTTCAATCCCGTGTTGAGCCAATCCAGGTTTGTTGTGAAGAATGGAGGATTCATGTTCTTGGATTCTTTTTTCAAGAGAACGTCCAGTCTGTCCAAAATAGGAAAGATCACAGTTGCAAGGAATTTTATAAACTCCAGGAAGAGATAAAGTTGAGCGTTTGTCTTTAGGAGAAGGAAATTGAGAAGACAATTTGTTAATAGGTGAGTACGTAGTAGTTAACTCATATTTCTTCAGAGTTCTTGCGATAGGTTCTGAAATACCGGAGATAAAAGGAATAGGCACTCGACGTATTGAATCTTTGTTGTTTTGTGGTGGATTATAAGAATCGAGAAGATGTTGAGCACTTTTTTTAGAAAAGACATTGAGTTTCGTGTGTTGTTGGATAGTAGAAAGTTCTTTCTGTAGATAATCAAAAGTAGAACAATTAGTTTTGGCTCTTCGGATGAGGCATTTTATAATTCCTTTTTTGACAAGGATGATGGGCTGATTCTTGAAGAATATAACGACCTGAGAAGGTTGGTTTTCTGTATACTGTAGTAAGAATATTTGAAGGTGACCGGATGATGAGAACATCTAAAAAAAGATAACTGGTTGTTTTCTTCTATCTCCATAGTAAACTTTATGCGATGATGCCAGGAATTAATACTGTTTAAAAAAGAAGGTAAGGCGTTTTTGCTGTGAGGCCAAATAGTAAAGATGCCATCTATATATCTTACCCCAAAGGATGGTTGAGGGAAAATAGATGAGAAGAGGACTTTTTCTAAATTTTTTAAATAAAAGTTGGCTAAAGCCGGAGAAAGAGGACTTCCCATGGCCGTTCCTTCTACTTGGCTGAAAATTTATTTTGACATACGAAATATCCAGAATGTATTACGAAATCGAATAGTTTTGTAATGTCTTGAGGAAAGATGTCATCAAGTAATTTTAAAGTTTCCTTGAGAGGTAGATTGGTATATAAAGATTCTATATCAAAGCTAACCATAAGATCTGTAGGTTGTAATGAGACATTTTTTAATTTTTCTAAGAAATCTGAGGAGTTTTTTAAAAACGAATTAGAGTTGCCTATGTGAGATTTCAATAATTTAGCTAGATATTTGGCTATACGGTAAGTGGGAGAATCAATACAATCTACTATTGGACGAAGAGGATAGTCAATCTTATGGATTTTTGGAAGGCTCGAGTCTAGGAGGTCTGGAAAAATGAGTTTTAAGTCTTTCAATCATGTCTTTATCTAAACTGATGACTTCATCTAAGAGAGAATTTAATTTCTTTAGTTGCCTGTTGATTGGATTATAATCAGTTTCTTGATATGCGGAGCGATCTCGAAGTAAAAGAGAAAGTTTTCTTCTGTAATTTGCTGAGTCCATAACTACTGTTGCTTTTCCCTTGTCAGCTTTGGTGATAATGAGGTGATTATTTTTTCTCAAGGACTGTAAAGATTTCATTTCAGAAGGAGATATGTTGGAAGGAGGAAGTTTGGCCTTAAGTAGAGAAGAAGCGACTTCTAGGCGAAGAGCATTAGCTTCATCACTAGTTAGATGACTGAGATTCCTTTCAATGTTAACTAGGAAATCTAGATATGGAATCTTATTTGGAACAATAGAAAAATCATGTCCTTTTCACAGGAAAGGTTTCGCTTTCAGTCAAAGGACGTCTGGATATATTGACAATCCAATTATCTGGAGTTATGAATGGCTTGGATTGTCTAGACCATAGGTTCCCAAACTTTTTTGGGCCACCGCCCACTTTGCAAGACATGAATTTTTTAACGCCCCCCCCCCCTATTATACACACATATATATGTGTGCTCTATTTTCTCACTGACATAGAAAATTGATAAAAAAATTGATCGTGTAAGACAGGCATAAGATGAATTAAAATGCAATATTTAAATTTTAAATGATTATCTAATCGCAAAATCACGAAAATAATTAATTTTTAAATATATATTATTAATTTCTTCTATAAAGAGCCACCGACCCCTAGACCGGCTGAACGCCCCCAAATGTTTCTGATCCCGCTATAGCCCCCCTAGAAGGCTTCAGCACCCAGGGGGGCGGTACTACCCAATTTGGGTACCTATGGTCTAGACGAAAGAGCTTCATATTACGGTTAAGATGTTGACTTAGTTTATTATAAGCACGTTGAGTAGAACATTTAGCCACATTTAGAACTATGTGAGAAAGATGTGGATCCAAATTTGTGGAAATATAGGTGCGCAGATCAGAAATCTGATGACTGAATAGCAAGGTCACGTTTAGCAACTTTAAGTTGATTACGGATTAGAGATAAACTGGTGTTCCGGTAAATATTATGAGCTCCAGGAGATTTTATTGTTTCTTTAATCTTAGCGAAATTGGGAATAATCTTGTTGTCGCGGCACTTTTTTAAGAAATTGATCTTTGCTCGTAACCTACCTTGTATAACTGAAAGTTTTCCGGTTATTTTGGTAGCATTTTCCCCGTGAAGGATAAGAATTTGCTGTTTTAAGGATACTTATGACATAAGACTGAATGATATATGCACGTATACAGTATACAGGAAACCAACGTTCACAGGTCGTTATATTCTTAAAGAATCAGCCCATCATCCTTGTCAAAATAACAGGAATTATAAAATGCCTCATCCGAAGAGCCAAAACTAATTGTTCTACTTTTGATTATCTACAGAAAGAACTTTCTACTATCCAACAACACATGAAACTCAATGTCTTTTCTAAAAAAAGTACTCAACATCTTCTCAATTCTTATAATCCTCCACAAAACAACAAAGTTTCAATACGTCGAGTGCCTATTCCTTATATCTCCGGTATTTCAGAACCTATCGCAAGAACTCTGAAGAAATATGAGTTAACTACTACGTATTCACCTATTAACAAATTGTCTTCTCATTTTCCTTCTCCTAAAGACAAACGCTCAACTTTATCTCTTCCTGGAGTTTATCAAATTCCATGCAACTGTGATCTCTCATATTTTGGGCAGACTGGACGTTCTCTTGAAAAAAGAATCCAAGAACATCAATCCTCCATTCTTCACAACAAACCTGAAAAGCCTGGATTGGCTCAACACGGGATTGAAACTGACCACAGCATCTTTTGGTTCAGGACGCGCCTCTTACATAGATCCCGTTATAGGTTCGAACGTTTGTTCAAGGAAAGCGTGGAGGTCTTGCTCCATCGTCCCAACCTGAATCGTAATCACTGTATATCTATATCAAAAATCTGGGAAAGTCTAATCAAGAGTACTCATTAATTTTTTTTTCCCCAATCATGTCTCTACTTTAAAATATTCCGTTTCATACCTAGTGATATAACGCAGCGTGTTCAATTTTTAACGATCTATTGTTAGTATTCTAGCTTGTATTTTTTTAAACTGTTCTTGTAATACCACTGAGGATGGTCTGCTATTTCCAGACCGAAATATTTAGTTAATTAAATATCTTTCTTGTGGTTACGTGCATTTATCATTCAGTCTTATGTCACCAGTATCCTTAAAACAGCAAAAGGAAGCTTGACTCATTAGTGGTTTGGGATGACAGTGTGCCTTGCTGAAGAACTTTTCCGCATAGTCATGAAGAAGAGAACGGATGTCTGGGGATCCGGTTTCTCTGTGGATCTGCGTGTTTCTGACGAACCATGGGGCGTCCAGTATCATCCTCAGCACTTGTTTTTATTTCCTCTGTAGTTTCAGGATGTTAGATTTGGATGTGTGACTGCATGCTGGGGATGCATATGTGATTATTGGTCGTATTGTCATCTGATATAGTAGCGGCTTGTTGCGTGTATCCAATTTGCTGTTGCGGTTGATCAGGGGATAGAGTTGGGCTATGGTTCTGGATGTCTTTGTGCCTATGAGCTTGATGTGGCTGTTGAAATTCAGCTTTTTGTCCAGCTGTACTCCAAGGTATTTGGTTTCTGTCTGCCATGGTATCTTTTTTCCGGGGAGTTGAATGTCATCTTGGATGAAGGCTTTGCGTCTGGTGAATATTATAGCTGCTCTTTTTGACTGGGTTTACTTGTATCCTCCAGTCCGAGAACCATTTCTATAGCTTTGTGATGGTATCCTGGAGACGACTAATCGCCAGGTGTGGGTGGGCGGAGAGATCTTGTCATTATGGCTGTGTCATCTGCATAAAGGGCTGTGATGGTAGTCCTCAGGTTCTGTGGAATGTCGGCCACGTAGATTGTGAAAAGTAAAGGAGCCAACAGGCATCCCTGTGGTACTCCTGCCCTGATTTGGCACCTAGTTGAGATGGTGCCATTTATTTTTATCTGCATGGATCTGTCAGTGAGGTATGATTTTATTAGACGGGTAAGGTTTGTTGGAATGTTGGCCTGTATGAGTTTGTAGAGTAATCCTTGATGCCATACCTTGGCAGTATCCAGAAAGATTGCAGCTGCGTGAAGGTTCCAGTTGTATCCTTGAGTGATGTGCTCCGCTAGTCGCTGTATTTGTTGCACTGTGCTGTGTACACGGCGGAAGCCAAATTGTTCGTTTGGAATTATTCCTAATTGGTCTGATTTTTCTTGTAGCCTTGAGAGTATTTTTTCAGCAATCTTTCCTAAGTTGGGAAGCAGGCTTATCGGACGGTAGCTTTGCGGGAGTTGCGGATTGTTTCCTGGCTTTTTATTGGTATGATGTCGGCTGTTTTCCATGCAGCGGGGAAGTGTTGTATCCTCAGTATTGCATTGGTTATGTTAACCAGGTGCACAATAGCCTTTCGAGGAAGTGGTTTGATGATTCTGTTTGTAATTCCATCTGGACCTGGAGCTTTTTTGTTATTTAGCTGTTTTACGATGTTGGTTATTTCCATTGAAGTAGTGGGAGTGATGCTGTCAGGTTTGTCTGTGGTCCGTCTTAAGGTACGCTTGACCTGCTGGTGGACTTTATATATGTGGGTGATGTTTATGTTGTCATATAATGGGCTGGATTGTTTGTCTAGGTTTTCTGCTATTGCTTCTGTTTTTCTGTATCAGTGTGCGCAGTTCCATGTGCAGTTTGCATGGGGGGTAGAGGGTTGTGTTTGGTACGCAGGATCTTCAGAAATTTCCATATTGTGTGATCGTCTGGGTTGAGTGATGACAGTTTATTGTCCCAATCCTGATTCCTGTGGATTTGAAGTGCTTTTATGACTTGGTTGTTCAAGTTGTTCAGTGTTTTCTTGTCCTGTGGGGCTCTTGTGTTGTGGTATCTTTTCCTTGCCTTGTTTTTTTGTTCTGATGAGGTCCATGATGTTTTCTGGGAGCCGTCTGGTTGGGTGATTGGTTGTGGTTTTGATGACTGCCTCTAGTAGTGCTTTTTTGATTTGGTTTGTTAGATTGCTTACTGCTGCATCTATTTCTTCTTTTTTTGGATGATGGGTACAGCAGTAAGCAATCTAACAAACCAAATCAAAAAAGCACTACTAGAGGCAGTCATCAAAACCACAACCAATCACCCAACCAGACAGCTCCCAGAAAACATCATGGACCTCATCAGAACAAAAAAACAAGGCAAGGAAAAGATACCACAACACAAGTAACACAAGTACCTTCATATCATGGGATAAGCTAGTGTGCTGGGGGGCCAGTTGGTCTTGTGTGCCAAGTTTGATCAGGATTGAGTTGTGGTCAGATGATAGTTCATTGATCGTCTCTAGTTGCTATTGATAACTGATGTTTCTAAGGATAGCTATGTCAAGTACATATGATCTGCCACGAGGACTGTAATGAGTGTGCTCAGTGGGTCCTGCTATCACAACTGAGTTAATGTTGAATAGTTGTGTAGTATGCGTCTACTTCTGTTGTTGGTGGTGCTGAACCAGGCTGTGTGCTTGGCGTTTAAATCTCTTGCTGTGATGGTGGGGTCTGTGGTGCCAAGGACAGCATCCAGGTCTGCTGTCAGTAAAGGGTTGCTTGGTGGGTTGTAGGCAGTATATATCTTGAGGCTTCCTGCGTTGCTTGTGTGGACTTGTATTCCTGTAATTTCCAGGTTGGTAGTCTGTGGGTTGGATATGGCATTGTGGTGGAGGTACGGTTTGATATAGATGGCAGTGCCTCCCCCTTTGGTGCTGAGTCTATCGGTTCGGTATATTGTGTATCCTCTCACGTTTGGGTTGTTAGAGGGGTCTCGTTGATTAGTATTGTCAGGGTTGTATCTGAGAGCAAATGCCTGTAGTTCTAGTGTTTTGTTGGAGAAGCCGTTGGCATTCCAGGCTGCAATTAGAAGCGAGTTGGGTTTTACTTTTGTTTTATTCATTGTTGAGTGCTGTCAGTATGGAATGGGTTCCTTGCAGAAATCTCTGTGGGATGGCGTTGGGTTTGTTCTGCTGAATTCCTGCAGTATAGTGGCTAGCGAGGCAGTCAGTATTGCTGTAATGTTGGAGGCTATTTGATTGCTCTGTATTCTGTCCTTTGGGCGGGCTGCTTCTGCATAGGTCATGGTGGGAGGTTGAGCCTTTTCCTGACTTTTGTTGATAGGATTTTGTTTGTTTGAAGACTGGTCAGCTGAGATGCTTTGAGTGGTCCAGATTGGGGGAGGTTGGACAGGTCTTGTAGTTCCGTGATTTCTGGGGTGGTGGTTGCATCCTTTGTAGTTTGCTGGGTGGTTTGATGTTTCTCACCACACTTCAGGCATCTGAAGTCAGCTTTGCATAGTTTTTGGGCATGGCCAAACTTTTGACAACGATGGCATTGTTCTGCTGATGCCCTTTTCCTGAGTGGTTCTGTTGTTATCTTTAATCCACAGACCGCGGTTATATCGTAAATTCGTCTTTGCATGTTCTGAATCTCAAACTAATACTAATGGCATCGGTCGTTTATCGGATCTGAACATCCGGCTGACTTTGATTGGTGTTAGGCCCTGCTGGGTAAGGTCTGCCGCGATCTCCTCTCAGGTAATGCCGTCAGTGACCTCGGAGCTTTCTTTCGCTGCTTAGTGCGAAGGTGTGGTGTAGTGTGGTAGTTTGTTGTTGTCCATCATTTTTGTTATCCCTCTGTAGTCTGTGACTGTAGTTGGTTGAATTTTTACTCCTTCATCGGTGTTTCTGGCCCAGGAGTATCCAATTTTATGTTCTTTCAGGTTTCTTGCAACTGTGGTCCATTTTTCTTTATCACGGAGAATTACCGGGGGGACCTTTTCCCTTTTTTCCGGCACTGTTTGTGAGGGTGTTTCGTTTTCCATATGATCATCCTCGGTTCTGCGTCTTTTACTCGTGTGTTCTTCTATGAGGTCTGTCTGACTGTGGTTCTCAGGTAGGGAGACGGTCGTGTTGTTGATCTCTTCAACTTCGTCCTCGATATCTTCGGGTTCTTCACGTTGTGTGTACAGGTTTAGGTAACCTGGCCATTCCGTATCGAACTTTTTAAGTAATAATTTAAATAGGTTTAGTGCTTGATCTTTATTTAGATGTAGAAGTTATCCATGTCTGTTCTGTTCGTTGATAAGTCTAGTAGGTGGTGATTGGGGAATTGCGTATGAGCGCAAGTAGAAATCCCGCAGGTCTAAAGACCTGTCAGCAGAAATTCTGTAGAGGATATCTCAGCTGCAAAGGACTGCCAGCAATATCGATCGAATAGTTAAATGCGCGAAGCAATAGCAATTATATTTCTCAAAATGAAGAACCTCTATATATCATTCGGAAATCCAGAAATATCACACTAATCAAAACGCGAGACTGATACGCCAGCCGCCATTTTGCAAGCCACTAACGAATGCGAATTATGCGTTGCGTATATATATATAAACACCCGGGTATTCTTCTCAGTAGTATTCATAACATAACATCATTGGGTAAAGCAAGATGCTTTTATTCCCCGTTGTCTGATAGGGAGGACGAATTGAAGAAAAGATTTATGAGCTGTGAGCTCGCCATGGGGGGAGGGGGGGGGGGCACGGAGATTAGTCATTGTTGCTAGTATTTAGGATGGCTTTTGGCTTGTTGTATTTGATGAGGTCAGTTTAGTCATAGTTTGCTGCCTGTTTAACTAGATCGTTGGGATGGTAGAGATCTTTGAGAAGAATTTTTCCGCTGTAGTTAGTAGAACGGAATGGATGTAAGGGATGTTTGTATCTCTATGCAGTTGGACGTTCCTTACAAACCACGGTGCATCCAAGATCATGCGCAAACACTTATTTTGCACTCTCTGTAGCCTGAGGATATTGGTGTTGGATGTGTGGCTCCAGGCTGGAAATGCATATGTCACTATGGGGCGAATCGTCAGCAGGTAGAGGAGTATTTTGATTCTGGTATTTAGCTTGCTTTTTCTGTTTATTAGAGAGTAAAGTTGTGCGATGGTTTTAGATGCTTTCGCTCATAAGGCTTTGATGTGTGGGTTGAACGTTAATCTTTTGTCTAGAATTACCCCAAGATATTTTGTTTCTGTTTGCCAGGGGATTTTGGTGTTGAATAGATAAAGGTCCACCTTGGGAGTTGCCAATCTTCTGGTGAAAAGTGTCGCTATACTATTTTGGAGATTCACTTGTAATCTCCATTTGGAGAACCACTGTTCTAGTTTTAGTAAGTTTTCTTGCAGTTTTTTAGTGACGAGATGTGGTTGTAGAGATCTGGCAAGTACTGCTGTGTCATCCGCATAGGGTGCTAAGATGGCTGACATTGGGTTGTGTGGGATGTCTGCCATATATATCAAGAATACGATTGGTGCCAGTAGGGAACCTTGGGGAACTCCCGCAGTGATCCGTCGCTGACTGGAAACTGTACCGTTTATTTTGACTTGTATGTGTCCGTCCTGGAGGTAAGATTTAATTAGGTGGACGATTCTTGATGGTATACCTGCTGAGATGAGTTTGTGTGGTAATCGGAAGTGCCATATCTTATCAAAAGCTTTCGCTATGTCGAGGAAAATTGCTCCAGTGTGCTGGTGCCAATTGTAGCCGGTGGTGATGTACTCAATAATCCTATGGAGTAGTATTGTGATGTTGTCTAAAGCCAGATTGTTCCTTTGAAAGGATATTTAACTCGTTTACTGAGGCTTGAAGTTTGGAGAGGATGATTTTTTCGGCAATTTTGCCTAAGTTTGAGATTAGGCTGATGGGTCGATAACTTTCAGGCAAGTGTGGATCTTTACCTGGTTTATGCACCGGGACCACATCTGCGACTTTCCAATAGCTGGGGAAATAGTTAAATCGGAACATGGCGTTGATTATGGTGGTGAGATGTACGACAGCTCTTCGGGGTCAGCAGTTTAATTATTCTATTTGTTAATGCTTTCTGGGCCAGGGGCTTTTTTATTCTTTAGAACTTCATAGATTTCCGCTGGTGAGGTGTTTGCAGGTTTGTTGTTGCAGGTGTCGGTTGCATGTCTGACATGGAGGTGGATTTTATAGACGTGCTTGATGTCTAAGTTGTCGTATGTAGGGCTACACTGTTTTTCTAGGTTCTTTGCTATCTCTTCAGTTTTTTCTGCGTCCGTGTGTACTAGGCCCCTGTCTGACTTGAGTGGGGAAAGAGATTTGTTTTTGAGGCTTCTTAATATGTTCCAGATGGAGTGTTCGCCGGGTGATATAGAGGCTAGTTTGGCTTCCCATGTTTCGTTCCTGTGAGCTTTAAGTGCTTCTCTAACTTCATTGTTCAGTTTGTTGAGGATCTTTTTATCATGAGGTGCACGGGTGTTGTGGTACCTTTTCCTTACTTTTTTTTGTCCCTAATTAAATCCATGAAGTCTTCGGGTAGTCGGTTTGGCTTAAGAGTGGTTTTGGTAGAGGTGACTACCTTTATGGCTGTGTTGATTTGCTGGGTCAGGCTTTCGACAGCATTTTCAATTTCTTTTATGGATCCGATGTGAGGGACAGGTCCAATGTGTTCCGATAGTACTTCTGGTAGTTTTTTCCATGAGATGGAGTGGGGGGGAAGGCAGCAGTTGTTCTTGCTTTCCCAGCTGGAGCAGGATTGGATTGTGATCGGATGTCAGCTTGTTTAAAGAATCTAGGCTATACTCTAGCTTAATATTTTGTAGGATAGCAATGTCAAGTATGTCGGCTGTGCCATACGTAGTATGATGTGTTGGTTCTGCGGGGCCTGCCACCACTGCATAGTTTGAACTGGAGTAGCTGAAGAGTGTGTAGCCGTTTCTGTTGGTGGTTTTGCTGTTCCATGCAGGGTGTTTCGCATTTAGGTCACCGGCAATGATGACTTGTTCTTTATTGCCCAGGACGGCATCCAGATCTGAATGTAGTAGATTCTTTGATAGAGGGTTGTAAGCTGCATAAAGTGTTAGTTTCCCAGCTGAGGTAGTGGGTACTACTATTCTTGTGAGCTCTAGATTTCTGGTTGAGGGGCTGGTTACAGAGTGGTGATCGATGTGGCTTTTTATGAAAATGGCGGTGCCACCTCCTCTGTAGTTTATTCTGTCGTTTCTGTGGAGGAGGTATCCTCTAACTTTGGGGTTGTCTGCTGGTCTTAAGTGAGATTCATTAGGATGATATCTTGGTTGTATCCCACTGCGAATTCTTGGAGTTCCAGAATCTTGTTTCTAAGTCCGTTCGCGTTCCAAGCATGATATGTAGGGAAACTGGGGTGCTTTTGTTTTTATGCATTAACGAGAGCTGCTAGGATTGGGTTTCTTGTAGAAATCTTTTCCTGGAGTCCGATGCGGGGTTAGATTTGCTGAAGTCTTGCAGCATATTTGCGAGGGAGTTTGTGATGACGGCTGCTAAATTTGGGTGGTATTGTTCCTGAGTGGCCTTTGTTGAGCGGACTACATCTGCATAGTACTTTGTCTGCCGATTGAGGTTTGCTTCGATCGGGGCTTCTGGTTGCGACAGTTGGTTCTGTATCGTGTTTTGTCCACCTCTGGTGGGTTAAGGAGCTGGGGCTACTGCTACTGGTTTTTGTAGATTAGTAGAGGGAGCAGATCGTCTATATTTTGGGTGTTGTATACATCCTTTGTAGTTTGCTGGATGCGGGCCCCCGCAGTTTGTACATTTAGCCGGGGTGGATTTTGGCATGGTACAGGTATTTTTGGGGTGGCTCTCACCGCATTTTAAGCACTGTATTTGGCTTTACATAATCTCTGGGCATGACCATACTTTTGGTACCTGTGGCACTGTGTACCTGTGTCGTGATGAGATCCTTTTTCTTAGTGGTTCTGGGCTTATTTTTAGCCCGCAAATTGATGTTAGGTCATATATGTTTTGTATGCCTGGTGGATCTCTACTAAGACGAGTGGCATCGGACTTTTGTCTGCTCTGGTCATTCTGCTGACCTTGATGGGTGGTAGGTCTTGGCAGCAGAGATCGACGGCTATGTCTTCTGTATGTATGTGCTCTGCTACTCCACGGAGAACCACCTTCAGGCTCCTCTCGGAGCCGAGGGTGAAGGTGTGGTATTGTACACCTTTATTGTCTAGCTCCTTTGTGAGTCTGCGGTAGTCCATCATAGTGGCAGGTTGAATTTTGATGCCATCGTCTAAATTTTTTGCTGTTGTGTATGCTATCTGTAGACTAGTCATGTTCCGTTCACCTGTTCTTAAGATAATTGGAGGTAATTTCTCTTTAGTGGAGGCAGGAGGCAGAGTTGTGTCCGTCTTCCTCCATACCTTCATCTGTGGGTGGTTCTGTCGTCTGTGTTTTGCGTTTTTTCCGCGGGTGGGTCTCTCCTTGTTCCGGGGGGGGGGATTGGAGACACCAAATCCATCCAGTTTTTCCTCTGTATTAGCAGTATCCTCGCTTTCCTCGTCGTTCCTTGTTGTGGAGTACAGGTTCAAGTAGCCTGGCCATTCCACTTCAAATTTTTTTACTAATTTTTTGAGTAGGCTTAGTGCCAGACCTTTATCAGGGCGTTGGTGTCTATTTCGGTCATAATTACGTCTAGTAGGTTTTGATGGGCGTTGGTCAATTACTAATACTGAAAATTAATAGCGAAACCTTACCTTTCCGAATCTCAATCAAAATCCACTCCTTTGTATCGAAGGCACCTGGTAAAGTTTTCCACAAGTTTGCTTTCTGCGATAGCTACCGTTAAAATCCAATGACGTATTTTCTTTTTCAGAATTCACTACAATTCCTAAATTGCATCTAAAGCAAAGTCTTACCTCTATATATATATCAATCAAATTGCATCTAAATCAAAGTCTATCCCTTATCAGAATTCGAATTGAAATGCATAATTTTTAAGCGAGACACTAATCTAAAGAGGAAAAATAATTCCAGTAGTATTCATCTTATCCTCATAAGGATTGGCTTAAAGGGGCGAAGCAAGAATGCTTTTCATCTTCCCCGTTATCTGTAGAGGACAGTATAGGGATAAGGTGTTATTGAGCAATTAAAGCTCTGATCATGGCAGGAGGGTAACAGCAATATCCTAGCCTCAGTTAGAACTTCATTAGCTACGACATTGCCATCCATTACCCTCCAAGGGTATTGGATTGAATGAATCAATCATTCATGCATAACAAGGTCTCATTAAAATCATAACTGATCCTAAATTATTTTAGGTGTATATACTATAAATTACGTTTCATTTACTAATAATTGTATTATTTGAGCTTTTCATATTTCATCATTTTGTCTATAAAATAATTTAATCAGAATTAAAATTTAATTTGTATATGCATGCAGACAGAAGAATAAAACGTATCAGATAGGTTCTCTTTCATTGTTGCTAATGCTCGCTATCATTTGCAACAAAAGATGGCAGAATCATTATTTATTTATAGTTATAAATAATTTATAATTTAAAATTTTACTATAGCAAAATTGCGTTTTGCTTTTCAGGTACGCATTCCCAGTCTCCGAGCATCCATGTACATTTTACATGCACTTTTCAAATTGGGGAAAGATTTTGCTGCAAGAATCAACGGGATGTTATTAGTAACGTTATGAAAAGAGGAGGCCTTTATAAACTGTCATTTTTGAAATTAGAAAACGGCCGCAGGGCGCTCTGTCTTATATATTCTGCTGAAAGAGCCAAAGAAATAAAAAGATACCTTCAAAAAGGTAGGTTTGTTTATTGCTGCGTAATATTATTTTTTCTCACGTTTACCCGAACATGGAAATCTTTGCATATCCTAAAGGAGATCAGACAACCTCGTCTATTAAAGAAAATATGGAACGAGGCGAAATACAAGCAAGAAACAATTCTGCTAGCGAAATAAGAACCTCCAGACTAAGAAATTAGGTCTGAACATACAAATTGCATTTTGCTTTGTTTAAAAGAATTTGTCCGTGGAAATATTACGAGACTTTGAATTCCGAACTGTAATGGGTGCTATTAAGGACGATGGAATCTCCGAGATGGGGTGCTTTACTATCATTCAACTCTCTGGATTGATAACGTTGAAATGACTATTCGAGATCCTGTAAGGTGTTTTGTTTCCTTTTATGGCGCGTTGCTATTCTCAAGATGAAGTCATTTTGCAGGGAGTTATAAGGGGGTTGGGTCATTATTTGGTTTTTTTGAACGTAAACACATTCGATAAATCCAATGGGATACAGTTTTAGAAATGGACGTTCTACGCCCGAGTGAATTCAATACGAAAGATCTTCATAGAATGACCAGAAGACCTAAGATTGGTTCATAATTTATAAAGAAGTTATCCCTAAATACTTTGCTGATTGTGTCTGGCGCGAGTACATTTTATGAGCCAACTTTAACCTATGCACAGCTCCCCCTCTGAAATTTCTGTCGGGTTTGGAAAAGCAAATGAATTTTTGCTGTAATTTTATCGATCCACTCATTTATTTCGAAATATGAATGGGTTGAATTGTTGTGCAGGCTTCATTTATACTTTGACTAATTGTGTTCCTGGCTGCACATCGATAGAAACTGGTGATGGTCATGTGGTAGCGAGGTGTTTTCTCACTTGTTTAATTTAATGTCTTCGCATTCATCTCTGAAATGGCTCGCGTGCATTTGCCATTCCTTAACTGGATATTGAGTTCTGAATATTTTCAGAGATTGGAAGAAAGCGCCGAAGTTTTTCAGTATGGATAAGCATGTGATTTTATCTCACGTCGGTTTTTGTTTCATTCTAACGTTGATCTGTTTACAGAACAACACCAACAAGCTCTCTCTCTCTCTCTTTAAACAAACCTATGGTATTAGTTTCTGGTAGTGTTCCAAGATTTGATTTTAAAGCTCGTGGTCTTTCAAAACAAAATTTGGATTTTGACTTTTAAATTCAAATTCTGAGTTCAGAATTTTTAGAAATATTAGTGTGGATTTTTATCAGTTTTTCGGGATCAGAAGAGGTTGATGTATCTCTCCTCGAATATTTCTTCCTTCCAATATTATTTAGTAGAATTATCTTTTAAAAAATAATTCTTCCTTATGAAAAATAAATGTGTATATATGTGTAGAAAGTTTATTACATTGGGTTTATTATAGTTAAAGATAAGAAATTTTATACTGGGTTTTAATCCTTTTCCCAAGTAAGTAAAACAATGTTTTGCGCGTGAAATTATTCACGTCTAAGCTACTTATAAATAGTGACTAATGACTTCACATCACTTGCCTTAGTATGTATCCCATAATGCAATGCACACACCCCTTTCGGGCGTGTATAATGCAATGCATAACTGGAAGGGTCACTATCCAGACCGGTTTCTCCATTTAAGTGAGGGATTACCTTTCCAAAAACTCGTGCGATCACTCAGATCACCAACAATGAGCGACCGGAGTGATCGTTTAACTCAGCGGTGGCTCTGCTCAGTGACAGGCTCCAAGCAGAACCGCTCATACTCCAGGAAAAGCATTAGCCAAAGAATCCCTAATGCAGGCCACCCCAACGGACCAAATCCCTGAATGCTCAAAAGCTCCCTTAGGCGAAAATCTTAAATCAAACTACCAACCAGTTTCTCTGTTTAAGTGCAGGCTTACCTCTCCAAAAACTCGTGAGATCCCCCGGATCACTCAACAATGAGCGACCCGCAGGATCAAAAACCCAGCGTTGTTTCCCTCAGTAACAGGCTCACCCTGCCACTGAGAACTCTCAGCGTTGGCTCTACCCCGTGGAAGACTCACTCTACCACCGAGCAGAACCGCTCATATTGCATTTGGAGGATAACAGAAACAGCCGCGCCTCGGTTAAAACTTCATGGGCTACATGGCCATTGCCATTCATCATCCAAGCTTCCAACCAGTTGAATATATATATATATAGAGAGAGAGAGAGAGACCTTTGGAAGTTCTAGTATGTGTAGTTTAGTTCAATAGGGCCGAATAACAGTTGAAAAATTTCCATTAACATACAATTACATGGCTTTGGTTTACCAGTGCGAAGAGCCTCTTACAGAGCAAACCCTCAAAATCCAAGATTGCTTTCTGTCAACTGAAAGTAAAGTCTCAGGAAAATACTAAGATTCTTGCTGGAACCTGTTTTGACGTTAATTTCATTCACAGCGATTGTAAATGCTACCATACGTTTTTTCTTGTCATGGGTGGGTTTCACAGGTCGATAATCTGGAAGTTCTTCTCTGCAAACCAGACGTGGTACTCTTGCAAGTATTACTTCCAGCATGTTTGTAAAGAATCCGGAATAGCATGAACGGAACATTTATATAATTATCTGCTGTTCGAAAACATTTCTTTTATTATTATTAATGCAGTATATTTCTCCTCTTCCGATTGCTTTAAAAGATCGTCTTTTTTGTCGACTAAAATCCATTTCGCTTGCCAAGAAGACCTGCAAATGTGGTCTACAGCGAATCAGAGCATGACGACTGTTCCTCCTAAACTGAACGATATCTGAGGCTGTCATCAACTCGTTCGGATTGCTCGCCCCCAACTTCAGCTACGAGTGAAAAATACCCGTCATTCAAATAACCGTAATTTATTTCTCTTTGTAAAGTCTTTTGTTCTCGGAGATTTCGAGGGCGAAAAATGTCTTTGTTTAGACAACGTTGCCATATTTGAAAGAAAAGTGAGTCATCTGTTATCGTAGTCAAAAGATGAACTTAAGCTGGAAAAGAAAACCGTCGTAATGTTAGAATTTCTTTCAGACTGTTCTGCGCTGTCATTATCTATCAGCAACAATTGGTTATTAATAATTCGGCCCAAGATTTGAAAAGAGGTCGCTGAATCATCTCCTTTTAAAAACACAAATGAAATATCGTAAATGGGTTGGCGAAAAAGAACAGTTTTTAAAAATAAGTGACATTTCTGAGAATGCACATCTGTGGCACAGCGTCAGACGTTGCGGTTGAAAGATTTAACTTCCACGTGCAACGACAATGTCTCCGCATAATCTTGTAACTTATAGCAACGGAACGGCTCTACCTTTTATCCGAATCGGAGAAAGGTCGGAAAGTTTTACCAAATATTAATCGGATAAGAGTCAGCTAATACGGAAATCCCGCTCTACAGACCAAATAGCAAAGCCACTTTCTTCCTCGAAAAAATTGGCGACATTTTACTTCTGATAGCTACAAACCAGCCAGAGAACACATGGTTAATATAATACAAACGAACTTAGCACCTTTGGCAATAATTCAAGTCACTTCCAAGTCTGACTTGTTATCGTTTAGTATTAAGTGGCGACATAGAGAAGATCATGTGTCGTATCTGTCAACCGTGTGTGTGTTCTTTGGCATGTTTGTTTTCACATGGGGGGGGGGAATTCTTGGGTTTATATATGAGATACTCTCATACATGAACTCATCTATATCTCAACTTCTTTTTCAAAGATGAATTCGAACCAAGCTCCATCGATCCAAAGGACACACTGGTACGTCAGGGTCCGCTGACGATTTCAATATTTCTTTTTTTTTCTTTTTGTTTTCATTTTTTTATTTTCATTGAATTAAGATTTTGAAATAACTGCTTTTTCATTTTATTTTGTAAGAATAATAAAATATGGTAATAATTTACTAATACATAATAATTGAAGTCCCAATGTTCTGTTATTACTTCTTAATACCTTTCAGAAGCTAATTTTATTTTAGGTAGTTTCAAGACGAGTTCGTGATCCAGTTTATTGAGTCTATTCTTGTCTTGAGATTGCGTAACAGTGATTTTGCATTAAACCCCCGACTTTTTCTAATATTCCAGAAATAATCGAAGTGGAAAATCTGTGTCCAGATGATCAAACAGTTTCAGACATTTCCGTCCGCATTTTTTGTTCAACAAAGCATCTCTCCATCTCCTCCTCCTCCCCCCTAGCAAGGATGTTTTCCAGCAACCGGAGTACAATTAGACTGTCTGCGCGGAGGACAGAAAACTTCGTGGAAAGGTCGAACTCTCGGACGTCAACAAATAAAGCCGTTCTTTCAGAAATGGAACCAGCAGAGTCCCGGGAAATGGCATCCATTCAGGGAGGAAATAAGAGACGCCGACGAGATGCTAAGACGTTGTCGGTTGTGAGTGGCAAAAAGATAGTCATCAAGTGTCCTGTAGCTAACTTGGGCACCAAGGAAGTCAAGTGGGAAAAAGGTTTGTAAACATCTGCTTTTTTTCGTTTCCGCGATCTTAGATGGGCGAAGAAGCTTCGTCGCTTTTTTCTTGATTAGCTTTCGGTTTCTCGTTCGGGCGAGAGCGCGCGCGCGCACCTGCCTTTTGCGGCCGTTCGTTGCATTTCATCCGATGACCCTGACAGTCGATTACGTCAGCCTTCGCCTCAAAGCCCGGAGAATCGGAGTCCTTGCGCGTGAAATATGATTACGTGGAGAAACTGCATCGCGGTTGCTCTTTAGGAGCGTGGGGTTCCTTAAAAGGGTTTGGATGTAACGGCAAAGCGATGGCCACTTTTTTTTTCTTTCCGAAACCGAGCTTTAGAGACGGTGATGAATATCTACACTCGCATTACTCTGCCATCTTCGCATAGAAAATAAAGAAATATGAAGCCAGGAAGGTATCGAGTTCTTTTAAATGCTGCACTCTAGGCTCGATTGGGCGCTTAAGAAGACACGTGATTAAAAAAATGACATCGGTGCTACTTTGAGAATCGCTTTTGAAATATTTGGTTTCGAATGTAAAGCTTAAAGGATTCGTTTTGTAAATATTTTCAGACCAAAATGTTAACAAAAACATTAAAATGCTACCTACTGGTTAAACTGCTACACAAACATTCTAATTTTTGTTTATTTATTCGCGATTCGTTCTTTTGGCAACGTTTACTACTAAAGGTTGCAAAATGAATCTAAAAGCCTTTCGTTATCATTTTTTGAATTAATTTATAAACGATACAGCAGTTCATTTCAGAAACATCAGTGCACACTTAGTTTTTAAAAATTCCTTCTTTTATATTTCAAAACATTAATTTACTGTTTGGTGCGTATATATCATTAATAAAATAAATTGAATTAATGTATTTAATTACGTTTAATTGAATTTAATTGGAATATAATTTAAATTTAATTTAAATTATATAAATTAATTTTAATTTAATTTGAATTTATTCCCACAATCTAATTCAACGTGGGTTTACATAACTGGATTTACTTAGACGTAAAGATGATTTTATTTAATATTTTTAACAAAAACTTCCAAATGAAGAGCCTTTTGTAGACTCTCTTAAATATAGATTATAAAATGGAAATTAGGTGCTTTGAATTGGGGATTGGAAGGCTAGTTCGTCTTATGAATTCCTCATCTTTCTCTTCGCAGACAACACTAAGTTGCCTGTGAACCACAGACAGCGGATCTTGCAAGACGGCAGCCTCGTGATCGAGAATGCACAACAGCAATCGGACGAAGGTCTGTACTTATGTTCTCAAGTGGAAACCAGCGTAAGGACGAAGAGCTACCCCGTGATGCTGAGAGTAATAGGTAAGTCAGTCGCTCTAAATTTCGGGATTAATAATTAAACTGCGGAACCAAAATGAGCGTGGATCCATTAAGTAAATTGCATTGGCACGAGCGCTACAACGAGGCAAGATGTCTTTTTCATTAAGCTGCAAAATGTTCTTAATTACGGTAACTAAGGGCTAATTGCTTATTAATGGCGATATGATTATATAATTAGCAGAAAATTGTAATATCTTGTGAAATCGTACAATAGGGAATACTTTTCTGTTCATGATGAAATTCCGACAATTTTCTAACTCTTTGTTTAATTGCATTTTTTAATAAAAAAAAAAGCTACTTATCTTTGAAGTATTTGTTCGAAACGTAAATATTTATCAATTTTTCAGCCGCCCCGACGATCTCGCTGTCGGATCTGCAACCAGATATTCAGGTAGGGATGCGGATGAAAATTCTGTGTTCCGTTCTTCACGGCGATTCTCCTTTTCACTTAACGTGGTTGAAAGATGGCTCCCCCGTGTCAAGCGACTTAGGACTTAGCATCCAGTACTACAAAGACTGGAGTATGCTTTCGTCTGACAACGTTCATCTCAAACACGCCGGCAACTACACGTGTATTGTTAGTAACGAGGCAGCTGCCACCAGCCAGAGCTCATTGTTGCGAGTAAATGGTAAGCTGTCAAAGATAAATTTCCTTATCTATTGTTGAAGCACTCTATTATGTTACCTAGCTACTTAGATCGTTCCGCCCAATACACTTTTGAAATCTTCATCCCACGCCGCTGCATTATGTCCGCCGACAAATGAACTGTATTTCATCGGAATGCACAAATCGAATGAAGTGTGCGTGTCCGGAGGACAATTCTAAATTATTATGAATATTGGTGATGATTCGCTTTGTATTCGTTTATCCGTTATACATTTATTAACTTTATTATTAAAGAATGATGTATTTCTTTATTTAGACTAACATTTCTTTCGTTGGATAGTCGATCTGCAAACGGATCGACTATCCAAAAGGACAGCGAATGAACTGCCCTCTAGCGGGATTTTGTTGCACCAATTTTCAGGTTGAAGCGCCTTTGCTTCAGTAAGAATTCAGGGAACTTTGCTTATGACCAGTTAATATACGCAAGTTAAAAGCCACGTTGAACTTGACGTTCTGCGTTATCGGTATGATCCAAGTGTGAGATAAACGCCTTGCACGTGACGTTATTTGGGGTAATTAACATTTGGCAAAAGTTCCATTAAGGCAAATGTGTCTGAGACTCCGTCTCTTCGAAGTGGCTGGTTCCACAGCACTGCAGAAACTTATCTAAAGCACCAGGAATGGTGCGATATGGAACAATTATAAAGCCACTTCGTGTGCGCATTATGAACTTATTCTAACGAAGCATATGCCCAGTAAATCGTCTTTTGCAAGTGACCCCCGCAGCAGTTTCCGTGGTGGGTCGTTCTCATTAAGAAACGTCGCCCTAAAGGGTCGCATGGGCTACTGAGCAAAGGACAAGATGTGTGGGAGAGGGGGGGGGGGGGAGGAGAAACGGCATTCGCATCGTAATCGCTCACAGCCTCGTGGGCATTGTCACACTCAGGGCCGGCGGAAGCGAGCATGCGGACGCCGACGCCCGGGCACGGTTCGTTTTTAAGAAACAAAATTTTAATCATAAAAACAAAAAATTCTTAGAATGATCAATATTAAAATAAATAAAGCCGGATACACCGAATAAAAATAAAAAAAAATTGTATATTACGCCTCTTTGATCAGCCGGCTGTTTACAATTTTTCAGCTAAAGCAGGCTAAATGCTTGCCTGCAGCATATTGTGTCTACTGCAGTCTATCTAAAGTGAAACGGTGAACGGTTTTTATGCGCAGAAACGAATTTTCGTACAAAACATTTGTTGCTAGTTAACTAGTCATGTGGTACGCATTTCAGTAGGCTACTGACAGTAGCGCAGTGCGGACTATTATTTCGTCTCTGTGTCGTGTTGTGTAATAATTTCTTGTGGGTATAAAATAGAAATGGAATCAAAAATTGAAAAAAAAGTTATCCAGTGCACAAAATCGTAAGCGTCATGCTGCGATAGAAGCAGATGTTAAGAAACAAACTAGGGCTCGTAATAAATTTGTTAAAATATTCTGATGCAGATTGTAACCAAGTCGATACATCAGAAATCAGTTGAAGAACCGTGCACATCATCCAATTTGCATGATAGTACAATTGCAACTATTGAACAAAATAACAAGATGCATGATTTAAGTGGGAAACAGTTAGGAGAAGATCTAGTTGAAGTTGACCACGAAACTAACACATTGTTAGTCTCCGTAAATTTAGAAGATCCAGGTGAATGGGGAAATATTGATGAAAAATTACGAGCCGTTTTAATTGAAATGGGGCCTGTTCAAAAGAAAAATATAATATATCCCAGAGATACATATGGTTGTAAATTTGGCGACACGTATTTTAATAGAAAAATGGAAAACGGGGAGCTCGTGCCAAGAACATGGCTCATTTATTCCGAAACTTTAAATTCTGTTTTTTTGCTTTTGTTGCAAACTTTTCGCACCTACTGAATCAAGTAGTCTTGTAGAAGGTTATAACGATTGGTGAAATGTAAGTACAACTTTGCATAGACATGAGACTAATTTAACCCACATGAAAAATTTCTTAAAATGGAAGGAACCTGATAAAAATTTAAAAAACAAAACTACTATTGATTGCCAGACTCAAAGCATGTATGAAATGGAAAAGAAACATTGGACGAGTGTTTTAGAACGCTTGATTGAAATTATAAAATTCCTTGGTAGCCAAAATTTAACTTTTCGCGGATCATCTGATAAATTATATGAAAGAAATAACGGCAATTTTTTAAAATTAGTCGAACTGTTTGGGAAGTTTGATCCCGTTATGGAAAAATCATGTTGAAAGGGCCCTACAACGAAACAATAGAGTACACTATTTGAGTAAAGACAGTCAAAATGAAATATTGGAAACTTTAATTAACGCAATTAGGGATACAATTTTATTATCAATTCGAAAATCTAAATATTATTCCATAATTTTAGACTGCACACCTGATGCAAGTAAAACAGAACAAATGACCGTTATTATTCGCTTTGTTTCCTGTGACAATGCAATTGTCAAGATCAGGGAAAACCTTTTAGGTTTTGTAGATATATCAGATTCCACAGGACGTGGTTTTTGTGCAACAATAATGGAACAACTGGAAAAATGGAACATCCCCATTGAAGACATGCGAGGTCAAGAGTATGACAATGCAGCAAATATGAAAGGGGAAAAAATATGGGCTCCAAAATTTGCTTTTGAACAAAACTCCTCGAGCTTTTTACGTGCCATGTGCTGCTCATACTCTAAATTTAATCATTAACGATGCAACCAAAGTGAATGCAGATACAATTAGATTCTTTGCAATTATTCAAGAAATATACAATTTCTTTTCATTCTCTTACAAACGTTGGGCAATCCTTTTAAAGTTCGTAAAAAATTTAACATTGAAAAAGCCATCAGAAACGCGATAGGAAAGTAAAATTAATGCAATCCGTCCTCTACGATATCAGTTAGGAGAAATTTATGATGCACTTTTTGAAATTTTAAATAATGAAAATTTTAATAAAGAAACTCAGCATAAAGCACAAACATTATGTGCTAAAATAAAGGACTACAAATTTATTTGCTCTCTTATAACTTGGCATGATTTACTTAACAGAATAAACCCTGTGAGCAAAATGCTTCAAGACAAAAATATGAACATTGCACTTGCTTTAGAATCTATCGAAAACTTAAGAATATTCTTACAAGAGTATCGATCAGATACAAATTTTAAAGAAGTTCTAAAAACGGCAAAAGAACTGAGGGATGGAGAACAAGAATTTAAAACTGGTACATAAGTTCGACGACGAAAGAAGACACGACAATTTGACTTCGAGCGTCATGACGAAACGCCACAATCGCCAGAAGATAAATTTAGAGTGAATGTGTTTTAACACTTCTAGACGTTGCAATGTGTTCGTTAATAGATTTTGAACAACTAAAAACAGGTTATGATCATTTCAATTTCTTGTATAGATTACTACAAATTATTAACGAAGATTTACGAAAATATTGCGACGATTTAGTGATTCTCTTGAAGGACGGCGACAATAAAGACGCAAATGCAACCGAACTATATGACGAGTTATGTGCTTTCCGTGATATTTTTCGGAAGGATAATTTAAATATTCAAAACCCTTTCGATATTCTGAATTTTATTGTGTCCAATAATTTATCTTTCCCTAACTTTTCAATTGCTTTAAGAGTACTATTAACCTTACCTGTTAGTGTAGCGAGCGGTGAACGTTCCTTTTCCAAGTTGAAATTGATTAAACCGTACTTAAGAGCAAGTATGTCACAAAAAAGGCTTGTTCGTTTGTCGTTAATAGCTATTGAAAATGATTTATGTGCGGAATCAGACGTTAAGACCATTATTTCTAATTTTGTGAATATGAAATCAAAACCCCTAAAATTTTAATTTAAAAAATTTCAAGTATATTTATGTAATTTAATTTATTTTCTGTTATTCTGTAAAGATGTCATTTTTTGAATACTTATATTAAATGTTCTAAATATTTCTGAATTCTTTTCTTATTTTCTCATCTATCTTGATAAAAGATAGTTCCACTTATAAAAATTACTAAAAAAAATTTAACAAGTTATTAAGAATTTATTAACTTGTAAAATGCAAGAATTTTTTAAACTTTAGTTCAAATAAATTTTAACTTTAATTAAAATTCATTTTAATTGTGTTAGCGATTCGGGTCGGTGAGAAGGCTATAATCCTTGTATCATTATATTCAAAGATTAAAGTAAAGTGGCTTTATCAAAATTTGCTTTAACTTTTGAGAATTTTTTGAATATTCGGGTTTTTAACGATTATCCTGCCTAGTCAACACCCCCCGGTTCGTTACATTTAGCGAACCAACGTGTGGCTGTTCAGTCAAAATTTATTTAAGAAATTTCAAATAATTAAAATTTTTATTATCGTAAAAGAACCACACACGCCCGGATCGTTACAGGGGCGCTTAGATAGAAATTGCATGCGGGCGCCAAAGACTCCAGCGCCGGTTCAACGTCAAGGACGAACACTGTCAGAATTCGGAACTATTTCAGAGTACTGCCAGCTCCAGTACTTAATTTTCATATACGATATAATTTCATATAATTTTCGATAAATAATTTTTATAATTTATCGAAATAAGTCATTTTACGTATGGAAATATGTTTTGGGCGAAACATTGTCATAATTTCTTCCTGTTTCTTAAATTTATTCATTTAGCGTATAATGATACAACAGCCGTGAGGTCCTTTTTACAGGAAAGTACGGTACCAACTGAATCCCCCCCATTTTATATCCCGGCTAGGGACCGGCATAGCTGAAGAATCAGCCTATGGCTGGGTCTTAGGTGTTCCTCACTGTTTCCGTGTCTGTTCACGGGGCCTGTTTGCCTGTTGTGGAGGACGAAAAAACCCGCGTTTCCGGGTTTTTTCGTCGTCTTCCGTATGAGACTGGCTAACTCACCTTTCGTCAAAAGAGATCAGACAAAGGTTAGTTTCTTTGTTTGTTTTTTTTTTAATGCCATTACTATTAAATCTTAGTCGAAAATATAATCATGATAATTATAAATAATCCCTTTTCATTCAAACACAATAGTAAAATGAAAAATTAATTAAATTCATCCGAAATTCCAAGTTATATTTTTTTAAATTTTAGAATTGTGTTTTTATAATTAAAATGAAAGATATTCCGAAAGATGAAACGTTGAAGAGATGAGCCGATTGTTTTGTTAAATAATAGATAATTCAATAACAGTCATCTTCTCTTTAATTGTTGTTTGTTTTGTTTAGTTTCAAAAGTAGGAGAATTTTCAACTATTGTTAAAAATGGTTGGCATTGTTAACAATACATTGTTTCCGCTATATTTCCGCTCTTTCAATCCCAGTATTCTCTCTCGAAATGTACAGTACATTTAAATGAGGAACGAAATTCAGCAGTTGACCAAATCATTCTTCGGGACGTAATGAACCAATTCATCTTGGAACGCATCGGAGTAAAGCTGCTTCAATTTCTTTTATGGAAGGTATTTCACTTACCCAATGTTTCCGAGTTCTTTCTAAGAAGTTAGACTCATATATCTTACAACAATACCCTTTTTTCTCCATCACGGCATTCTTTCTCGGTGCCATGGAGGGTTAAAAAAAAAAAAAAAACGAAATACCTCTGCATGGTTATCTATTTCGGGAGTCGGCTCTATCCCGCATTCCAAGACACTGATCCTAATATTTAGCAGGTGAGAGTGGCATAGTTTATCGACTGCTTCCTCACGGCAGCTGCTGCCAGAGGACATTGATGAAGATATATACGGTTATGAAGGCCCAAACACCGTCACCTATTGTTGCTAATCCCTTACTGGAGGACAGAAAGACGCGTGTTAAGCACGTGTTCGATCATCCGTGATCGCGTTGTCGTACAACACAAGGTTTTACGGAGAGCATTGAGAGGTCGATACATCATTGCTTGGCCACATCAAAATTCTTTCTTTGTCTACGGGGGAACTTTCAGAATTTTTAAACCGAAACTCCACCTTCATTTCTTTAATGTTTTCCTTGAGTGCACACGAATTATAATAAAAAAATTCACTTCGCTTGTGACTTAGTACACCAAACATGGCAAGTATTGTCTTTCCTTCTTTCAACCTTAGTGCAAAAAAAATCGTACTTCTAGTATTTTAAGTTCAATAAAAAAAATTTTTTTTTCGATGTCTTTATTTGCAATAAAGTTGATATTTTTTTAATCTTCGCCACAGCGCCACCTACATGGACGATAGAACCTCATAATGCTGAAGTAGTTCGGGATCACTCAGTGAGGATCGAGTGTAGTGCCAAAGGCTCGCCTATTCCCTCAATTACGTGGAAAAGGGCCGCAGGTAATGTGATCTCTACGAAACTAATAATTAATTAATTATCATAGTAATTGGTTCCTTCCAAAGCAGTAATAGAGTGGGGAGGCTGTTTTCTATAAATAGAATAATCAATGATAAAGAACTACAAGATAAATTAGGATTTCGAGGGTATATGGGACTGTGCGTCTGTACAAATCTGCTTTACCACCCTAGTTACTGAAATAAAAATCCCAAAATAATATAGGTCATGTATTAATGTAAGGATGCCCTCTTTATTTGCTGCAAAATGTGCAATTAACCCATGCCGCGGCATGAATACATTCTATTTAAATACAACAGGCCTCGATTGACACCCGCTCCTAATCCGACTTCTTGAAATTTCTCATTTTTCTTCCAAATTAATATAAATGAGTTTGTTACTTCAGCAGTAAACTAAAATTAATTAGTTTTACTTGGCCTTGTCCAGTTCTCGTTATAGTTGCTTACCTTGAATGACGATGACTCGCGTAAGAGAGTTTGACAAGTGCGAAATGCACAGATTAACAGCTCAGATTTATTCTCCTTTCCCGTTCTCGTTGCAGGAACAGAGCCAGGTGACTTCTCCCCTGTTTACAACAGCCATAAGCGTACCTTGTACGTCAACGGATCGCTCGTCATACAAAAGGCAGAGAGGTCAGAATCTGGGTATTACCTGTGTCAAGCCAGTAATGGATTTGGCGCAGGACTGAGCAAATTAATCTACGTCACCGTGCATGGTACGATGTCGAGTTGAATCTTCTTTGTAATTTACGGCTTAGGTAAACTTATTCTGTAATTGACAGAATGTTAGCCTGTTAAGCGAGAGAATTTACGGTTAACCTAAGAACTAAGCAGCAGATTTCTAAATATATTAGTTGAATTAAGAGTATGTCATTTCTTTAAATAAATTGTTTTCTTTATAATGGAATTAATTATGAATTTAATGATAATCATAACCTTGTGGATATTTAAAGGAATAAATTTAATTCACATTTAAAAAACCAAAACTAATAAATTTCACACATTTTGTAATCCATGCCAGCAATGTAAACATTTAAACCAACAGTCTGCTTTTATTACAATTATATATATTTACCGAGTTGGTGTATTTGAGATAAAACACAGAAATTTCTAATTATTAATTGTTTTCCTAATTTTTATGATTATTTATTAACATATAAAGGAATATTTTATATAAACTTTTATATCTAGTATTTCAGAATGCAATACAGAATACGTCACTTATTTGCATTGCATTACTGCACATAAATATACGCGATGTTATCGAAATACGTCAAGCATCTTGTTCATTCTTTTTCATTTATTCCAGAACCTCCCAGCTTTGAAGGAAACTTTCAAACTCATTCTGTGAAAAAGGGAGACACAGCACACCTAAATTGTCAAGCAGCAGGGGATCCTCCTTTGAGTATAACGTGGGCCAAAAGTGAAAATCCTCTCGAAGACGCAACGAAATACAAGTAAGATGTTCAAATATTTATGCATTTTCTTTGTCAAACGTGGATTTATCAAGAAGTTATGTATTTTTAAGTAACTGGCTGATGAATTTTTGAAGAAATCTCTCTCACACAGACTTCCTTGTGTATTTCAATGCGTGGTGTTTATGAGGGACGAAAAGTGACCATCCACGGTGATGGATTTAGCTCAAGACAGGTCTAGAACAAAGATTTGTTTAGCTGGCACGCGCATTTAATTAATTTTAGAATTTCTGGATTTAAAAAGTTATTGCATGTATATTTCATCCTGCTTTATTTTTATGTTGAGAACTGACACAACGCATTTTTAGAGCATTCGTTAACTCTTGCTGTTGTGGCTCCACCTACCGGCGTAAATGAAAACCAAAAGTGATGTGTTCACCAGTTTCTTTCTTTTTTTTTTTTTTTTGTTTGTTTTCAGTGAAGAAAGCTGTCATATATCTTGACGCTTCTTATCAGTTCCATCTAGCCTCTAGATACACAGTTATCATGGGAATTTCACCTGATAAGAAACCATTAAGAGAAAATAACCGGTGGCTTAACTTAAAAGGGTTTGTATCCTAAGTGTTTATGGATCTGTTGAAATCGCAAGACGCGACGATCTCCGAGCCTTCGGAGAGAACCACTGTCAGAAGGAAAGGCGCGCGCCACACGTAATTTGGAATCTCTAACCTAAAGACACTTCGGAAATGGACATTCGCTTGATATCGCTAAGAGGGTTAATCTTTCTTCTTCTTTAGCTGCGCACCTCGCAGACTTCGTGCTCAATCTTTAAACTCTGACATCACATCGAGAAGCCTACGGTTACCGAAGTTTTTTGATTGATTTATTTGTGTTCCGAGGCGAACTCCTGATATAGACGAGCATAATATTCAAAAGTCACTCGAAGCAATCCATTCTTCTGTCTATTTTTCCTGTTTAATGCGCCTTGCATATTTATAGACAAACAGTTGGGTGATGCAAGAAGGCTCGCGATTCCTCTTCTCCAAAGAAAGAGACAAATCTGTCGTAAACAGGATATGACGAAGAAATTCCAGAGCAGGGATTGTGACAGGAAATTGCTTGGGTAGAATAATCTGTTATGAAGGTGATAACTACCAAACTTGGAATAATTAATTATTATTTCACTAAGAATGTACGAAATGGAATCGTTCGCCAGTCATAACTCAGCAAGTGAAATGGGTTATAAATTTCGTACAAATTAAATTGCAATTCGTTTTTGGCAAAGTTAAAAAATAAAATTGCTAAGCACGTAGTTAACCCCTTAACGTACCAATTAAAAATCAGAAAGCGGTCGTTTTTCTTCCAATTGTTTGGGCGAGGGTGATTTTCTGGATCAAATTCGTCATTATTTGAAAAATAATGACGAATTTGTGCAAACACAAACGAAATAGCCGATACACGCCGTTGGCAACTTTTCTCGGCTGAAAGGAAATAGGAACAAGATTGTTTAGCGTCTATATTCGGTTGTCTTTATATGTGAAACCAAAATTCAAAATCAATTTTGGTGCAATAAACAAAAGACGTGTCACAGACGTCTTTGTATGTTAAGGGGGGGGGGGGTTAAGGAATTGAATGTACAGTACTGATAGAAACTATGCCGAGAAATATCTCAGTATGGAATATGTCCACCCCGAACTGCGATGCAGCTCTCACAACGTCGTACAATGCTTAGCCCCAAGTGATTCAGGAGTTCTTGAGCCAAACTAGTCCATTCCTCCTTCAGAGCAAGAATAAGGCTTTGCTTGTTTTTTGGAGGGGAATTTCGAGCAGCAATGCGTCTCCCCATTGCGTCCCAAATGTGTTTCATGGGGTTGAGATCTGGGGAGCGTGGTGGCCATTCGATTTGAGTAATATTCTCGGTCTCCAAAAGTATTTCCACTGTTGGTGTATGATGGAGTGTGACATTGTCATCCATAAAAATGAATTCTTCGCCTACAACGCCACTGAACAATCGAACATGACGTTCAAGAACTTCGTTGCAATATCGTTCGCGAGTCATAGCCCCTTTCTCCAGCACTTGTCACTCCGTGCGTCCATTAAGCATAATGTCTCCCCACATCATGACCTCAGCACCGCCGTATCTACTCCATTCAAGAACATTCTCGCGATGGTAAGCAGTACCACTTTCACGCCAGATGTCGTCTAGAATCGGAGGAAAGACTAAAACGACTCTCACACTCGTATGTAAAGAGTACATCAGCCCACTGGTGTCCTATACAATAGTTATGGATACGACACCACTGAAAACATGCTTTACGATGAGCTGTGGATAAAGGGACGCATACTACAGGCCTTCGGCTGTATCGGCCTACGATGCACAGCACTGACCTTCTGTGGTGCGTCGATTACGTTTTCCATGTTATAACCAAAAATCTGTCTTCATGCTCCGTAGTGGAGCGAGGGCGACCTCTTAGAAAACGTTGGGAACACATTCCATTGGTTTGAAACGTTGCTCAAGCCTGGATGCAACGCTGTGTGAGATTACAAACCCTCTCGCAATATGAGTAATTCTGAGGCCTTCAAGCTTTTCAATAATTCTTCCCCTCGTGAAATCATTTTTGAGACGTTACAAGACCTTCAAGTTTGTGACCTTAAGGTCTTGTAACGTCTTGTAACCTTCACGAAAAGACCTTCCTTCAAACAGTTCGCTTAGCGCAGTCTTTAACTTTTTATCCTGTTGAGTGCTACCACGTGACCCCTTTGCGCGTGAATCGAAAATTTGAATGCGTACCCGCATTCTACTCGAAATCGCCAGTTATACAACTGATTCGTCTTGTAATCTTCTGAATATTGTTAGTTCTTAGGTTTTGGACAGCAGCGTATTATCCTTAGCCCACCCATAGCTCTAATAGTAACGCATAATACAGTAAGTTTAGAAAAGATGGAACGACTAAGCTAATAGCATTTTCAATATTTAGCAATTCTTAGCTGTTCTAAATGTATTACTAATACTCATTAGTAATACATTCTCGTGAAAGAAACCAAAAAAGCGCTTTAGGCTAAATTATCTTCAGTATCGGATAATCTGGAATTCCTATATGTTAAAAATCATTTCACACCGCTAGTAAGCACAGTAATGGTTTCACTCTAGGCCGTGAAATTTATCTCGCATCTTAAGGAATTGGCAAACATTCATGTCCGCAGTGGGACTCGAACCCACTGGTTGATGTTTAGAAAGAGAACATGCTATCCATTCACCCTGGTCAGCAGTATATTTCTAGATATATAAAGAGAATTAAAAGTGTCATAAAACATTAAAATCTTAATCAATCACTTAACAACTAGAAGGCTATTTTACGTTTAAAAAGTTTCATTAATACACCTTTTATTTAAAATTATATCAATTACATAAAATGAATTTTAAGTCTGTTCTGTTTTATTGGAAAGGAGAAGAAGAGTCCTTTTTAGGACTTCCAGGGTAACGGATGGCAATGCTGTAGCCAATGAAGTTTTAACTGAGGCTCGGCTATTGCCGTTACCCAGCCATGACTAGAGCTTTTAGCTCACTAACACTTCATCCACACAGATTTCCTTCATTCAGATGACGGGATAAAGAGCCAAGGACTCAGTCCATCGCCCAGTTCTTTTAAGAACTTCTGCTTTATTAATGTCATTAATATTAATATTTTTTTCATATTGCAATATTAAATACTCGTGATATTATTATTAATGCAATTTATTTATAAGTAGTAAATTAATGCAATTTATAAGTAGTAAATTTTATTTTATAATTAAAATTAAAATAATACATTAATAGAACTTTCGTGTAAGATTAAGTACAGATTATTTTGTAGCATGTAAGACAGAGCACGGGATGTACTACAAGATAATTAGATGTGACGTATTATGCTAGTTTTAAAAGCATATATTTTATTAATAGTTATTTAAACAAAATTATATCTCTTCAGAAAGTTGCACCCCGTTTGGTGTTTTGCCGACCAAATATAATATATAGTATTTTTAAAAGCACACCATTTTATTAATTATAATGAAATTGAGCGTAGTATTTGTTGTTAATAATTATTAAGATAGCTTCACCTGATGCATAAAAACGGGAAGGTTTAAAATATTTTGGCACGTTCATAAGGCAAAAGTTCCTGGATTCAATCTTTCCTGTTTAAAGGAGAAAGAAGGGTTATTGAATAGTGACAGTGCACCCATACTTCGCTTTATACTGACGACGGTCGGTTTTGAGGATTTGCTGGAGGAACAAATTAATTCTCGTGTCGTCCCTGACGACCTTCTTCTCGCAAAGAAAATCAGGATACAGACGCGGAAACAATTTCTACCAGAAGGATAATAATTATAGAATTCCTGATGGCTACAAGCATGGAAACAGTTATTACAGTGGAATTTCGCAGTGGTTTGAGTAGATAGCGGGGATTCTGGATGATAGCGCGAACACGTCTGCGCGGATATAATTAATAATTGCGACTGCTTTGATTGTTGGCATATTTGGCGTAACTGCGACGTCCTTTTTTCCGACGTCGTAATTTTCTCTGCGCATTAATCCAACCGTGTGATTGGAGCAGTAATCTCCTCAAGCTGCAGAGCTTCAATTGCATACTGGTTGCAAATACACTACTTATAAAAAGTATCAGAAACCCGGAACATTTTGTCTTATGCAAATAAATATTAAATGTGGATGATTTAATATTTATTAAATCATCCACTGAAAAAATAGTTACCTTTTACGGGCCACCATTGGAGTATACGCGAAATCTCCTCCACCCGTTTCATCATTCTTACAACTTGCACAATATCGATTTCTCCTTCAACAGTCTAAGGAGAATGTCATAAGGACATTCATGAGGTAATTCCTCACATTACTGACGGGAATCGAACCCAGATCTTTCCAACCAAAGGCTTCGTCTATACCGACTGAGGCTCATGCATAGGCTAAGGAGAGTTTGACATTCTCATTCAAGCATTAGTTTTACAAATAAAAAGGGTTATTGGCGTTATCTTTGGAGGAAGAGAGAAAGAAAGGTTAATGTAATAATATGGATCTATCTGGCTGGATGCATTTCCATAAAACTTATAAGTTTTTTATTAAACTGTATTGAGCTGTTTCAATCTTAGTTTAAATTAATCCGATTAGAGTTGAGTGGTTGACAATACAAGCTCAAAAGAACGATTATACACATTGAGGTGTCATCAACTACGGGCGAGGGGTTGGGGACTGAAAAGTTGTGATAAACACCGAGAACAAAAACAATATTAAAAGCAGCTCTTCTTATAGATCCTAAAAGAAAAGGATTAAATGATTACAATTTGATGAAATATGATGGTTTTAAGATGTGTTCTTTCTTGTGGTTATTATTATTTCAGTTGCTTTAATATCATTTTTGTTCTAGGTCTTTATTAGAACTTTTCAGCCCCCCCCCCCCCTCGTATTTGTCTTTGAAACTGTTAATATTTTAAACTAAACTGAATAGCCATAAACGCACTGACGCTAAATTAAACTTATTTTAACTCTTTCGCTTGGGAAAAAAAAACTGGATTTTTTTTCCAAGTAAAAAAAATTTTTTTTTTTCTATTTATTTTGTCTTTAGGTCTAAAAAAGCAAGAATATCAAGTATTTTTCTGAAAAATACATTTCAGGATAGGAATTCTGACCGACTGATTCCATATGGAATCATTATATTTAGCAAATATTCAACTTCTTATACTCTATAATCCAATATATGCATGTTATTCTACTAAGTCATAAAAACCGATATTAGTAAGATTGATGCATCTAATACATACCCGTTATTATATGAAAAGAATGGAACTACGACTTACGATACCAGTTGGAATCATTCGCCACGTAATATGGGCTACGAAAGCCAAGACAGTTGGTGATTCCAATTGGAATCACTAGGGCAGAAAGGGTTAAAAACAATTACCTGAATGTTGGCACTACATAATTATTTACAAGTAAGGGAAACACTGAAAAGCGGTGCATGAATATTCCTGTGCGTCTTATTATTCTCTTAAGATGCTAAATCCAAGTGATGCGCACGCTACGCTTTCCGGGATTAAAACTAAAACGCTATCAATAGCAAGTCATTGTTTGTTGGTCGACTTGTCTCTGAGGTAGTTCACTCATCTGGTTTAAATGTCGCGGCAATTTCTCTGTAGAAATCTTTGGAAATAATGAAAGGTATATAAAGCTGTAATTAAAACCTGATGCGGGCCATCGAGTTTGATGACAGCAATTACATAAATTTCCTTTCATTCCATATTTATCGTGGAGACCTTTATGTATGGAATCCTTGAAGTACTTAAGCGATCGAAAGGAAGCGGTGAACTAAATAAACTACGAATTATTTCCAGATCCACATCGTTAACAGATTACTACCTCTGTGCTAAACACGAATATCTCTCTCACCTGCGCCTACAAGTCAACTTATATTGAACTTATTTTGTTTGCTATGATTTCTCCAATTCATCGAAGAGGAGATCTGTTTACACGAGCCTCCACAGAGCAATCGGTGTCGACAATGCTCTGAGATTGAACGGCGTAGGTTCGAATCCGGTTTAGGACGAGAAGAACATTTAAGATGAGTTGCGAGTCTCATATAGAAATTAAGGGGATCCACCTCCCTAGATCCCTGTTTTTTATCCTGCAAACTGGCCAGAAGAATATACGCAATTTAAAGACATAATACGCAGGCTTCATAGCCTTTTTTTTTTATTGAACTGGGAAAAAATGAGGAACAGTTCTTTTCATTGTGTTATGAAATAAGCGCCTCCCCCCCCCCACCTACAAAAATGAACAAAACTTCCCATCTTTAGTTTTTATGTTCAAACTTGTCTTCACTCCTCACGGTTTCTCATACACTACAAAAGTTGCCTTCAGTGCCACCTACCGGAAAATTTCGAAAACAACTCATTGCATTTCTAAGGTCAACTACTACGTTTATTGTTTCGTTGACCACCATTGTCACCCTGAGCTCGGTATCACGTGAGTTCCATACTCATCCATCAGATTTATCGAAAATATTCTAAAAATGCAAATAACAAACAAGAGAAAGTTTGTGTAAGTACAAGAAGCCGCTTCTACGTCAAGTTCTGTTTGAACTGCGTACATCCGGAACTTCGACCCTCCCTCAACTGATTGTATATTTCATTTTTCGTCAAATCACATTAGTTTTCACGCGCCAACCATTTCCCCTTATCATAACGTGTCATCCACCATTCAATTTATTTCTTTTTCTTTGCTTAGGACAAACACAGTTCATATCGAAAGGAACCAGACGACGCAGTCAACACTTACGATAGATGTCACAAACAGCGGAGACTCCGGAGTATATTCCTGCAGGGCTGTCAATAATTACGGAGAGGATGAGATAAGAATTCAGCTTCTGGTGCAAGGTAAATTACACTTAATGTGTTTGTCTGACTCTCTTCCTAATATTCTAACTTTCTCCGCGCGTGTGTCGTAAATTTCGACATTAATTCCGGACTGCGTTCTGTCGCGATTTGACCTGAATGAGCTTTAACTCGCCTTCGTCTGTCTGAAACTACAGCCCGGCCTCAAAATATTACGGAAATTATTTATTTACTGCTCGGGAAAGCCTCATCACGAACGCAATGAGCCCTCTCTCTCGTCGTAATCAACAGCCCCACTCGATCTCACCTTTATTATTCAAATATCGGGTTCCGTCTCAGCTTTGAAATGTTTTCCCTCGTAACTGTTGGCATTATACTTTATGGAATCCAATTATTTAAACTAATTTTCTGCTCCGTATTCTGAGCTAGATGCAAATGCATTTGGTTTGGAGCGAAGTTTTATTATTTTAATTTAATTTTGAGAAAGGAAATTCACCCAAAAGTAGTTTCCTGTTCGACAACCTTCTTAGGATAGAAAGATTAAAGTATTTAATCTCTTCCTACACTATTTATGATAAAATATTCTTATTAGTCCTATAATCTTAAAAGAAAAGTATTTACTTTGGTTGCGTTTCTAACATTTTCTTTATTTTTTTAAATTTCCATTTTCCTCATCCAAACTTTAAATAACTTCTCGTTATTTTAAGTCTGATTTTTCTTTCATAAGTTTAATTTCTGTTTATTTATTAATTATATTATTTATATGTATTATTATTATTATTTATTAATTTTTATTTCATTTTTTGGTAATAATGATGCTCTATCAAGGTGCGCCACCATACTGCAATATCACGTACTATAGCAACAGTGTCTACAGCGATCATTTCGAGTTTGACAGACTGTCAGAGCTCAGCAGTTCGTTATTTGATAAACACAGAAATTGTTCTTGAGATGCTTTGGATCCGATTGTAATAGTACTTGACTTCCATATAGTAAATTAATTTAGAAGAATGATTTACTTTGAATCCAGTTCAAATATTTAAATAATAACACGTGAAAATATCAGCGCATTTGAGTTCCACATGGCCAACACATATTGATAGTTTCAGCTGAATCGTCTCGTGTAATAAAACTGTGAACCGAATAATTATGAGTGCACGGCTGTTTAAGCAGGCAGCTTACCGCCAGGCGCATAATTTGCATGCTACTTAATATTGCTAGCAACATTAATGCAAACAAGTTAACGAAAAACATTCGCAATAATGCAATATTGCAGAACACCGCTGGTTAGTTAGATGGGTGAAGCACGAATGCTTTTCATATTCCCCTTTGTCTGAGAGGGAGGTTCTTTGAGTGGAGTGTTATTGAGCTCTAGGCTCGCCCAGTGAGGGCATTGAGATTAGCTGCATTCAGCTGTGAGCATAAGATAGATTTGGGTCTTTTATATTTGTAGTATTCCGCTTCATTGTAGTCCGAAGCTTGTTTGATCAGCGGGTTTGGATGATTACTTGTCTTGAAGAATTTTCTGCTAGATTGCGGAGAAAGGAGAAAATATAAGGAATGTTGACTTCTTTGTGAATCTAGGAGTTTCTTATGAACCATGGGGCATCCAGAATCATCCTCAGTCATTTGTTCTGTATCCTCTGCAGTGGATAAAGGACTGGCTTAAAGGGGCGAAGCAAGAATGCTTTTCATCTTCCCCGTTATCTGTAGAGGATAGTGTATGGATAAGGTGTTATTGAGCTATTAAAGCTCTGATCATGGCAGGAGGATAACAGCAATAGCCGAGCCTTAGTTAGAACTTCATTGACTACAGCATCGCCATCCATTACCCTCCCAAAATAAATCACATTGTATTGACAATTGACATTTATTCTTTAAGGGTGAAGCAAAATGCTCTTCATATTCCCCGCTATCTGTCGTGGTTACAGTGAGGGTAAAATTTACGAGCAGTTTGCTCGACTTGAATGGGCATGGAGATTATGCATCGTTATAGGAAGCTAATATAGCTTTTGGTCTTCTATATTTGAATATGTCCATTGGCTCGTGTGCTGCAGCTTGTTGAACCAAATCGTTGGGATGTGTGGACGTCTTTAGAAAAAATTTGGAAGCTAAGGATTGTAGATAAGAGAGAATATAGGGAATATTTGTGTCTCTGTGGAGTTGGCTGTTTCTAACATACCACGGGGCGTTCAAAATCATTCTCAAGCACTTGTTCTGCACTCGCTGTATCTTAATAATGTTAGTATTAGAGGTGTGGCTCCAGGCTGGAGAGGCATAGGTGAGTTGTATGTATTGTCCTTATAAGGACTGGCTTAAAGGGGCGAAGCAATATTGCTTTTCATATTCCCCGTTGTCTGTAGAGGACAGTGTAAGGAGAAGGTGTTATTGAGCTATGAATAAAGCTCTGATCATGGCAAGAGGGTAATAGCAGTAGCACAGCCTCAGTTAGAACTTCATTGGCTACAGCATTGCCATCCATTACCCTCCAAGGGTACCAATTTTATTAGTCGCCTCGTACGACATGCATTAGCTACATTGGTGCTATTCTTATCCCGGCAACCACACGGGGATTGTATGTATTGATATTTTCTAATGATTTCTTATATGATTTGTATTATATTAAAGAAAAGGTGTTTCAGCACTTCAAAAGCTGTGAACTGAAATTATTAATTAAAATTTTTTAATTTTTTTATTTTTTCCTTTCTATTTTTAATTGCGTTGCTTTTATATTACTCAAAACTATAATGCGATTTAATATATTTGTGCATATTTATGTATGCGCATAAACTGATTTACGCTCCTGTGCGCACCTAAAATTACTTATACAGTACTGATATTATTGGCAATTCCTTATTAGCTTTTAGTAAGAAGTAATTGGAACGAATATATTGACATTCCTGTGAATTCATTCATTCCCACCGGGAATGGGGGGGGGGGGGAGAGATACAACTGAACTCGAATGGTTAACAAGGTTCATTCCTTATCGTCCAATTTTTTGTCACTTAAAAATTACTTAACTCAAATGAGCGAAAATTCAAAATGAAGAAATGGAAAAGTGCAAAGACGACAAGAACTCGACTTCCCTTGACAGACGCGCGTTTTTGTCCGTCCTCGGTTATGAACACTTTCATCCTGCATTGCAATTCGACAAAATGAAGTCGGCACGTTCCGATGTGTTTCGGCATTCCCACCGCGAGGTGCCTTCTTTGAAGAGCACTCGAAGTGCCACCGAGCGCTCCGACAGAATGACTTCTTCCTACCGCAACAATCATTACGGGTCCATGCGAAAGGACTGCAGCATCTTACTACAGAATGCAACGCAATAAACTCTGTACTTGGATGACGTGTCATCTACGCAGTGTATTTACCGTAACTTTTGTCTCTTGATCATCCGGCATGAAGGTGCGTGTCTTCTCAAAGAAAAAAAAATGACTAATTATTTGAAGATTTTGTTGGAGTAACCAAATTCTTTCTTAAGCACTCCAAGTTTCGAACGAAATTGTAATTTTATTTTTTGTATTTATTTTTGTAGGCAGACTGCACTAAACAACGAATACGTTTGCTTAAATTGATACGCTAGGGCAGCCGAAATCCAAGCGAAATTGAAAAGTTTATGTGATCTTGTTCATTGTTGAATGATGTGATCACGTGAATAGTTTTCTCTTGGCACGCACTGAACTGTTAAAAAAAAGCGTACGTAGGTAATTCAGTGAAGCCCATTGTTAACATTGCTTATGGGAACCCGAGTGAGATGCGACGGGAGATATTATCTAATGCGGAGAGCCTGATCGGAAAATAATTTCCCGGAAGTTTCGTGGCTTGTTTGGAGGCACAAAACTCATTCAGGAACCGACAGTTGAATTCTTGCAAAATTATTAAACGTAAAAGCGATTCAATTTCTCTGTCTTATCCACTCCTGATTGCTTGCGAAACATTTGCCTTAAAACCCGATCAAAGATTACGGAATCAAAACTGCGACTGGAAATTTGATTATCTGCAAAAATAAGTTTCAGCAGAATTCAAGAAACCCTCAGCGGAAATTATCACAAAGCAGGAAACGGATTATCCCAAGAGCGGAATTGGGATTCCGTCTTCAAGTATTAACGCAGGGGGTGTTCGCAAGAAAGTGTGATCATAGCGTCGTAATGGAAGAGGCAATTTGATGCATATTTGATTTCACGTCAAATATTTTTACTAAGAAATGGGGATTCGTCAGTTCCATGTGGGATGTAATTCTTTATTATTAATACAAACAGAAATCCGTTTTGTCAGAAGAAAAACGCGATTATTAAGCCATAACAAAAGTGGATGAATAAATAATGTTCTTTCGTTTGTCTTTACACGCGCTGGCAAAGTAGGCACCGTCAGGAAGAAAACACACATGGGGGGGGGGGTGCAGGGAGCTCATTTCTTGAATACCAACTTCGTTTCGAACAGGAATAACTGGAAAGTATTTTTTTAATTTTTTAATTCTGACGGGATTAAATTTATTGCATTTTTTTTTTAAATCGAGCGGTTTGTTTACTTTCTTGAATTACTATTTTTGCATATCACACGCATTCCAAAACCGTTTCAGCACTAAGTCATTGCACATGCGCAGAAATCGCTGGTCTGTCGAACTATTGAAATTAAGGAATGGTCGACCCTTATTTGACATCGCGGTTTGACTATTCTGTGGCAAACTGAGGGTTATTTGAAATCTGTGTGCATTTTCTCATGAAAGGTTTGCAACAATTAATAATTTTATCAATAATTAATAATCTCCGTTGTGTTTCATGTTCAGGGGTGCATCCAGAAATAGGAGTCAAAAGAAAACCCCAATTATTCAAACGAGGATATTTGAATGCATGTTAATTATTATCAAAACTGACGCTTTGATATTTCCAATTTAAATGGCTTCCGTTTTTCATGGAGTTAATTCCAAAAATTTCAGCCTTTCATGCCACCCCTGGATGCACCCCTGACAGTGTTTAATGTAATAGATTTGGCGTGCACTGGATTTATATATGCGAGGGTGTTTAAGAAATATGCCAAGTAGTACTTTGCTACGAACTTTCTGACATAATACTTTTAAGAATCTGTCGGTTTTGGTGCTTTTCTACAGGGTTCCCAGAGACATCTATTTCTTTGTCATTCGCACCCACCCACGAAATGTTGGTGACCAGTTGCACATCCGGTACCAAATGTGGGAGGAAGACAGTCTGGAAATCCCACTTCAGAGAACATTCCGGTTGCAAGTTGAAGACTGCGTTTGGAAACATATCCTGAACCCCTCAGTACACAATACTGGGCGCTAGGAGTCGCTGCTCATCTTACCGTACCTTCGGCTAAAGGAATTACACCAAACGTGCATCCCCTCTGTGAATGATGCATTTCTACTTCAGTATCTGTCTCATCCCCCCCCCCAATTAAACATCCTCGTATATGACCACGTTCTTATTAACATTTTTATGTAATATCTTAGTTTCATTTGGGTTTTCAATTTATCACAAATTAACGAATATTTGTAAGTATACCGTTTATAATCGCACTTATATGAGCTGTCTTTTCAAATTTTCCTGTATTCAAATACAAAGCAGTAAAATGATAAAAAAACTTAGCCTGCATGTAATTTTTTCATCTTCTTTGGACCTTTTGCTAAATATGTTTCGGATTTTTTTTCTTGCCTTCGAAAGCATTGTCAGTTTTGTACCACGAAATGAACAAAGGCCTGTAAATCGAGCGAAGCCTCTTACAATTGTCTTGTTTCGTTATGCATCAGTCAAGAACATTGTCTGCCGAGTTGAGTGTGTATTGTTCAATTTCTGTTCCTTAAAATTCACTCACTGACATGCTGGTAACAATATGAAGATTATATTAAAAATTCCATCGCATTATTTGAAGACTTATTTCTGAGTATTATTGTATCATACTTGATTGTTGAAATCAATAATAAGCGAGTTCAGAAACAATGAAAAGTTACGTTTCATAGGAGCATTCTTATGCGATTATGACGTCATTCATAATTACAGAAGTTGAACTTACAGCGCACGTACTTGCGCACAAACATGACCGTCAATTTCGGAAACAAAATTTAGTAGCAACTAATAAGCCAATAAACTTGAATGGATTGATTTGAAAATCCAATGCAGATAATTAATAAGTAACAGAATTTAGTTTCCGTTATTTCGTCGTAACTTTTAGCTTCGAATGGCTCACGCGCGATTATGTACGGTATGCTTGAGTTGTTTATATGAACCGGATACCTGTTAAACCATAATTAATCTTATTATGTAAGAACTTATTTAAAAATATCCGGAAGTTCCTTTTTTTGACTGAAAGAATGATGACAACTACGTCAGTTTACTGCCAGAGGTTCCCGGTGTGCCGTTCAACGCAACAATCGTCAATTCGACGGGACGATCCCTCACCCTGACGTGGATGGAGCCGTTCAGAGGAAACAGCGCCATCACCAGATACCTCATACAGTACGCAGAGACTGCTCCAGGTGAGTCTAGTCGGAAATTCTGTTTAATGCCATAATTCAGTTAAATATTTCAAAATATAAGCTTTATGATATATTTTAACATTAACACACACCTTTTTTTTAATATAAATTTTTTTAATAAAAAAAAAATGATTTTTGAAGAAACATTGAAATCATTCGACTATTCTTCCAAGTTTTCTAATAAAGAGCATGAAACTTCAGCTGTTTGCAAAATTGGGCGTGTTTAAAATGTGCATTTTAACGACCCAGGTCACTGCTGTACGATTCCATAACTCTCTAGGATTTTTTTTTTTTTTTTTTTTTTTTTTTTTTTTTTTTTGCGTACAAAGAATGCTTTCTTGTGGTCATCCGTGAGATGGCATTATGATCGATTTTAGTAATATAAAATGACAAAAGAAAGAAGTAATATACTTCTTTTAAAAAAATGTTTTAAATAAAATCCATAATAAAATTATATATCAAATAGGATTTTTTAAAAATGCTGAATATTTACCAAAAGCGTTGATGATGTGAAAAGTTTTAGAAATACACCTTTTTCATGTTAATATAGCCTTTATAGTAATTCTATGCCTTTTAGTTAAAGTACCGGCAAATTAAACTTTCTGCCATGGAACTTGACCGTTAAAATGAGACAGTACAAAAAAAAAAAAAAAAAAATTCAAATATATTGATTTCATCTTTTCCAAATAAAAACAAATTTTTTTAAGAAATTAATCGGTGAAATTAGTGATGTTTTTTCAGTCTTTAATAAGCGTTAATAAGTCCTTACAGCCATTATTAGGTCTGGTTTTAGTACGCACTTTTCAAAAATTCATACTTTAACCAGCAGCATTTTAACTCTAAATGTAAAATACTGTTGAGCAATCCCGTATTTTACATTTCATAACGAACGGCATTCAATGTTTTATCACGAATACTGTCGGTTATGAAATGTACGTTGGTTGACCGAAAGGAACAGCTTTTGATATTTCCTATGGCGCCATCTGTCGTCAGAGGAATACAAAAATAGCAGTTAATACTGTAAGTAATTTCAAACGATTACGTTTGACCTATTATAATTTATTAACGATTTCAGGTGCTTGAGTTTTGCACGAGTTTTCGAACAACCGAATTTAAATTGCACAAATATATTCGGAATTAAAGTGCAGCGGAATTTATTTTCTCTTAAATGATTAAATGCGACAAATGGGAATATGATATTAATACTGAGTAATAACATTTAACTGCATGGTTTAACTTTGCATTCTCTTCGAAGATTTTTGCTATTAGGGATTAAGAAAAGTTGGCTTCCGGTCTGCAGACGTTTATAATTTCACGGTTACTTAAACCCTCGAAATTGATTTTATATTTAGTGAAATAAACAAAAAAATAGCTTCGGGAAATGATAATTTAGATTAATTGGAGCGTGTTTTATAAAATCCCGTATGCCCCAGAGACTCGAGGGGGAGGAGGGCTCGCGCAACAAGAAGAATGTAATGCGAATCCTCCGACCGATCGATGTTAAAACGCAGAATTTACTTTGAGGAGCAGAAGAAACTTTAAGTTGATTAAACATCGGCTGCTAATTACCTACAAAATGAAATTGCTGCTAATTAATAAAAAGCTATTTTAACTTCGTTAGGGAAATTAATCGCAGGAAATGGAATAACAGAGGTGCGGGATATTTATACACGAAAAGTTTTTTTTTATTTAATTTCATTCATTCGCCAAAATTAAGTTTAAATGAAGAGTCAAAATGTTTCGTTTGCTTCTTTCATCGATTTTCTTATGTCTTTGTTTATTTTGAACTCTTGTTCACATCCTCGTGCATTTATAGAGATGTTCATTCCTAATTATCACTTCTTTTTTTCTTTTTTTTTTCTACACTTAAATTTCCGATCTTCTTTACATCTGTCGCTCGGCGAGTCTCCAATTAATTTGAAAATTAATTGTTCAAAACATTTTAGTAATTGAGCATTTATATTTGTGGTAACGGGCGTGTTATTTTCAGTATTTTGTATTAATTGTATCCTCGAGCAATCTCTGAATTTAGTAGTCTAAAAAAAAAAATTTTTTTTTCATCCTTATCTTTAAATTAATATTTTCTCACTGTTTATTGAGAAAAGATAACTGTCCTTCCTTACTTAAAGCATATTACGCAAATAAAGTTCTAATTATTATAAGAAAATCGCAAGACGCTTTCGAATTAAAGAAAACACACAAATTATATTTGACACTAACGTAATCGTGATGTACAAAACGTGAATGATGATGAAAATCTGTGCCCTCCCCAAGGTATGCACAATTTCGCTAAAAAATTGTCGGATCTTGAGGGACCAGAGTAGCCACTGTTCACCGCATGTACGAGTATCTGATCTTCCGCTTCCTTCGTTAGTGGTGTGGCAGAAGAGGGGCTAAGCTGTTTGGGAATTGCAACTACCCGCTTGTGACATATCAACCGTCCTCTAAAATGGTTTCTGTCAATCCCACTCTCACTAGAAATCGTAGGGCAATAAATGCTCGTGTCACTGAAGTAAATTGATAAAAGAATGGGTTCATAGCAAAAAAAAAAAGCGTGTGAACTCCATCTTAGAGATAGCAAAATAAATTTATCTTTCTGCATAATAAAATACTTAATGTGAGGTTGTGTTTCATTTGAACATGAAAACAATACGTTTCCACCCTCTTCTACTAAATGGGGGTGCGGCAGGATAGTTGATATGCATGCTTTGTACACGCTGCGTCGTCAAGGACGAAATAGGCGAGTCCTCATGACTCAATGGAAAAGAGTGTTTGCGACCGGTTCCAAATTCTCTGCACTCAAGTGTAACTTCAGTCACATGATGGCAGATACGTTATAAAAGTGAAGGAAGATAATAGAAAATTGAAGCATGTAAATCCTTGTGAAATTTAACCTTTTCTGAATTTAAAAAAATATATATAATAAAATATATTGTATGAAATTTTACTTAATTCTGTGTATTTGCTAATATTCAAGAGTTAATCAAATCACTGTTGGATGCTAATGACATAGAAAATGCTACAACAATTAAAATTAATTTGATAGGCTGTTAAAGTGGAATTGAATTGTTACGTGCTGCTTCAGTACAACTAAACATCACAAAAGCCATTGTTACGTCACTATGATGAGCTCTACTCAAATGTGATGCGATGTTTTAGTGCGATACACCAGAATTGTAGTTGCTATCCGAAGAGAAAGGTTTAAAAAGAAATACTTTGCATTATTAATCTTCCTTGCATATTCGAAAGACGATATGCTTCTCCGCCTATTAACTCGTCCCCCTTGCGTAAGAAAAAAACCAGTTCAATCTCCACTGCTACGACGAAACAAACAAATAAAAAAAATTAAGTGATTATACATTCGTTCCATCATTTATTTTTCAAATCGATTGTCATCAAGAGCACCAAAGTAAACAGAAAATGGGCGTGCGCAGGTAGCTGTTTACTCTTGTTTATTCATCTGCGGAAAAAATTTGAATTGTTTACGTGGTTCGAGACGAACCGTAATCTTCTTTGGAAAACTAATAACACTTCTTGCAAGGCGCGTTAACATCAGACATCAGCACGCGTTATTGTAATCGATATTGCTGAGAGAGAGAGATGGAAAAAGACGAAAAGGTGTGCATTTCTTTAACTTCCACTAAACCTCGCAATCTCCGACTGTTTTATAAATAATTCTTTACATTGATGAGTTCGTCACGAATGGGTGATGAGAAACTGTTTTACAATTTACATGTCGGAAAAAAGGGAGAGAAGAAACAAATACGAACATTCGGTTTTGGTGGATTTGAATTAGTTTTACGTTTTTAAAATACTGAATATAATTTTTCATGGCGTAAAATAATCAAATTCGCATGTATTATACATTTTGAAAACTACGAAACGCGTTTAAAATATTTCGTATACTGATTTCTGTGTTTGTTTGCTGATATTCGAGAATTAATCAAATCATTGTTGGAAGCTAATGACGTAGAAAATGCTACAACAATTAAAATTGATTCGAATAGACTGTTAAATCGGAATTGGAATGTTACGTGCTCCAGTACAACTGAACATCACAAAGCCATTGTTACGTCACTATGATCTATACTCAAGCGTGTTGAGAATAGAGCTACAAAAATTAAATGTATTTCCATGCTCCTAGGAAAGTAATTGTCACGAAAACAAGTCTCAGAAATTAAATAAAATCTCCCAATGTATCCAAGAATGTCGATCTAAATTCTTAATATGGTCTTTCTATTCAGAAAGTGTTTCTGCTGACAGCCTCGCCTCACTCGCTTCTGTTGGTAGAATTATCCGAATGGAAATTTCAGCACAGTCTCGTGAGCGTTATCGCGAACTATGATGAAGTATCTGTTCTTTTAGATAAAGCGTATCATGAACAAAATCAACAAGCAAATTGGTTGGCTTAATATTTTATGTATTGCTGCATTTAGTAGGCATTTGGTATTAATTTTTTTTTTTTATTTCCATCCTAATAACATTCCCCGGTGAGCTAGTAATCAGTTTTTAAGTCTTGTAGCCACGTTAAAATTGACTTTTTTTTTTTTTTACTTAGATGACCTTTCCAATCCCATGAATCTCACTGTGTCAAGCTCTCAACTTACAGCCGTCGTGATAGGTCTGAAACCCGCCACCGCCTACAGTGTAAGATTAATAGCAGAAAACTCAGTCGGTTGGGGATCTCCATCCGAATGGACCGTGGTGACAACAGAGGAAGAAGGTAAGTTCGGATAAGACGTTAATTAATAAGGATAAAAGCACTTTCTTAACTTGTGTATGGATGAAAGTATTTCTTATGCTGTTGTGTAAACTTACGGAGTTTAGTGAGGAACGGTCATAAAGTAAGGTTATTTTGAGCTTTTACGCAAGTATGGGGATGCGTTGAACAAGTTGGGAATGGCTGCATGCGCGCGCTCACCGACAAGAGCGGGCTGATGTCAAGTTTCCTTAGCGCAAATGACACGTTGTTAACTCCGAAGTTTTTAAAATCTTCCGTATATGATGGCCTGGACGTACTTTTGTAATTAGGGCTACGGCAGTGTGCGTGATGCTGGCTTGATGAACAGATCGATCCATTGATCGATCAGTTTATCGAGGCAACCCTGCTGTTCGACGAGTTTTTAAATCATTCTCGGAATAAACTGCGATGTCGTGTTCGTGGCCTCTTCTCATGACATCGTAAAGAAACTAAAAAGTATCTGCATTTATTTGTTTCAAACGCTTTTGTAATTTTTATTTGCTCGAAACATTTTCAGGACAATAATGAAAGATTTTAGTGTTTTTAATTTTCTTTTCAGCTCCTGGCGATCCCCCTAGGAATATAACAGTTCGAGCAACGGGACCAAATTCCCTCAAACTCTCTTGGATGGTAAGAAAAATAATTAGAAACATTCACGATGGTAATTGTAAAATAAAGTGTAATTAGCTTTTAAATTTCACATTTTAAATTTAATTATCTTCAGAAACACGACGTTAAAGAACTTGAACAATTGTCGTTCTGGAAGACCAATGAATAACGAATAGGATATTATGACAATTGTTAATGCTAACTAAAAAAAAAAAAACACAATTTTCCATCTTTTCTAATATTTTCTCATAAAATTAGCCACATTCAAATAACACTTGAAATGACCACAAAATCTGTCAGAAATCGTAAACAGTAAATTTTGACCGGAGCGAATTTTCATTCTTCATTTCTGTCGCATTCATTTAACCGATGGAATAATTTCGAAAGCGAATAAAACTGCGCGTTATTTATCATTCCTCTGTCGTCTCGCAAATTCTGAAAGTCAGAATTATTCTTGAACCCGGATTTCCTGCAATTCAACTACCCGAGCTCTGACGTCATCCTCCTGGATGGCTTTTAAACGTCCACAACTATAACCGAGTTCCTTCCCCCCCCCCCATTCCCAGTGACCAAGCTGGGAGAAATGCCGAGCTCTTTACTGCAGAGCGGATTGCGCATCTGTCGGGCTCGACAGTCCTTCCCACTCGTCCATCACTCCAGATCGCTAATTATCCCTCACGTACACTGTTGAGATGACCCCTCCTCTTGGTAGTTCAGATCATCACTCCATACAAGTATCATCCCTAATGCTCCCCCCCCCCCCCGTCTATTTGCAGCCTCTTGTCCTTTGGTACTACAGTCTCAAATGTGACTTTTACGTCCCCTTTCCATGGTCGGACACCTGTTTTCATCCTCCCACCTGGTTCTACGCGGATATTTCTGTCACGTATAACTGGGTGGGAGGTTTTCATTTCCCTCTCCTTTCGAAAAATATTCCAACTCACTGCCCAAGTGGGTTTCCAAGACGTTCCAGAGTAGTCGCTGTTCAGTCTAACTCTATAAAAGGACTCTAAAAAAAGACGCATTTCTACCATCAGATTGTCACCCTTTCCGCTCGCAACAGTGCTGTTCAAAGTAATGTAAGTCGTCGACTGTCTTCAACACCAGGGGAACGGTCAGCTAGTTAGTAACCACCAGGATGGATTCCGTCAGTCTCTCGGCCGGCGCATCTTATGATCCCTTTTACCCTTTGGGAGTGCATTGCCAGGTTACTCGGTGATCACTGCATGTGGCAGTGGAGGGAGTTCTCTCTGAAGAGTTTCCGGTTAGTGCAAGTGTTCCTCAGGGGTCTGTTACATGTACATAGATGACCTTCTCTCACCGATCTCCAACTTCATTCAGAGTTTTTCGTTCTCCTACTCACAGGACAGACTTTACACTGTTCCGGCATCTCAAGTTTCAGTGCGCTGGACATTGATCTCCACGTCATCCTTCGACGGGATGACGGCGGCCTTGATGCCTTTAATGCTTCTGAAATACACTTTTTTTCCTCCCAAAAAAAATCTCCTTGAGTTTAATGTTTACTTTAATAGTCAAGACCAGATCTTGTTGAACTGGTCCATTGCCTTCCTGGCACAAGCACATCACTCCTATAGGAGTGATGTGCTTGTGCAAAGTCCAGTTCAAAGCATTTTCGTTCAGGGCGTTGCTTTTCATGTATCCATATGGTGAATGTGCAAATTACAAAAACCGCCCAACTCCGGAATACTGTTCTCACATTTTGAGTAGAGCACCTCGAAGACAGCTGTCTGATAGACTGTCCGTTTCTGTGTTGTGGAATTATTTGTAGAAATGGATATTTCCATGGCTGTTCTGCAAAACTGATATCCATCAACATCTCCCCAGAACCTTTTGCAACTGGGATGTTTAACTCGTTGGGCCTGCTGCTTCCATAGTGTTCCCCGAAGACTGCGGCCTCTGGCCCTTCTTCAAGAGTATCAGCGGATTGCTATTCTCTTTGCTACTACCCACGCATGGTTGATATGTTTAATTGTTTATTTTTTATTTTATGAATTAAGTTTAATTCTGAAGATAACTTACAGAAAGCTATTTTAGATCTAAATGAGATAGCCAATGATTATGGTATGATAATATCAACGGAAAAATCAAAAACTATGATCTTTAAAAGACAAGATCCAGCAAGAACTAAAATGGTAATAGATAACAAGATCTTAGAACAGGTGAATTCATTTAACTACGTAGGATGTATGATCACATATGAAAAAGATATAAACTTAAAAATTGCAAAATATTTAAAAATAACAGGAGTAATTAACTCTATATTTAAACCAAACCTAGTTCAAAAACAAACCAGACTAAAAGTATACAATACATTAACCCTACCAGTCTTAATGTATGGAAGCGAAATCTGGACAATAAAACAAAAAGACAAAGATTAACAACAGCAGAAATGAAGCTTATGAGAAAAACTGCAAAGTATTTGATCACAAAATAAATGAAGAAATTATGAAAGAATTAAACCAAGAACCAGTAATAGACGAAATTAAAAAATATAAACATAAATGGATGGAACACGTTCAAAGAATGAAAACAGAAAGATTACCAAAACAAGCCTTAAAGTACAAGCCATTAGGAAAAAGAAAACCAGGACGTCCTCTTAAGAGATTCAACGATGACTTCTAAGGCCGGAACAGGCCACGCTAGGCCTAAACCTTGATATGCATGATGATGATGAAGTTGAATTCAGATTCAGTTAATCTTCATCTTTCTCATAAGTCTCATCCTCTCAGTCTGGAGGAAATATTCATGGATTAACAATTCTCAGACTGAGTCCATTTCAAGAAACTCGTAATGTTGCTCAACGAATCGCCTTGAGAAGCTTGCTCGTAGAGCTGCTAGAATCATTTTCCAAAGCGGGTGTACCACTGCCAAATATCTCTTTCAGCGTCGATTTATCGGAATGTGGTTTCAAAATTTCAAAATCTAATGAGTTTGAGCGCTAAGCTTACTAAGTGTCTGAGCAAAAACTTCCGGGTGGAGCTCTTTGATTTAATTTTTTTCCAGATCCAGAAATGTTTTTGTTCCAGTCATGATAAAGTTGTGTTAGTTGCCTCAAAAAACGCTGTTTGGTGGATAATGAATTTAGTTTTCTATCGTACCAAACCATTCCATAATAATGTATGAGGAAGGCGACTCCATTCTTTACTATCAGTCTACGAGCAGAAATGTTTCTTCAATTTGTCTAATTCTCTTGCAGAATCTCTCCTCTAATAATACTTTGGCTGCTGATAACGAGAGAAAGTCGTGTTAATACCAGAATCACTACAACGAATCTTGCTACAACACGAAATTGAGAATACAAAAGTGCTCTGCTAAGAAAAACCGAATAATGAGTTTGCAACTCCCTCGGGTCTATTTAGGCAAAGGAAAACCTATTACTGTAATCTGTTTCATCTAAATGATAATTATGTCATTAAGGAATGACTCCATTAATCTTATTTCTAATTTAAATAATGAGAAACGTCGCACTTTGACTCAAAAGTGTCGAACAAAAGAAATTAATCTTCCATTTAGATACTGTCAAAAATTTCAAAACATCTGCATAAGAAAGATTATTTCGTGGACACCTTAATTTGTTAATTTCACTTCAATTAATGGCGCGCACCTCCCTTAAAAATGTTTGACTTTTAAAAGCCAAAAGTATATTTAATAGGGTTGATGAAAGTATTGCGTATTCCTCTGCACAGCATATTTTAAAATGTTAAGGTATTTTTTCATTCGACACGTATTGACTCCAGACTCTGTACTGCCTGTGGAGAGAGGTGAGGATATAAAAAAAGAACTGAGAATGAATATTTGATAAGTGAGGTTTTTCTTGTTTGTAGAATAAACATGAGGAAAATTCAGTTCTATCTTGGGACATAACCGGTTTGACCTCGGCTATCGTGTTAAACAAAATGAATTTTAAAAACAAAAACAATACCCTTTAAAGAAAGAATTACACTTCCGAACAGACAAAAAATCAAATTCTGTTTTAAACTGGATTAAAAAAAAAACTATTTTAGATTACTTTCAATTGTCAACAGTATTCGGAATGGCTTCTCCAGGTTCAAGAAGTTTTGGGATGCACCTCTTAATGCATCTCTTCCTTATTCTGATTAAGAAGGAGCCATCGGGAATCGTATACATCTCCCCCCCCCCTTTGCTGACTGTTTACGAATCTGAAATTTCAGTCAAAGGTCTGCAAGTAACTTAAACCCGCACGCCTTTTTCAAACCACTAGCTCTTCGGATAGCAAGCATTGTGCTAAAACTGAGACACTCCTTGATTTATGAATAAACGTACTTATATCGATGTGTTCTTGCCATCCATCACCTATAAGCCTATGCTGCTATGTAAGGCAAACATATCGTATGTGTGCAGTGGAGACTTCACATAACATGAAGAACTTGAAAAACGTTTCCTTATTCGATGGCATCTCAGTGGCCTTGGGGTAATGGTGTCTACTCGAAAAACTTCGGTTGCAGCTGGGATGGATGCCGACGGACATGCAGGAACTCTTCTGGATAATGCCAGGCGTTGGAGAAACGTCCGCCTCAAATACGTAACTCGTGTTATCACAAAGTGGTGTGGATTACATCTAGAAAGTGGACTCAAATGAGGACTCATTCGCTGTTGGTATTTAGCTTTTCAGAAATAGTGTTTCGATACTTATTTGCTACAAGCGAAATATTAAAGTGTGAAGTTGCTCTTTCAGGTTAATATGCGTGTCAGAATATTCAGCAGTTGAATGGCGACTATGTTGAACAGTATATCTTTAGGGCTTCTTTATCGTTGGAGGAACTTATCATGGAAGGAGCCATCATCCGCGAGACGAAGAGCGACTGTCAGAGCAGTAGATGGCAGTTTAAGGGTCGCGAGTGTGCTTGCTTGGAGGCTTACACTACGGAAATGAAAATGCAGCACTGAGGTTCTTTCATGACAATTGCCACGAGCTGAAGCAGTAGCGACAATTTCGTGCTGGATCCATATTCTCATGTGATTATTTCGAAACCATCCTGGAATTTTGATTCTTCGTCTCACACAACCTTCTGCCATTGATCCGAAGGCTGCGATTCCCAACACCAGTGTATGTGAGGTATTTTATCACCGAGTTAGATGACCAATTTTCAGACGGCTTCCAGTACCCTGTTTATGCGATTTTCTACGGATTCCTGTCTCTCTCTCTCTCTCTGAAAATTGAAAATCACCGTTTGAAATCCTCCTCGATAACCTTAACCGTCGTAGTGCTGTATGTCATTCTATGGATTAATCAGTTCTGCTTTCCAACTGTAAATGTTCCTGTTTGGCGCACGTTTTTCTTGACCTTTTAGGCAGGACCTTCGACTGCCTTTCTTAACTTAGTTGCATGCCTGAAGGAAGTCACCAGTGTAGTCTGCTTTCCCGTCTCCCAAGAGAAATATTATAAGATACGAGAATGATTCCTTGAATCTCTTTTTTGTTCTCGCTATTAGAATATGTAAAAAAATGGACTAGGTGTTGTAATGTCGAAGTTGTAATCAGGTTTGCTTACGTGCATCGGATTTAATACCCCTCCTTCAATTTTTTTTAATGATGTGATACCAATCAGTCAAGAAGAGTTCCATAAAGTGATGAGAGCTGTTGCATAGTGGTTGGACAAGTTTGTCCTTTTTCCAAATCCACATGCGAGCGCATTTGTAGAGTTCTCTATTGACATATTGTGACCTGTGATTTCTATTGTAAAACATTTAAACTGCTTGCGGTTTTTAGAGTGCTGTTTAAATATTTCCAATAAACGGGTGTGCAAGAAGAATCATCCGGAACACGGAGCGTTTGCTTGTAGTCAATAGCTTAAAGATCAAATGGCGGAGTAGGTCGCACTTAATGCGAGTTTAAGTGAGGGCAATTAAACAATGCACGTCCATATTGCGACATTAAATCGGAAATGCAATGGAACTGCACACATCGCGGGAGTCCAATTATTTTATAATTAATTCTGCTCTATAGCAACGCATATCAAAACTCGATCAAGTACTCTGGATATTGGTACACGGGTCATGCAAAGACCGAACATATACGATGCAATTATGAAGGCATAAAAATTAACTAAATTGATTTTATTATTCAAGGCCTATCAATATTTTCCCCTCTTACACGTCCCAGATAACATTTATTCTTTTGTGCGATGAACCACACTCAGAGAAAGGTTATGACTACTTTTCACGCGCAAAATCTATCGGGAACTACAGAAAACTCCTCGAAGCGACTGTCGAACAATACTTGAAGGCTGTCACGACGACGGTGTTTTCTCAATTGTATTCTCCGTCCAAATACAGGTTTCTAAGAAATCCTGCGGAACTTCTTTCAGTTTCCTTGGGAGCCGAACTGTGATTATCTTCCCTACTTCCAGCACAATCAGGTGGTTTATGGGATACCCGCAAGACCAGTTTCGTTCCTATGATTTGTGAGGAGGGGTGGGGGTGGGGGGGAAGAAGAAGACGGAGGTAGCAGTTATCTCGGTCTATCGGAAGTAGGTTTGTAAATCGCTACGGTGTGAGGTGCGAATACGAGAATCAAAGGAAACGAAATGAAAGCGCCAACCGATGGGGGTAATCTGCACGTTCGATAAAACCATCCACGAGGCTCTTGTTGGGTGTGTTGCGCGCGCTGTTCTTCTTTCAGTGAAAGTAGTTTTTATTTTGTGCTCTGCCTTTCTGTGCGTCATCCGCCACGCATCCAGTTGGGTTAGTTTTAGGCGTCGAACATCCCTTGCACGGCGTATTTACACATCACCGGTGACTTTTTTGTGCTCAAAGACTTTTTATTTTAAGAAAAGGACTTTCTGAACAGAGCAGAAACGCCAAAATAGATTCTAGAAAGAAGAAGAAGGTAGGCGAAAATGTAACTAATTTCCTCGGGATGCGAGGGGTTTATTGATCAGGTGTGTTTAACCAACGTCTACAAAGAAAACGCAATTTATTCCGGTTTAAGGCGAAAAGAGAAATCTTGTGCGCTTTTCTAAAGGGAAAACACAATTTTATGGGCCACCGTTGTAATTTGAGTACGATTTTAATCTTAGGAGTCTTTCACAATCAAATTATCTCTTTTTTTTTCTTCCAGAAATAACGCACACAAAGATTATCAGAAATGCAAAACGATGAATTTGGTTTGCTCGCGTTTTATCTGCAACAGCACGACTGATACCACACACACAACGTGAACGGATCCAGTTATGACTTAATCGCATGCCAAGGTTCCTATCAGCTTTGTTGATGCATAAAAAACTAACTAAAATCTTTGCTGCTGCATTGCTAGTAATGCAGAATAAATCCGACAACTTGGAGAACCTTATTAGGCCTTTTTGAAGGTAATACTAAGTTAGCAGGTATGAAAAAAGATCCCGGACTGGGGGGATGGGGTAAATTGTTTACGATTCTGTTACTTGTGAAAGTCAGAATAGCTGTAATTGAATCTATAAATGAAGTTGAATATTTTATAATGTACAGGAATTAACATTTCGCTTTATTTTCCAATATTTTAGCCTCCCAGAAAAGAAGTGTGGAATGGCGATATTAAAGGGTATTACGTCGGCTACAAACCCAAGAATAACGAGGAAACCTTTCTTTATAAGACATACGAAGTGAAAAGGGATGAACCCCCACCTTTTGAAGTTCATCTTACAAATATGCACCGATCTACTTCTTATATCGTAACGATACAGGCGTTTAACAGCAAAGGCGCTGGCCCAAGGTCGGAGGAAACAGTGGTGAAAACTCTAGATGATGGTAAGGTGATATTAAATATTTTATTATACTTGGATTGTTACTGTTGAATCTAACAGATATAATAGTATAACTAGAACGATCTCAAGATCATACCACGCCGCCTCGCGGCACTATTTGGAACTATTTTTTCAACGTGCATCATCTTCAGTGTAACTAACTATTCAAAACCGTGGAATAACAACAATGGGTTTCAAGAGACACGACCGCGTGCGAGAGTGGCATCGTACAAAAGATGTAAGGTTGATATATAAATGTAACGGTTTGAATAAATGCCCAAATCTAAAATGGTTTCGATGTAAAAGATGCAATAAGAAGATCGCGTATCTCTTCTGAAACAATCGATGTTGTTCGATATTTTTTGAACTCTTAGTCACACTGAAGGTAATCTACGTTTTAGATCGAAATACTTGGTTTTATATACCTTATTAATGAACTTCCTCGTGTCTAGCACGGTACTGTATTGTCATTGTGGGTCACAAGTGCTCTAAAACCTCGAATAATAATTATTTTCACATAATCTTAAGGATTTAAAACATAGGACTTTAATTTTCTGTTTACTTGATGTATCTCAGATGCGATTTTAATCGCAAGTGCAGTTTATTGCTTCAAATGAAAGCTTATCTGAGAGAGAGAAATATAGTTCAAGATAACGCCAGTCGCAGAAGGCATTAAAACACCCTTTATCCAAACCCGCTTCTAAGAATTTCCTCTTAAACACCGGGAGATTTAATCCCAGTGTAGTGCAGTGAAATATGTCATTCTCCGCATCAGATGACCGAATGTTTGTCGTGTCATCTATCCATACTTATTCACATTCAATAAAAGTTCACGAAGAGATTAATATCGAGTAGCGAAAGTTAAACAAAACTGTGTCCAAAGTAAAACAGAAGCGTTTGGACACCATTAGTAACATCCTTTCACATGTAAAATTACGACTACCACTGCGCACGATCTGTAATGAATTGTAAACAAACCGAGAGACGAATGAGACACTTAACCGCGTCTACATTAGCTGTCATTCAACTCAAGTCTCGTGTTTAAACTGGAAGCACTTTGAAACAAAATGGTTTAATAACGAAGCCTATTTCGTTTACGTGCTGCACGAAGAATGAATGCAAAAGTAGGCATAACATTTCTGCTACAACGTGTCCAAAGATGAGTTCGTTCGCTAGGGAAGAACATAACATACCTTAATGACCACTTGGTTTTGACAAGCAAACCCTCACTAGGTAACATCTAACACTATACATAAACTTAACTTCTCGATCAACAATGCATCACATAAAGTATAAATTCATGCATAATTACAACTCCTTATAAGGACTGGCGTAAAGGGGCGAAGCAAGATTGCTTTTCATATTCCCTGTTGCCTGTAGAGGACAGTGTAATGATAAGGTGTTATTGAGCTATATAAAGCTCTGATCATGGCAAGAGGGTAACAGCAATAGCCGAGCCTTAGAAGTTCATTGGCTACAACATTGCTATCCATTACCCTCCCTAGGTACCAATTTTAGTCGCCTCGTACGACATTCATTAGCTACGTTGGTGCTATTCTTATCCCGGCAACCACACGGGGCGGTTTCACTTATCATAACTACAAATCCTTATAAGGACTGGCTTAAAGGGGAGAAGCAAGAATGCTTTTCATCCTCCCCGTTATCTGTAGAGGACAGTGTAGGAATAAGGTGTTATTGAGCAATTAAAGCTCTGATCATGGCAGGAGGGTAACAGCAATAGCCGAGCCTCAGTTAGAACTTCATTGGCTACAGCATTGCCATCCATTACCTTCCAAGGGTATTGGATTGAATGAATCAATCGCCGCATCTCACGGTCGATTGATTCCAATCATTCTTATTCTAACTACAAATCCTTATCCTTATAAGGACTGGCTTAAAGGGGCGAAGCAAGAATGCTTTTCATATTCCCCGTTATCTGTAGAGAACAGTGTAGGGATAAGGTGTTATTGAGCTATTAAAGCTCTGATCATGGCAGGAGGGTAACAGCAATAGCCGAGCCTCAGTTAGAACTTCATTGGCTACAACATTGCCATCCATTACCCTCCAAGAGTATTGGATTGAATGAATCAATCACCCTCTTCTAACTACAAATCGTTTTCTCAAACTTTTATTATATTAAATTTATATATTTCACTTACTGGTGTGTATTTAAATTGTTAAATAAAATCTTTGTATTTTAGATTAATTAAATTTGTTATAGAATATACAAATTTTATTTAGGCTTTAATAGTTTTCTTTTATCTTTATCTAAAGATGCTTAGAAAAAAAAATCTTTTCCACACACCGAAAAAACAAAAGTTTCTGTATACGTAAACACGAAACCACACTCGCACAACCATCTCGAGAGACAAACAATCGTTGCAGTAGAAGAAAAGGTATCTAGAAAGCAAAACTCTTTGAAGCATATTTTATTAGAAACAAAGAAAGCAACTGCGAACCAACTTGGGAGGATCGTTCGTTGCACACCATTCCCAGGGCGTTCGGCGAGTTGCCATCCAAAGGGTTTACGAAAATACACTTGAATGCAACGAGCAATCTTATCCTTTGGCGAATTGCGGTAAAAGATATTTATTGTTTAGTAACATTCGAAATATCGTAAACTGACAGACAGCACATAAATCGATTAACAGATTTTATTTTTTGGTTTTCATATAACAAAAATTCAACACACAGTGTGATGATAGACCAGAACGTCTCATATATCGATGCACCATTAGGGGGGGGGGGCGGATTTTATTGTGCTTACCTTGCAGACGTCTTCAGTATGTAACAAATACACAGCTAACATAAACCATGCCCGAATAAGGAAGATATGTTTACAAAAATGATGTTGTGAGACATTCTATATTTTATCCATTCTATATTTCTATAAACGAAATGTCCACTTATTACAAATCAAAACAACTGCGAGATTCGATGAAAATATAGATTTCCTGTTTTTTTTCTAGTGCCTCCGAGTGCTCCGGTTCTTGAAATCCATTCTGTTTCGCCATCATCAATTACAGTTGGTTGGACCCAGAAGGCAACCTTTGGTAATCCTGTAAGAGGTAAAAACTCTGCTGTTAGTAATTGTGTTGATTTATTTCTAAGGAATTGTACTTCCTACTAGACAAAGATAAGGAGGGGAATCAAAAAAATGAAAAACTGATACAAAGCAAAAGCATTACTTTGTTTAAATTATGCAAGTATAAAATATTAAATATGTATTATTTACACTTAACAAAAAAAATACGACAGCCAATAATATTTTCACAAATGTCTCGTTGTTGAGATATTTTCTGCAATGAGGATAAGCCTATAATGTCTCAATGAAATATTGTTGAGAAGATAATAAAATGATTATTTCTCACGTTATTTTCAGCCATAAATAATTGATGTTTCTTCTTCTTCTCTTGGTTTTATTTGAAGAATACCTGATGCATCACAGGAGAGACAGCAACGAAGCCTGGATGGAGACTCCAATTTCCACCCAGCGCCCAATCTACACAGTGAAAGGGCTCACCTGTGGAACCAGCTATCAGTTCTATATGACAGCTCATAATAGCGTGGGGAAAAGCGAACCCAGTGGAATACTTAGTGCACGAACAGAGGGCGCTGGTGAGTTTTATCTGACTTCTTTTCTACTAAAGGAAGCGTTTATATTTTTTTTTTTACCCCTTGAAATGGGCAATACTTTCCTCCCGAGATGTTTCATCAGAATTTTAGTATCTTTTTTTTAAAAAATACAAATTTTTCATTATAACTGCAACACGTTGCGAATATAATTATATAATAAACATAAAAGCAAAGTGAGTGTTATGAAGTTGCCATATACATTATTATTCATATAATATTCATTGCAATAAACCAAAAAGAGATAGCAGAATCAGTCATAATATTCCAAAAATACACAACAAAACTTGTAAAGCAAAATCAGCAGTAAACCACATTCTTTCCATCGACGCCCACATTGTGAATGAAACATCCTAAAGCCAATCCGGAAATAGAGAAAATCGGATTTAGATATGTTAACACATTTTGAACCAAAATCTCGTGTTTTTGAAACTTGCGAACATTTAGTAAACGCCAGTATTGTCAGTAATTACCGAAATTTACAAAGCCGTCAGAGAAATGATATTCAGAATTACTGCTGGCTCCGTAAGTATGACACACTAGAATACAAAACTGCTTACAGTAACACAGAAAGTAAAGACAATTCTGATTTGTTTCTACGATTCCAATGGCATTATCCACAAAGAATTCGTTCCGCCTGACCAAACAGTCAATAGTGAGTTTTATCTCGAAGTTTTGAAGCGATTGATAGCGAGAATTCGTCACGTACGGCATGAATATCGTAATGCAGGCAGCTGGTCACTTTTGCACGATCATGCGCCATCTCATCGTTCGCACATTGTGAGACAGTTTTTGAACAAAAACCAAGTTTGTTGGTTGGATCACTCGCCATATTCACCTGATTTAGCACCCTGTGACTTCTTTCTCTTCCCCCGACGTTCATTTGCCGATGAAAGGAAAGCGACACGACACCATTGAAAACTTTCAAGGGACAGTAACCACGACCCTCAACAGTATCCCAAAAACCGATATAAAAAACTCATTTATCGAATTAATTGACCGTGCCAAACGAAGCTGAGGGAGAGTATATTGATTCAAATAAATGATTTCAATAATTATAATTGGCCTGTGTTTATATTTTATCAAAAGTTCGGTTCTTTTTGGGCAGAGGGTGTATAACATCTTGCAAAAGATGTTTCCACAAAATACAAAATACAATCATCCTAATAGATAAACGAAATTCTTGAATTTCGTTTTATCTCTCTATTATGAAAGGAAATTTATATAAACGATAGTATATAATTTCATAGTTTTAACGTTAACATTTCTGGCTAGATGGGTGAAGCAAAATTGCTTTTCATATTCCCCTTTGTCTTGTAATGGAAGAACTTTGAATGGAGAGTTTGTGAGCTATATGCTCGCCCAATGAGGGCAGTGAAATTAGTTGTGTTCAGCTGAACTTAAGATAGACTTTGGTCTTTTATATTTGTTGATTTCTGCTTCATTATATTCCGAGGCTTCCTTGATTAACGGGTTTGGATGGTTACTTGTCTTGGTAAAGAAGTTCTCAGCTAGATTTATGAAAAAGGAAGAGATATACGGGATATTAACTTCTCTATGGATCTGGGTGTTTCTTAGAAACCAAGGGGCTTCCAGAATCATCCTCAGGCACTTATTCTGTAATCTCTGAAGTTTTACAATGTTTGAATTTGCGGTGTGGCTCCAAGCTGGGGATGCGTAAGTGATGACCGCTCGAATTGCCATCTTGTAAATTGTTAATTTTGTTTGCGTGTCCAGTTTACTTTGTCTGTTGATCATAGGGTAGAGCTGTGCTAAGACTTTGGATGTCTTTGAGGTAATGTAACTAATATGTTTGCTGAATAGGAGTTTACTATCAAGAATCACTCCAAGATATTTAACTTCAGTCTGCCATGGAATCTTTACTCCCAATAGATAAATATCCTCCATGGTATGGATTTTCTTCTTTCTAGTAAACAATATAGCTGAGCTTTTCTGTGGGTTAGCATGGATCCTCCTGTCTGTCATCCACTTTTCTAAAATGTGTCTGCTGGTTTGGAGTCTTTTAGTCGCCAGTTTTGGGAAATTTGATAGTATGTGATTTGATAGGTTATATACTATCGTCATTATCAAGTTCCTGATATGAACCATGAGGAGGTGTACGTTATCTTTTATTCATTATTCTTTCTTTGTTAAACGCGCTTCAAAAATTCGCTCTTTCTTTCAACGTATTTTCTGTCATATTTTAAAATATTTTGCTTCTTTTATTTCATTTCTGCTTGCTTGATTGCTTTGTCTTTTTTTTCTCTTCCCTTTCGCCCCATTTCATCCCATCACTAAAAATTCTAATATTTATTCTTGTAAACCCTACTGTAAACAGTAGCGATTTCATATTAATTAGAGGAAAGTAAATTTATTAACACAAACACTTATTGTTTGGTCTTTACACTAAGTGTTAAAACAAACAAATATTAAAAAAAAATGAGCACACGTTTTTAGATTCAACATTTTGGGCCACGTTTCATGTATGCTTTCATCGTACGTTTATGGTTAAAAAACATAACAGACAAACAATTTAAAACAAAAACGTGTTATGGTGATGGTACAAGATGAAGGCGAACTCGATCTCCAATGCCATTAGATTCACTTCCTTATGAACTCCACTAATTTTTCTTCTCAGAATAAATTTTCTGAACGAATTACAATGATTTCTCCTATCTACTCGTATGCTGTCCATGCTAACTTTTACAGGGAACATTTTGAACTACGCATGCGGAGCATTGATTTTAACCCCGTTAACAAGTTGCAGACGGTTCTACTCAATCCCGAAGATCGAGTAGAATTTTGTCCCATCCTGAATTCCGTGCTCATGTGGTCTTTCGCGTTATGGGCAGACTGCTAGATCGGCTGTTGCACGCTTAGAATAGCAACAAGATTACCTTCGTTTTCCGGTCTTGCGACACATATTTTTCAGGCAGGGAATCCATCGGGGAAAAAACGAAACTTTCATAAAACGCGTTTTTATGAAAACAGCCGTGAAGTTCTCTTCACACCATCAAAATTTAAATGTCTTACTCAAAGTTTCATTTTGGGAAGTTTAACTCTTTTTACTCGATATGTGATCGCATTATAAATGGAGGGAGCTTCTGGAGTGGTCTGCCAACATTGTAATCGATGCACTTTTTTGTTTTTCGATTGTCTTCTCTTTTTAACCCTAAGACTGCATTGAAATTTCTACACCAGGTTTCCGAAAATTCTGTATATTTATTAAAGGAAAAATACTTCTTCGAGTGTTGTTTATATATGAAAATTTAGTGTTGTGTATGCTCTTCCACTTATATCGTTCGTCCTATTACAATTCGTTACAAAAACAGTTATATTTAAATTATACATTAACGAAAATGAAAGCTGTACTCAGTGCTGCTGAGATATTACTGTTTTATTTCCACAAGTTTCGTAGAAATTTCAGTAACGAGCGCTGCTTGCGTTTCTGTTAAATTATACGAGTATAACACGCATACAATTTCTTTGAGAAAATTGAAGCAAATGTGGCTGAAAAAAAATATACACAAAAGTAATCGTTCTGAAATTTCTGTTATATGCATTCTAGTTTGTTGGGTGTTTTGGTTTTTTAATGAATTATTATAATGTAGGCGTTTCTGGAAATCAGGAAGTGCAGATCCTGAAAGGCCTAATTGCTTGATACCTCTCCTACCTTTCCTTAAAAGCATTCGCCAAAGAGGCACTCGCAGCGTATTCCTTTCACTCCCTACACGCCGTGAAACGAACTTGACCTCGCATCCTTCCTGATCAGGAAGGATGCGAGGTCACCCTTAGCTCCTGGAATGGCGACACCTGTCATAAGCCGAAATTTCTCCTGTATCTTCATTGTAAGAACCATTTACTAGCTGCTTTCTTCTGTCATTTCTCAAACAGAAGAAGTCCACGCTTCTGTTTGTCTTCACATGCGAAGCTCTACAGACCAGATATAATAAACAGCGTTACGTTACTGAATGTCTTCGACTGTTTTCTGATCTCCAAGCACCCAAGTGACCATATCTGGTCACACGGGCTCTTATCAAAGCCTTGTAAAGTGGGAGAATAACTTCCTTATACCTACAAGTTGCGTTCTTTGCGGCATTGCTCTTATCCGATGTGATGTCATCCGATGAATGGCAATAACCAGCTGCACGAGGAGTACAAAAGAGCCGACAAGAAAGTGAATTGCTTGTCTAGGGAGTCTTTTCCATGTGTGATCAGTAAAAGAGAGACTGATAATGAAGGATAGTACTGGTAGAACGATGGGTACAGCCCGCTGGGAAGGAAATACAGTAGTCAACCTCTTGAATGTGACATCGTGCGGAACTTGATGACATATTACAAATGTCTTCTGGGAATGTTCCAAGATGTTAGCAAAAGAGCATTGATACTTTTTTAACGGGAGTCTTAGACCGGGCCAAATTCCAATGGAGTGGAAAGAGGGCAAAACTGTTCCCCTTCATAATAAGGGAGGTGTTAAGAGTAAGGCTTTAAATTATAGGCCATTCTGCGTGTCTGGAGTTGCGGTTGAATTGTTTATAATTCGGTTGATAAAAGCAACATACTGTTTGATAAACAACTTGGGCTTGCTAAAAAAGCCCATGCGGAAAAGTTCGTGTTTTAGCAGTCTGCTTACTCATGGGAATGAGGTTTCCCATGAGTAAGCAGATTATCACATATAATCAATTAAAGAAATTTCAATAGCTCAATGTTTTCTCCGAGGGAAATTAACTGCGCTTCACTCATTTGCGATTGTACACATTTACGAGAAAAATTAACAATCTAAATAATATCTCCTTAAACTAAACAATTTAGCAGTTCGATAGGGAATTCTTTCTTAATTCACAAACAATAAATGAATATGTAGACTCGCATGGGTCTCTTCCTATCTTGTATGTGTCTTCCGTCCTTCTTTCTTTATTCCGGCGCTTGAGTGGGGTTTCTTTCCTCCGTTCCGTGTTTTGGAATTCTCCTCGAAGCGACACCAGCCACCGATGAATAGTCGAAGCAGCAGGCGGGATATAAGGTAGGCGTTCCAGCATCGTGAACTGCCCGGCAAAGGATTTCTGCATAGGCCTGGTTGCACTTATTGCACTACAGGACCTTTGCGGCAAGATTTCACCTTATCGCCTCGGGATATCTTCGGCTGTGACTGGAACGACGTCGGTGGATGGGTCTCTCCACCCTCCCCTCCGGAACTTACACCTCTGGACTTCTCTCGTGGATGGTTCACTCAGGATGAAGAAAACACCCCTAGCGCCCCCGTGCGAGTCTTGCTAGTAGTTTGGAGAACCCTGTATAATGTTTCTCGAAAATTCACCGACAATCTTACTTCCTTTACTCCTTAATCTTGCCTACGGGCATTTCTTTTTTATTCGCGCCGCGCCCTTTCAATATTGAGCTAGAAGGGCATCTGCGACGGGTCTTGCAAACAATCTTCAAAAGCCATGCGAAATTTTGGGCGATGCTCTTGGTTTCAATACTTCTACATTCCTTCTTAAACAATGAGCGAGTTAATTCCCTTTGGGCTTATTTTGCTTTTTATACAGATAGCTTTACATAGAGAACTAAAATATACATTTTTACAAGAAAATTTAGGTGAATTCCTACTGTAAACAGTCGATGTTTTTAGAGAATTTATTTTGGCAACACCGAATTTTTACAGCACTTCGTGATTTGGGTGTTGTGACCTCACGTGTGAAGTGGAATAATACTTATACCAATAAGTATTATTCCATTAACAGAATAGGACTTTGCCGAATAATAATTCACCCTGCAATGTTTTCAGGGCAAAGTGCACTTAGCAGCATTAAACCGACACTCATTTGCCTTTTAGAATCGGCGCCTGCCGACCATGTTTACTAAGGTTATCCTACCGCTCCTTCCACGTAGCTAAAGAACTCTCGGATTTCCTTCACCCTATTCATTCAACTTCCTTTCGTAGTCCGATTTCGCTTTTGTTTCTGTTATCACTCGCTTGATTTGTTCTTTGGACTACTCATCACGTTTCACGCGATACAAGTTGCATAACGGTTTATTTTTATATTGCTCGTGCTTTAAAGTCATCCATTTCAACCCCTCCGACGAATTCTCAATCACTTGTAGCTTCCTTCAAACATCCTTGTACTGTTAATTCCCCGACCATGTACTTTCTCATGCCATGGCAGAGTTGCAAGCTGCCTTAGTAGGTTATCATAATCAATCGCTTTATAGCTGCACGTTTTGTCCCTTATAAGTGAACGTATGCTCTCGCATGCGTTGTCACTTCGTGACCAAACAGTTACTTTGCTTACGAGTCCGATTCTCTGATGTTATTGTATCTAATCTAATATTCTTGCAGTAATTTTATAATTATCATTGAATTCATTAACCATAAAAAAAGTATCAGTAAAAATTCTAGACAATAATAACACATACATACAAACACCTGTCCTTATAATGACTGGCTTAAAGGGGCGAAGCAAGAATGCTTTTCATCTTCCCCGTTATCTGTAGAGGACAGTGTAGGGAGAAGATTATTCAGCTATTAAAGCTCTGATCATGGCAAGAAGGTAACACAAATAGCCGAGCTTCGTGGCTACAGCATTGCCATCCATTACCCTACAAGGTTATCCATTGACTGCTCCAGACCACAACAAATCCTTGTAAGAGATGCAAGTTTGTTTATATTAAAAGCTTATATTCTAGAAAATGGTGTTTATTAATTTTTAAACATTTTAATCCGGAATTTATAAGGAATATTTATTTTAAATTATATTCTAATGTATAATATTATTTTTAGAGTAATTTTATTAACAAAATAGATATAATGAAAATTTTAAGATTCTTTCATAATTTTTAATATTTTTTGAAGGCTGCCATTACTTGTCAATCTATTTACGAATGATTAGATATATTTTAACTTCGGTGTAGGCTAGTGCCATCTCCGTTTTAACTTGAGTCTTCCAATATTCCTTACAGCGCCATTGTCTCCTGCGAAGGAAGATTTCATTTCCGTCAGTTCCAACGAGGCAACCCTAAATCTCGGGAGATGGAAACACGGTGGATGCGAAATCACCCACTACATTATCAAATTGAGGCAAAAGTTCCGCAGACCTTGGCGCACCCTGTCCAGTAACGTACCTTCCAACCAATCGCATTTTTCGATTTTTCAGATAATTCCTGCCACTTGGTACGAACTCCAGGTGACTGCCCACAGCACAGCTGGAGCAACGGAAGCGCACTACGAATTCAAAACATTAAATGTCACCGAAGGTAAGAAGAAAATCTGCTTTCTTTTTTGGATGACCTTCAGAGCAGTTAATTTATGACAATCAGAATAAGGTATGCAAATTAATACATTCTCCAGTCCCTGTAGTAAAAAACATTGAGTCATTTTATAACTGATCCAAGTCAAAGTGAGGAAGAAAAACATTTCGAAACGGTACAAAACTGTATTTTAGAAACGACAATCAACTGCATACAAATCTACAATACCTTTCTTTTGTTATGTATGACGTCACCATGCAAGAATGCGATTCCATTGTTTGCTCATGGCGCTCAGCCAGTTGATGTGTTTAATCAACAATACTGTATTATTGCGTAATAGTTATAACGTGTTATTAATATTTGCTGTTAGTGAAGAATGTGAAATTATTTCAGTACTTAATTTTAAATACATGTAACGGAGTATTAAGATAAGTATTAATTAATAGTTCATGATATATTAAGAGTATAACGAAATAATTTTATTAGAATTGTTACGTTATTCCTCTTACAAATAATTTTTACCTTTTGGATTTATTTTAGTAATCTGTTGTTTGGAGAGGGGTTCATTATTAGAGTTGGGTTACCTCCGCTAGTGTTTGCTTTCCTTCCGGTATTCTTGTACACCCTCACTAATAATAATTCCGTAAAAATAGCTTCGTCCTACCTTTTGGTCTGCATAATGTCGTGTTCTTTAGCATTACTTATCTCCTGCATATATTTTCATTTCTATTTTCGGATCCACAGAGAAGTTCCAACTTGAAGCAAATTGCGTTCGTTCGCTCGAACGAGAAAACGAAGCTGCAATTTTGTTTATCCTGCAGCGTATTGTAAACATACCCGCGACGCAAGTCGAAGATCTATCTCGTTCAACTCCATTTATTATCTTGTGTGTGTGTCTCCGGTAAACCATTCATTAAAAGAAAGAACGTGCGCTATTTCTACCGCACCGCTATTGATTGAGATGATAGCCGAATGTTTATAAGAACGCAGAGAAAGAAATGATAAATACAATAGTTCTTGTCCGTGTTCTTGGCTAGTTAAAGGTTCCGTTCGGGGAAGGGAGAAAGGCACGTGACCGCTTTAATTAAACGTTGTAAGGCAGTCCTTCCTCCAAAATGCAGATCCAATTCCCGTGCGATAGTTAGAGATGCAGTTCTCTATTGGTGTGTTGTTGCAGATGCGCTATCCCATTGCCGGACGGCAATAAAGAAGAAATTAATGCGCCCGACATATTGAACTACTTTTTTGTTCTGGATGGAGTGTTTCTTAATTTCGCATTACGAACACGGCAGAAAGTGAATCAATTCCATTCCTATTTAGTTCAGATTTTCCCTCCAAACTCGCGGGATTACCTTCGAGTGCTGCCGTAATTCGCGCAGCTCACTCGCTTCGTTTTTGTTCTCTAATAGCGGACAAAACGTAGCAATCCGTCTACTTTGTTTCTTAAGATGCTTCTCAAGGAAGATTAAGAGCTCAAGTAACGATAAATGAGGAGATTTTCCGCTCAACTGACACGAACAAAAAACTTTTCCAGTAAAGATATATTTCTAAGAAAACAGCGCACTTTCTTTATTAATAAGTAAATGGAAAAGAATGTGGGTTGCCTTCTTTCAATTATTTTTTTGAAACAGAAAAAAGTGAAGGCGTTTAATTTAGTTTCGGATGAATAGCATTAATGGTGATGGCTAATCCAAGGAAAAAAGTTGGCCGCGTGAAGTACGAACAGTCTCGAGCGCTCTATTTACCATTCTTCGGAAGCTATTAATTTTAAGTCTCGAAATTTGCATATCTATTACATACTGCAAGCTATTCTTATACGTACGATACTCGCGTGCATAATGAAATGGAATCTGCCCGATATCGGAACACATCAGATTAATAGTCGTCTGCTATTATTAGTAATACTACAACAAATATGGTAATTTGTGCTGGTTTATCTAACGAATTTTATAAATCTAATTTTATGTTTTTTAAATAAACGAATAACTTTTTTTATATTTATCCCACACGCGAGAGGTACAAGAACCTTTAGTACATCAGTGCCGTGTGTGAGGCAATTTAAAAAAAAAAACAAATGTGCTCATACTATTGTAGAGACAATCTAATAGCCATTACTATGCGACATCGTTGAAGACTTACGACAATGATGACACAAAATCTGCGGAAATTGTAAACCATAATGGCAACTGTTGCCACATCGGAAGCCACCCTTTTCATCGCTTGTTATCTTATTGCCAATGCTTATCCCTGAAGAATTCCTTGAATGGGCCATCGTACCTTCATTGCCGAGTCACACACTAATTAACAAAGTGTAATTAATACGAACGCATCAAGAATTGGATTCCGAGCAGGAAACACTTTGAAATGCTGTGAGTGTAAAGTTGCATGCGTGCATTGTTCTCCTTGCGCTAATGTCAATAGGCTCTTTGATGTCTCGTGCGCTTTACATTCTATTTTAACCGTACAAGGATCGTTTAACACGTCTCGCGGTTCTTCGACCTTTCTTGTATTCGTATTGAGCGCGAGATGTTATTCGAATGCGTCGACGAATGAATGTTTGAAACACCAACGGAGTAGCAGATTTTAAACATTGGCAGCCCAATAGACAAAAGACCGATCCCAGTGAAAAGTTGCGATTTTTAGGTGGTGACGAATGACAACATAATACCCACTTGTTTATACAATAAACAAAGTGGGCTAAACGCATTTATTTAGAAAAAAACATAACACATTTGTCTCTTAGGTGAGACATCGATGCACACTCCATTTTATGTCGTTCAAGGGGAGGACCGCGTTTTCTTTTCCTTGGCAGTGCGGAAAAATTCACTAAGTTTATATCCAAGAAAAATGCCTCGAACATCAGATCGGATGCTGAGTTCTCTCTACTAAAAGTTTGTCTGCTAAGAAACAAGATTACTGCATTAGGAATGAATTCTCTAAAAAGGCTACGTAATGATCGCGAGGTCATCTTATTGAAAGGGGATAAAGCAAAATTAATGCAAAATTTGGTGCATGACGTTATCTTCTGTAACGTCTAAAGTTGACAACGCAAAAATTTAAGAGGACTCGAGGTTAAACTGACTAAGAATAATAAAAAAATTCATAATTAATTTCAGTTCAGATTTTCAGATAATTAGCAGTAATGATTCAATGCAATATACATTAATTCCATATATATTCCTCAGTGATAAGTTTAAAGCCCTGAAGAGGCGGTTTTTCTGGTTATGTCCTTTTCAAATTACAGATTTACTTCCTTCAAACACATACCAGCGCGCGCACAATAATTCAGGGGGTGGGGAATCCGAGATTATCATTGAATGTGAACTTAAAAACACCTTAAATTCTTAAACCAACTTCTGTTTTGTTGAAAGAGGACCAAAACGATCAGGCATAAATATCTTAATTAATATTGGTTAGTCTGGTGATTGTGCGCTTCGCAATCATATACTTGGGAAAGGAATGTCCTAGGTTCGATTCCCGTCGATGACTTGAGGAGCTTAAGGATCTTCCTCAGCAATAGCTAAGTTAGCCGGTCTTGGGCGTGGACAGTAGGGTTTTTTCTCCAGTTTATCCTGGGGTTTTTCATCCCGCAAAGCAGGCAGACCGGCCTTGAGGACTCCACACTACAGGACAGAGGATACACCGGGGTGTAGGGCTGACCACCTTACCCTGTGAACGGTTTCAGGAAGTATTATTAATTATTCAGTTTCCTTGAGCTGCTACCTCTTCTCATCTACTACAATAAGATTCCATTCTAAAAACGTAAAACCTGGGGGGGGGAAGCAATGGGCAACCTCAACGTTGGAACTTGGAACTTCTTTGGGAGATGGACCGAGTCCTTGACTCTTTATCCCTTCACCTGATTTTAGCTTGTGTATGAGAGGATTATTGTGGGTAAACTACCCGCTCATTGTGAGCATTGTAAGCTGTATTAGCTTTATCTTGCGATGGAGGATTTCGGTTTTTTGTGTTTGAAATGATCTGAGGGTTTGTAGTCTGCTGCCTGTTGAATTAGCTGATTTGGGTGATTATCTGTGATTGCGAAGAATTTTTCTGCAATGCCTATCATGTAGGTCTTGATATCTGGAAGGTTGGCTTCCCGGTGTAACTGGAGTTCTCTCATGAACCAAGGGGCATTAAATGCCATTCTTTGTTCTGGATCGTCTGTAATCTGTAGATGTTGCTTTTAGCTGTGTGTCTCCAGGTTGGTGATGCGTAAGTGAGTTGTGGTCTTATCACTGTTTTGCAGAGGAGGATTTTGTTATTTATGTTTAGGAAGCGCTTCCTGTTCAAACGTGGACATAGCTGTGCGATTGTTTGACTTGCTTTGGTGGAGATGCTATTTATATGTGTGTTGAAATTTAGACGTTTATCAAGATGAACTCCTAGATATTCGGTAGAGTTGTGCCAAGGGATGATTTTTCCAAACATTTTTATGCTTGTGTTCGGTTCTGCTTTACGTCTGGTGAAAAGTACTGTGGAGCTTTTTCCTGGATTGATGGCAATGCGCCATCTGGTGTACCAGTCCTCTAATTCGTTGAGTGCTCTCCGTAGCTTGTTTGTGGCCAGATGTGGACGGAGGGATCTGGCTATGATAATTGTGTCATCGGCATAGAGGGCGGTGATGGATGGGGACAACTTGGGGTGAGAACCTTATAGGACTCTTGCCATGACTATCCTTTCTGTGGATCTGATTCCATTCAGTTTTATTTTAAATTTTCGGTTGCTGAGATATGATTTCATAAGCAGAACTAGTGGTTTTGGGATTCCTACTCGGTGTAGTTTAAAATTCAGATCAAGATGCCAAATTCTATCAAATGCTTGTGTTATGTCCAAGAAGACTGCGCCAGAATGTTGGTGCCATTCATACCCTTGGGTGATGTATTCAATGATTCTATAAATTTGGAGAGTTGTAGAATGCTGTTTTCTGAATCCAAATTGCTCTTCTTGTATGACTCGGTTGTTATCTGTTGCCTCTTGAATCTGTGTTAGTATAACGCGTTCGGGTATCTTGCCTACACATGATAGAAGGCTGATAGGCCGATAGTTCTGTGGGAATTGTGCATTTTTCCCAGGTTTTGGTATTAGGAAGACATCCGCAAGCTTCCATCGCTCTGGGAAGTAATTTAGCCGAAGGATGGTATTAGTAATGGCTACCAGATGCATAACCCCTTTACGTGGGAGTAGCTTGAGCGCCTTGTTCCTTATACCATCTGGATCCGGAGCCTTTTTGTTGTTTAGTTTTTTATGATGTCATATATTTTTGTTGGTGACACTGATTTGTTGTTGGGTTGGAGTGAGGTGCTTTGAGTTGTTATTTTACGCACTTTTTTTATGAAGGTTAAATCTACATTGGTATAATTGGGGCTGCATTGTCTTTCTAAGCTGTCTGCAAATGTTTCTTCCTTTTCCTCATCACTGTAGGCGGCTCTATATTCTCCTTGGATGGGGGAAGCGTGTTACGTTTTGAACGAAGCGCTCTCATCATTCTCCACAATGCCTGATCCTCTGTGTGTAATTGGTGTATTTTGTTATTCCAGAGTTCGTTACGGTGATCCTTTAGGGCATACCGAACCTGGTTTGTAGCTCTATTAACTGCCTGCTAATCTTCGGGATCCAGTGTTCTGTGATATTTTCTTCTTAACCTGTTTTTCTCTCGGATAAGACATTTATGTCCTCTGGGAGTTTATTTGGTGGTGCGCATTTGGTTGTATGTGTTACCTGTGATACTGCTGTCAGTACTTGCTTTTCAAAGGTTTTTTCTGCTTTTTCTATGTCTTTAGTGGATGTTATATGTGGTACTGGGCCAAGAATTTCTTGGAAGGCTGAGGGAAGTTGTTCCGGTTAATAAAGGTGGAGGTCTCTTCCGTTAAATCTTGTGTGGTGCCTAGTTGCAATATGATGGGGTTGTGATCAGAACTTTAATTCGTTGACTGCATGTATTTGATAGCTGTGTGCTATGTTTCTTAATATAGCTATACCAAGTACATCAGAACGTTCGGTTGCTCCGTAGTGTGTGGGTTCTGTGAGTCCTATTATTGATATGTTTCGTGAAGTAGTATAAGAGTTGAGTATTCTTCCGTTGATATTTGAGTTTCTGCTATTCCACGCTGAATGTTTGGCATTAAAATTTCCATCACAACGTTCCTTAAAGTCCTTAAAAATGACACTGTCTTAAAGGGGCGAAGCAAGAATGCTTTTCATATTCCCCGTTATCTGTAGAGTATAAGGTGTTATTGAGCTATATATAATATAAAGCTCTGATCATGGCAGGAGGGTAACAGCAATAGCCAAGCCTCAGTTAAAACTTCATTGGCTACAGCATTGCCATCCATTACCCTCCCAGGATGGAGATAGAATCTCATCTCTCAGCCATTGCAACGTTCTTAAAAAGAACTGGGCGATGGACTGAGTCCTTGACTCTTAATCCCATCATCTGAATGAAGAGAATCTGTGTGGGTGGGGTGTTATTGAGCTAAAAGCTCTAGTCATGGCGGAGTAACGGCATTAAGCATTAACCGAGCCTCAGTTAAAACTTCATTGGCTACAGCATTGTCATCCGTTATCCTGGAAGTCCTAAAGAGGACAGGGAGTCAGATCAAACACCAGCTTCTGACATACCGCATATCTCCATCGCAACGTCCCTTATAAGGACTGGCTTAAAGGGGCGAAGCAAGAATGCTTTTCATCTTCCCCGTTATCTGTAGAGGAGAGTGTAAGGATAAGGTGTTATTGAGCTATTAAAGCTCTGATCATGGTAGAAGGGTAACAGCAATAGCCGAGCCTCGGTTAGAACTTCATTAGCTACAGCATTGCCATCCATTACCCTTCAAGGGTATTGGATTGAATGAATCAATCATCGCAACGTTAATCAGCATTTTGATCTTTTATTTTCTTGTATTTATAAAAATGTTAGGTGTAGGATGGATAATATCACATCATTCATATTTGTTTCCAATAAATTCCAAAGTATTTTATTTTATTACATTTTATAAATAACATTTAAACATTTTACTTATAATTATTTCTTAATATTTAAGTATTTTAAATATTTTCTACAAATCGAAAATGATATTACAATCACGTTATTGAAAGGACATTTCTGCTAACTAGGCTACTGTTTTTGCGCTTTCCACTTGTAACGAATTTAAAAATTACTTTAACAATGGAATTTATTTCTTCCGTTACCTGAATTAGGAGCAGTTGTTAGCAATTATTCTGAGATGATCTTTTGAATTAAACATCCTTCTCAGTAGCTTTTTATTAGTAATTAAAGGAAATTCGAATGTTTTGTGGGTATTTTCCCTGCCAACGGTAATTCCAACTTAGCGTATTTAGTTACAGCATTCATTAAACATTTTGATACACCAGTTCTTCCCGGTTTTTTAAGAACTTATTTTTTGTCCTTTTAAATTCGAAATGTTTGTCCTCTTTCTGCTGATATATTATTAATTGCTTTCGAGCAAAGCATCTGCCTTCTAATTTTTTTAACTGTTTACAGTCGCTGTTGTGTTGTTGTAATTTATTATTCCTTTAAAAACATCATTCCAAAAGGTACAGTATGATTTAGAGAGTTAAAAAAATTTAAAAAGCGAAGGCAACAGTTCAAAGGCCTCTGCAAACGCAACTCGATTCCCTGAGAATCTGGCGCACCGCAACTACAGTGGATGCTGACAATCGAACGTGCACAAAGTTTTTCATTGTTGAATATCAAAAAAAAAAAAAGAACGTAGCAGGTGTCTCTCTCTACATGTGCAGCGCCACCAAGTGGTTGGTTATTGAGCATCAGCTAAAGAAAACGACTGCAGAGTCACTTGATGCGAATGATCCTCACAGAATTTGTGATAAACATTTTAATGAACTGATATTTGTGGACAAAGGAAGGTTGGGGAAAGGCATAGCTGTAAACGTCCTTTATAACAACTGCGTATCCACTGGCGCACTCCACGGGGGGGGGGGGGGATGAGTTGAGTAGACGATTTCAGAATACACACTACACATTGCGTACGACCTATGACTGAGCATCTGCAGTGATCGCCAATACATGATACCTGCGATCTCCTGGCCGGCTTGGGCAAACGAAGTAGCGGTCGGAACGCAAGGCGAACTTCGTTCGCAGCGGCCGTGATTCCCGAGAGCTATAGGGGGTATTCCCACCTTATGTAGCCGCTAATTCATAAGTAGGATAGAAAGAAGACACGACACAACATAAATAAAAAATGATTTTTTAATTAGGAAAAGATTTTTGGAAATTTATCTAGTTTTTTTTTTCCTTTTTCGTTTTTTGGGGGCAGGGACCCCCTGGATACTTCACTGCTTCTATCAATGACGATATATGTAATTATTGTATCCAGTCCGCTATTGGACAGTTCGTTTAAAATCGGATTCCATAATAGCTTGTCTACTTCAGCCAAGAAATATTCTCAAAATTGTGAGAATTTTATAAAGGAATGGAGTGATATTGAAATACTGCATGCAGAAGTTGTTTTTAATATTGGGGAAATAACTGAGGAATCCGTTACATTTAAAGTCAAATCCAGAGACGATCAATTCTTAAACTGATTGCAGAAGACATGTTGCTTACCTCCGGCTTCTATCAATCCTCTCATGACTATCAATACTCTCACGTGACTGTGTTGCCAACTTCGCGCCCTGCACTTTCAATAATCACTCTAAGTTACAACTTTTTCCCGATCCAAATCTTTAGAATCTCGTGTGATGCCATCAGCGTGTCCGAAAGTCGTGTTATGTTCATTTCGGCTCCGACACCGTTGGTCGATGAGCGAGGCAACTTTTTTTTGCCTCAGGCCCTCCTCAGATTTTTGCGAGTCGCTTGGGATTCACTTTGATTTGATTCCTTGAACTTTCAGGAGGTATTTTGGTCTTATTTTTGCAGTTCAATCCAGATATTTGCCATCCCCCCGTCTCCCCCCACGATGTTGACATATCTCGTGTACGAACTTTCTACGAACTTAGTTAGGTCTGACGTAGAAAGTAAAAACATGTCTGTCTGTTGCGTGTCGCACACTGACGTCCCCTCGACTCTTTTGCAGCCAAATACGGTGAGGTTTGGAGAAGATGAACGCAGTCTTAACACTAAATGTATTTTTCGTAAGATTCTTAAGGGCAGATTTGGTGGAAATACTGAATGCGCAACACGTAAATCGTACAGCAAGAAAACACATGTAAAATTTTGTGAAAGCAAATAGTTTTGCTTTTAATGCGCCGTATAACATACACACTTTTGGTAGTTTAATTGAAAGGCACGTGATCTATGTTTACTTTAATTATCTAACTGGTTAATTAAGACAATAAACTTTCGTCGTCTGATGTTTTTACAAGCAAATGCTTACCACAAAACTGAGTTCTTCCGTTCAGTTGAAGATTACTTTTTAATGTTATAATCCCACTGGAATATCTTTATTTCATCTTACCCAACCCTTTCCCTTACTCGCATACACATGAGCTTTGTGTATTCTGTCTGTCGTCTTGTCTTAGGGCGGAAGTTGGATGTTGATTTTAATGGTGTTATTTTTAGACTGATTCAGTCGTAACTCAAAGGCTATTTGAGTTATCACTGATTTAACCAATTCAGGTCACTCGCATGAGATGCATGAATCTGTATATCAGCAAACAGGGCTATTTCGTGTAGCTAGTTTCAAAATAATTAACCGTTTTTTTATCCTAGTAGGGTAAGTCCCAGTCATCCAATATGTTTTTGGGCCAACCTAATCCAGGACGTTTCTTTTTTTTTTTTTTTTACACCTCGATTAAGGGATACTTTTCTGACAGTTCGAACGAACGAACAGAAAATGTCTAATACCCACACAATATTTTAAGGAAGCTCACATTCTGCAACATCAACGGAAATTTATCCAAACTTCCACGTCGTCATTGTTCGGTAGTAATAAAAGAGGATAAACTTGGCAAACGAATGTAGAAAGCATGGGTTTCAAACTGAATAAATTCTCAGTCGCACACATTACAGCTTTCATTGTAAAGAGGAAATACCGAATAAGTCAAAGTTTGAGTTCCCTATTGTGGTGTGGCCTTCGTACAACAATAGCCATGAAAGATCTATCGCACAAAAAAATAAAAGAATTTCAGCTAATGCGTTCCGTATAAAAGTTAATTTATAAACGACTATGCCAACTGGAGCGGCAACTCGAGTCACAATGCAAATATTAGACTGAACCTAAAGAAAAACGTCAAATCAAAATAATTGCTAAGCTGTAAAGTTTAGTGGACGCCCTTGTTCATTGACTTTTACAGGAGTTTTTTTTTTTTTTTTAGCCACTTCTGCTTGCAATCGATAAACTACATATTTTACCGGTAGGGTGCGCTTCTGTATATGTTGATTGAACAACAATGAAAATTGTAGTATTGCTAGCAATTAATTTCATTACGAATTGAGTAATGGAAGTTTCATTGTTACCGCCGATTATTATCTTTGTTTTTTTGATGCATTAAAAGAAAAATTAATTTAAAACGATATATTAAAGAGAAAAAAAAAGCAGTCTTCCTAGACTTCTGAATTATTCACACTAGCAGCATAAGTTATAATAAACACTGAATTTTAATGCCGCAAGCGTTCCTTCGTTAAGTAGTAATCACTGTAATTGCTGCGAAAGTACTCCACGTGCATAATTAGGCAGCATCATCTGGATGTAATTGGACTGGTGCCACACAGTGTTCGTTTTTCAGTGTGAAACCACGTAAATGAAACTCAGAAGTATACACGGTAATTAGTAATATGAATTGTTTCATTTGAGTTTGCCAGGTTTATTGCCGGTTGAAATATTCTCTAGAAAATTACCTTTCTTCGGCTTAATAGGCTGTAAGTGCATAATTATATAATTCGTCGCAGTGAACAAATATTGTGTTTTTCACTTTTAAATTAAGCGGTACTACTTTAGGAAATCGGTAGACAGCCCTTCTCCACTTTTCGTCATCACCCTTGTGCTACAAGAGAGGTAGCGTTCCTAATCCTAACGGATATTTATTTGCTCTTGTATGTTCTCTGGACTTTGCTGAGTTACTGGATTCAAAATGGAGTTTTTCCTTATTGTACGGAAAGTCCTTACTTGCCCTAAACGGTAACTAATGCTCCACTCGATGACTAGAACCTATCACGGTCTTTCTTCTGAAAATTTAGGAATTTGCCAAAGAGCTACGCAAGCCTGTGAATGCATAAAGTACAGGATGGAAATAGTCCATGAATATTGAGACTATATAGTTACAATTGATTAAATATTGATTTTTAATTGCATTAAAGATAGTTTTGGATTCGTAAACCATGAATACTCCAATACGATATACTGAAATATCCATAATACTTAGAAATATGGAATAAATAAGAAATAAATATCTCCTAAACATGGATTACTGCCGTACTTTTACTTGAGTGGCGTTTTCTATTTTTTGTCGTCATCTCATTCTGTTCCTTGTTGTATTTCCCAGTCAGATCCAAGGTGTGTGTGACAAAGAAACGTTGACTCTAATGTGGCGTATTTTAAAGACGTTTCATTCTGTTTTCAGGAAGTAAATGCAAACGCAAAGCAGCCATTTCTGAAATGCGACATCAAAACAGAAACTGCTTCTTAACAAACTCTCCCAGCTTTGTCACTAAACTCATATTGCTGCATGTTGACGTTACAAAAACACACAACACGAGTAGTCAACTACTAGCTTTTCTTGAAAAGATTTATTTATTTTTTTTATCAGTAATATAAAATATCCTCGGAGCCTTGATTTTTTTTTTTTTTTTTTTTTTGGCATGTTGCCAGAAAGGTGGGGCATTACATTCTGATCTGTGATGGGGCCATTTACCTCGCGCTGGCACCTTCCGCCTCAAAAAGCAAATAAAAAAAATCTACGGTCTTAAACATAATTAACGCTTAATCATAAGAGCTCTAAAATCCTTTAGGGCCTTCCAACTTTTGATGAAGTTAAGCCAGTCTTCGGATCAATAAGTAAGACTCGTAAACAGCTGTGTCCCAATAGCAATTTTTGTAAGGATTCCGAATATACCCAACTTGAGTGAAATTATTTGCGTACGGACGAACAAAAAGCATCGTGATTTTTGTTACTGAAACAGCAGTTGCCGCTCATTCACGAAATTAACTAGTAGTTCTTTCTCTTCTTTAATTTACTCCACCCACTAAGGCAGGGTTCCCCAAACTGTGTTCCGCGGAACACTGGTGTTCCGCTGGAAACACCAGTGGAATGTTACACCAGTGGAACACTGGTGTTCCACTGGTATAACATTTATTCACCTTCAGCGGAACACTGATGTTCCGCTGAAGGTGAATAAATGTTCCGCGAGAAGTTCTCCTGGAATTTGTGATTTTAGTTTTCTAAGCCTTTTTCATGAATAAATATTTTATAGCAGAAATATTCCGAGGAGAATAATATTCGTGAATATGTCGAAAAGCTCAGACCCAGAACGCCTAATAACATCTGTGTAGCAAACGTTAGTGACCAAGCCTGTATTTTTAAACGTGGAAGTATTCATGAATTATCGTTAACTTTCACACATCGAAACCTGTCAACAATCGGGAAAGAGAATACCGCTGTTTATGACCGATCATTAAAATTGCCTGCAAGCCGATTATAACAAATGGCGGCGTATCCTCTGTTCTCAAAACTGAAAGAAATAACATCTGTGTTGCAAATGTTAGTGACCAATCAGCAAGGAAGTATAAAGAAAATTTTTCCACTGAAATTGAAGATCAAAGTAATCTATATCCGGTTCTCAAATCTAGTAATGCTGGATACTTTCTTCGCAAGTTCGTATTGTAGGGTGAAAGTTTCGAAACCATAGTGCCGTGATTTTTTAAAAGTAATAGACCTACAGATTTAAATTTTCATATGAATAAGAGACAAGGGACTTTGTTTATTTTTGGTGTTAAAAAATCTCGTATTGAAGGTGTTTGTGACGCAACAGATAGTGATTCATCCACCTCCAGCGATCTCCAGGATGTAGGAGGGGAAAACTATCAGAACACAGGGAAAAAAGTCTGCATTCACTCGTAAGTACTTATAATCAGTGGTGAGCTACAAGGGGCTCGCGCGAGCCCTTTGTTAAATTTTTCTCAAATTTGCTAGCCCCTTGTTCTTCTTCTTTACTTTTTATTAAACAGAAAAAAAAACAATTTTTTGAAATATATTAAGCCACAAACTCGTTCGGTAACGTAAAAAAAATTAGTCTATTCGGCTGTGTATAGATTATTTTGAATTATTGTTTCAACTCCTGTATAACGAAAGTTCGAAAATAAATATGCAGTCGTATGGTAAAACCACTAGACAATCCGATGTTCGTAAAACTGTCATCAGCGGGTTGTTCCACTGGACATTAGTTCTGTGTTCGTCAGTACACTGATGTATAACAATTGTTTATGTTTAAAATTTAATAATAATAATAAATTTAAAAACTGTAGATTCGGGAAATTTTTCTTTTTATAATTCTAAAAGTATTTTTACCCGTGAAACATGAAAAGACAGTGAAATTTATTATATTAAATTTTTTGCCGGAAAACAAATAATGAAAAGTGATTCTGCTGATTCTACTGCAGTCGAAGATGAAGTTTGAAGTGAAGATGCAACAAGTTGGAGGAGAAAAGAAAACAATTTACCTGGTTGCTGGAACGAGAAGCAAGCATCGCATTTCTAAACGCAGTATAAGTGGTTAGAAGTTAAAAATGGTAAATTAGGATGTCGTGTTTGCTCAAAATATAAAAACTTAAGTGTTGAAGGAGAAAAAAGTTGTTTTATCATCAAAGGAATAAGTAGAAATGAAAATGGAAACACTACAGACTCAAGAACCGCATCTTTGCGTAAAAAGTTATCCAAACATAATGAATCATTTGCTCATAATAAAATCATAAAAATAAATGAAGAATGCAGCAAATCTAAATTTGATTGACAAACTAAATGAAAAAGAAATTTTGATAACTTCAGAAATGTTTATTTCTGTTTATAGTTTGGTGAAGAGAAACCGACCCTCCAAATTAAAAATGTTCCAGGATTTTCATTGCATTCTAGAATCTCATGAATCAGAATAGTTAAACATATTTCTAAACAAATAAAATTAGAAATATTCTCCAAAATAATAGGGGTAAAAATGCAAAATTTCTATAATAGCAGACGAATCGATAATGTTGTCAATTCGTCTGCTATTATAGAAAAAAAGTGTTTTGGTTATTCACATACAAGTTGAGCTCACTGAACCATGTATGATTTGTGTAGATCTTGCAGAACTAGAAAATACCACCACGAATGTATACATGCTACTATAATTGCTACTTTAAATTCATATGTATTTTCTGATAACTATATAAAAAATCATTTCATTGCATTTTGTTCTGATGTAGCTAGTGTAATGTTAGGAAAGAAATCAGGTGTTGCAATCAAATTTCTACAAAGATTTCCCAACGTTGTGATTTGGCATTGCACTCATCGTTTACACTTAGCATTAGACGATTCGATAAAAAAACATTAAAGAAATAAATCATTTTGAAATATTTATGGATAAATTATATGCTTTTTATCATCAATCATCAAAAAATCAACGAGAATTAAATACGATTGCAGAAGACCTTGGTATCGAAATTTTAAAGATCGGCCGTGTGTTTTGACCACGATGGCAAGCTTGCAGTTTACGAACGGTTCTTGCTGTGTGGAGAAATTACCGAACTTTATGCAAGCATTTTGCATCGGACGATAAATATAAGGGCTTTTTAAATCGACTTCTCAATTTGAATTTTTAAAAGATCTAGCATTAATGATCGATATCCTACGGGAATTATCATATCTGTCAGAAGCGCCACTAAGTCGCAATATAAGTATTATAAGGGCCAACTTCTTAATCATGCGAACAATTAAGGCAATTAATGATTTTAAAAATTCTGTAGGTTCTTATGAATCTAAAATTGATACCATGTTAAAATCAAAACAATTTGAAGAAATAGCAATTGAAAGCAAAGTCAGATTTCACAAACTACCCGCTAGAAACATTACTAAACCCTCTTATAACGTCTTTAAAGGATAGATTAATGCAGCAAAGAAATTTTAAACTTAAAAATGAAAATTATGAGGATTTGGAAGGTGAAGAACTCAAAAACATTTTAAATGTATATTATCCTGAAACATGGGGTATGGAAGAAGTTACGTGTCCATGGTTAGAAAGGGAGGGGGAGATAAGATCTTTAAATTTTATTTTGAAATATGAAAATAAAATTAATTTCGAAAGTGATTTTATTTAAAAAATATTATAGTTACTGTTACTACCATTTTACAAATAAGAATTCAGTTTTGATAATCGCATATAAATAAACAGGACTATAAAACAATGCCCTTTGATTGGTACCGTTGATTATCACTTGAAGTATAAAAACAAAAGAGAAATATAACGTATTTCAATATTATTGTGTTTAAATAATATTTATAAATTTGTTTGCGTTAGAAGTTTTTATGACAAACAAACAAATTTATTTTCTTTATAAACATCCCGCGAACATCCATTAGCGTTCACAAACATCCTCCCGCCTTGGGAATGGACGTTTGTGATTGTCTCTGGAAATACTAGTGGTGGTGGTTGGCGATAGATGGCAGTGGCGTAGTTTTTTTTTTTTTTTTTTTTTTTTTTTTTTTTTTTTTTTTTTTGGCTCGACGATGCGAGCCCTTTCTTAAAATCTCCATAGCTCACCACTGCTTATAATAATATTATAAATTTTTGGTGATCAGAATGGGATATGTCAATGAAAATCGGCACAAATTAATTTAATTATGTTTAATTAATGATCAATTATTAATTAATAATAAAAATCAGCTAAATTAACAATTAATTATTAATTAATGCATTACTAAATAACCAAGGTGTTCCGTGAAAATTTCAGGATTTGTGAAGTGTTCCGTCGCAGAAATGGGAAACGCTGCACTGAGGTGCAATAGATTTGAAATATGGCAATTTTCGCCTTCAGTAGAGTAACTATTTTCTGACCATAAAATTGGGACCCATGATTGAGTCCCAACTTCTCGTCAATTATTTCATTATGGAATACTAAAGGTTGTATATCAAATGCCATCTTCCTTAAAATAAAATCTTCCTTAAAATAAAATCTTCCTTAAAATTATTTTTAGCGATTATAAAAGTGTACTTTTACAATGATGACTTTTGTAGTATGATGAGAGTTACGTCGAAAACAATTCTTTAGAGCAGTGCTTCCCAAACTTCTAGATGGCAGGGCCCCCCTTTTTGCAAAAATTAAAATATTTCACGGCCCCCCCTCGAAAAAAAATCGTAATAGAGACATATATTATTATAATATTTATTGTATTTATATTCGATACAAAACATACACAGCGAATATTGCAAAAATCAAATGCAAATATTACATTTTTTGCCTCTTACCGTTTGGTTCTGAAGACGATGCGGGCTGTTCTGGTAAAATATGAAATACTCTCTCTTTTTTTTTTGTGTGTGTGTCTGTTTCTGCTTCTTCGTGGGATTTTTTTTTTTTTTTTTTTTTATCAGCCACTTATCCATCTCAGGGTTAAATTTTTTAACGTAGAATGGATCAAATAATATCACCACTTACCGATACTGGCACACCACAGACTGATAACATGAAATTAGTGAATATTACCTGAATAAGGGAATCCCCGGACCAGGAACATTTTTCTCTTTTGTGACTTTTCTCCCTTTACGGTAATTCAGCCTAACGCGAAACAGCCGCCAAAGGCAGGTTATTATGATGTGCATGTGATTGGTGCGGTATTAACAAAAGATCGCGCAACCGAAAGATAAAAGCATAGCTGACAATTGAGTTGAAATGCTAACTCTCTTCAACCGAATTCCATATGTGAAACTGTCATGACATTCATTATATATATTACTTAGTTTTAACACTTTTACGAATTTTAACATGTTCGGTTGAATTTTATTGCTGCCTTGGGAAATCGAGCTCACACACATCTAACTAATAACAATAGTTTTTAGTTAGATACCGTGTTTGCCCATGCAACATATGGTTTTGTTTCAGTCTCTACAGCATAGTTTCTATATGAGGGGACATGTGATTCATTAATTAGTGTGTTTTTATCCCAGTTGTCTCTAATTGCACTGTTTGTTGAGAAATATATTACACAGACTCCTCATACCTTATTCACTGGCATAATAAAAGTACTTGTTTTTATTGTCTCTGCAGTATAGTGGTTGTTAGGGCAGGGTGTTGTTTACCACTGCAAGGGAGTTACTATCTCCCCACATGAACTTGTTTAAGCTTTTTTTCATGTGTGAAGTATATGCGAAACTTTTATTGGTAACAGAAAACTAGCTGGGATGACAGTGATAATATAAAACGAGTTTCTTGGAGAGCATTCGAAGTAAATACAATTAACCACTGCTTTGAGATGAAACATGTGAATAAGCAATATTTACTAATATTCATTAAGCGCCGAAATACGCAGGAAGCAAAGTTTGTGAACCAACACCAATGTGTGAATTTTTCCATTAAAATATAAAAAATAACAAAAAAGAAATAAAAAAGTGAAATACGTTTCTTCTAAAATAAAAAAGCTACTTAGTCTTAAAACATTTTAAATTTGTTTTCATTATTTCACGGCCTCCCTCAACAAAGCCTACGGCCCCCAAGGGGGCCGCGGTCCACAGTTTGGGAAGCGCTGCTTTAGCGCACCAGCGCCCAAGGCTCGCTGTGCAGCTAGACGCGTCGCAACCAACAATTGCGGGAGATTCAAATCAAATGCAACAAAAAATTAAACATTAGTATATTAACTCTAAAGAATCGAAACTACTACTAAATTAAAATTAATTCATTAATTAAAATAAATACGGGTATTATTATTCTATTTATACACGCTGTGGATACCTTATGAGCTGTGATACTCGTTTGTTCGATGTATATTCGATCGTGGGAGGGATTGAGGATTCTCTTACGAGTTATAAACTGCTCAAAACGCGCATGCGCAATGCTCTCCAAGAACATGGTGACGGAGTGCAGTACGTACGTAGAGATCAGTTACAATCTTTTTTCGAAATCGCATTGAAACATCCTACGCAATCAAACCTGTCCACAGGATTTTTTTCACCTCTGGTACCGAGATTTGCATGGCATTGATCCTGAAGAATAATAAGAATGAATTGCGTGGAAAAGTATTCTTGGGGTCACACTCAAGAGTAAAGGTTCGGGTAGGGTGTCTTGTCACTTGAGATAAAGAATTTTTATATGGGATTTTCAACCGAAGATGAGTTGGCCAGTCTGAAACAAGGAGGGAGATGAGTGGTTGACAAACATTCAAATAGGCCGAAGAACACACAATTAAGGCGTAATACTCGAACTAAAAACTGATCAGACGGGATATAAACACGACTGGAGGCTTCCATTTTATAGTTTGTGTGTGGTCTACTGATGAAGTGCATCAACACAAACTCAATAACGGTTCACTGATCATAATTTTTTTAATTCACAGCTTAACAAAGGAGAATTTTCTTATTACATACGTCTTACATATTTTCCATTGTTTCCCAATGTTCACAGCTTTCGTAACACGGTGTCAAAGGAATGAACTGACACTCAAAAATGACAATAGCACGCTATCGACAACTTCAAGGCATCCCGATGCAAATAAAAACACTGAAGAAAATCTTTGCTTCTAAACGAAGGACGAAAATAAAGGATCGAGTCCCCAGAGATTAAACCGAGCACTCGATTTGGATCATAACTCTGGGGGATCTTTTTAATTAACATCGAAAGAGCTTAGCATTATCTCCCGAGAATATGCACATTTGACTATCAGCTCGGTATCGATTGCTCAGATCCGAGGACGACATCAAACAAAACAAGCAAAGCTTTGTAACCTTCAAATAGAGTTGTTCCATTATTCGCAAGGAACAGGACCTTTCAGTCATTAATTTACTTCTGGAGACATTGACGGAGTTTTAATTAAGGTTCCTGCCAACTTTGAATACCTGTGTAGATAAATGAAATGCTTTGAATAGTTGGGAGGGCTCAATATCGCCCTGCGATGGAAGCCAGTTTCAGAAATTAGATAGTTTTTGCGGAGGTATTTGGGTAGAAACATTGGCGTAATTAATAGAAGGCGAGATCAAAGACCTGCATACGAGAATGAGGAATTAAGTGAAGATATTTGCACAGTACAATAATAGGAACCTCCAATAGCATGTACTGTTTGAAGGCGATGATAAATAATTCATTAAAATAAGAGATTCACTTTGCTCGGCTTCCTAATTTGGCACTTTGCCAGAACGAAAAAAACAATCATTTGTTTACTTTCATATTAATGCATTTTTCATCCATTTAATTTTATGCTGTGTCTAACTGGATGTCTTTGAATATTCATAGGTGGTGTCTTGCTTGATTACTCTGTAGGAGTTGGAACTCTTCTGTTCTGCCACACATTTAATAATATGCAGTTTAAGTTATTTTTGATAACAAAAGTAACAGTGAAAGCACATGAAGAATTTTTTTTTCTCTCTTTCTATGAAGAAGGCGATTTTATGTTAAAAAAAAAAAAAAAAAAAATGCATATGAAATACAATAAGCAAAAGTGTGGCTATCGGTAGCGCATTAGTCTTGGAAATCAGTGGTTAGGCATTATCATTCCTTGGGCTTCTTTGTGGAAGTTCAACTTAAGCTTATTCACTGAAATCCAACACGATTGTTCCTTTTCAGACATTTTGAATAAAACGTTATCTACTTATATTAGCTATAAATATGATATGAACGTGAACTACTTATCCTTATAAGGACTGGCTTAAAGGGGCGAAGCATGAATGCTTTTCATATTCCCCGTTATCTGTAGAGGACAGTGTAGGGATAAGGTGTTATTGAGCAATTAAAGCTCTGATCATGGCAGGAGGGTAACAGCAATAGCCAAACCTCAGTTAGAACTTCACTGGCTACAGCATTGCCATCCATTACCCTCCAAGAGTATTGGATTGAATGAATCAATCACCGCATCTCACGGTCGATTGATTCAATTTCCCAACCACGTGAACTACTTCTTTTCCCAAAAGAATATCTATATCACAGAACGTTGAAAGAAAAACGTGTATTTATGAAAGTTTATAATCTTCAAAAGTTTTGAAAATAATCAAAAAATTATGAATGAAATTTAATAAATATATATAATTTCATCTTATTCTATAGAAATATAGAATAGTATTTTGGGGGAAAAATGGTATCTACTTATTTAGCTATAAATATGAACTACTTCTTTTCCCAAAAGAATATGTATATCACAGAACGTTAAAAGAAAAAGGTGTATTTATGAAAGTTTATAATCTTCAAAAGTTTTGAAAATAATCAAAAAATTATGAATGAAATTTAATAAATATATATAATTTCATCTTATTCTATAGAAATATTAATTTTATATATGTGAATAGTAAGTTATTTTGCTTTATTTACCTACTAAGGCGATTTACTGTTTTTCAAATTATATCATAATAGGTGTGAAGCATTACATTTATGGTATAAATTCGTAACCACTCCACGTGTTACATAAACTTCTGCTCGGCATATTTCAGGGAGTGAAACTGATTTCACTCCGTGAAATATGTCGTATTTCTCTTCGTCCTCAAATTAACTGTCAGTGTATTATTAGAACGTTTGTATATTTGAATTTCATATATTTAAAATATCCCATCAGAATGGATCAGAAGGAAAGCTGCCTTTTATATAAACTGCATCGAATATTGATAAAATCGCGTTTACTTTCAGAGGTGACGATAAGGGCAACTCAAGACGTTCCAAGGCCGAAGACTTCTCCTCTGGTGACAGATTTGGAAATCTTAGTGCCGGTGGTGGTGTCAGCCGTGGTGGTGCTCGTGGTTATAATCGTGGGTTGCGTCCTGTGGTCCAAGGAAGCGAGATGCAACAACAGAAATAATGGTAGGGATGCTCTCGTGTTTGTGTTAAATAAGCGGTAATTATGAGCGTGGGCAATTCAGTAATGTATGACAGGTCAACACAATTACGAGTATGTACTACAGAAATTCTACACGATACGAGAGGGGTGGTGGTCTGCTACTGGGAGATGAAACTCATCTCCCGCCGAAATTGTTGATGTAATACATTCGTAATACATCAATATCCACCGTAGGATTTGAACTTACAATATTGGTTGGAGAGCCGAGTAGTTCTCGGCCACACAATCGGGCGTTTTAAGTTAATTTTGCCAACTTCTAATACCGACAGAATGATAAAAAACTGTAGATTTGTTGGAGCAAGATGCTTTCTTATAGTCTTACAATAAAAGCTTCGGAGAAATAAAAACGAGTGTCATTTCTCCGATAATATTTCCATGAGAAGAAAAAGTAGATTAAAAGCTGCAATGAAGAGTTATTGATGAGTTACTGCAGACGATACTCTTTATGTACTTACTGTAAAATGGTTTAAGTGAGTTTTGTATAAAAACTGCCTAAACTCATTTATGACAGTGGAAAAGAAGTTCTATTGTTAAAGTCGTGTTCATTGTTAGACTGAAGAAATGTCAATTGGTGATTCTCAATTGCGTTTAGCAATGTTTCAAATATTTAACAATACGAGGCTTGTTCGAAACTTTTCCAGATCAATGTACAGTTGACCCTTGTAGAATGCGTATTTGAACTGCGCGAGTCCACTTATACGCGGATTTTTTTTTTTTAATATATTGGAAAATTTTTTGGAGATTTCTGACAATTTGAAAAAACTCGAAGACGAACCGCGTAGCTTAGAAATATCAAAAAGTTAGGCATGTCATGAATGCATAAAATATATGTAGACACTAATCTATTTTATCATTTGCCACCATAAAGTATACTCAAATCGATTTTAAAGTTAAAATTTATCTAAACTAGAGACCGTAGAGACCATGGCCATTTGCAGTCGAGAGAAATATAAACAAACGTAAAGATGCAGTATTAAATCATAACTGCATAAAATTAACTGTTATTAATTAGTTAAAAATGAATTCATTAGCATAAAATAAAAATTTTATAACGATTCATTCAGTGCATTGTCTAGGCTTCCGCGAAGCAATCCTATCGATTGCACACCATAGGCTACCATAAAGCAATCATATTGCTTCGTTATCAATGCACGAATCGTTATACTACCTGTAAACAAATATGAATTTCTTTTTCATGCTATCTTTTCATTTTTGATGTCTGGTGTTAGTAATACGTATAGCATGTACAGTGTTTTGTATCGTATAAGACAATATTAATGTAGATATTGACAGATATCCGATTCATCTTCTAAACAGACGACGTAAACTTAGGGTATCGATAAATACATTACTGTAAATGTAGTTTCACTTCCTTACGCCTTTCTTTAATAACATTTCTTTTCTCGACCTTACTTTATTGAAAGAATACAGTGTATAATACACATAACATACAAAATACGTGTCAATCGACTGTTTGTTATCGGTAAGGCTTTCGGTCAACAGTAGGCTATTGGGAAAGTTTTGGGGAGTCAAGTTATACGCGGATTTTCGAACAACGCGGAGGAGTCGGCATCCCTACCCCTCCGTTGTTCAAGGGTCAACTGTACTTGCAAGCGCAAAGAATAAGATTTATGGGATTCGGAGCTTTCGGAGGCTTCAAAGTGCGAGTCCGTTCTGCAGAAGCACACTTTTCCCCCATCGTCCACCTACCTTCTTCCCTGTTAGAAAGGTTAACCAAAATCCATTTACAGAAAGTCCAAAAAATGTCTTCTTCGAAATTGGTTGGCCGTGACGTCATCAGGTCTGTGGTCTTTCAAACTTTTTTAGCCCCGCGAACAAAATTTAACTGCTACCGACTGTCGTTCTTTCCAAGAACGTTGCTGCAAGTTTTTGGTGCCCACCTGTTTGATTAATCAGAATTGAGTCCTAAAACCTATTGAGAATCCAATCTTTCAGAACTGCTGTGCCCGCCATCGCTGATCCTCCAAAATTTCCATAATTTGCAGCAAATCACGATTATCGCTGCCCAATTTTAAAACAAAATTCATCATACAATTTTTCCGTGTAGTTTTAGAGATATTTAAAATACCCACGAAACAAAACATTAAACCTATTGGCTCATGATAACTGACTTTGCAATGAGACCCACAAACCTGCACGGACGTACTCCAATAACAGCGAGGACAGGGTTGACTGCATTCAATACTTCTTGAGCAAACATCAGAAACGATAATAATTCCATTTTGTGATGTCTAAATTTCTTTCATTTTTATCCTTCATAAAAAAATCGATTAATTTAACAGTCACGCAACTAAATTTTGTTCTAAGGAAACTACAAAAGCCAGTTGCAAAGTGGTTCGGAGAGAAGAATGGGAGGTAGAGAACATCAAAATCAACCATATTCGCATAGGAAAGCATGACCGAAAACGTCACCCGAAAGTGATAGGTGGCGCTGTTCGCCAGCTCTCCAGGTGAGCAAGTGGGGCTTCCTCATTCAAGCTTTCGACGTCGTACGAAGAACATGCGTCGTTTTACGAATGCTGAGATGGCAGACATGCACCTCGTTTACCATATTATGTATCCAACTACTATTGAACTGTTCAGTTACGCCTAATAGAGTTAGTTACACTATTAGTACCTTCCGAAGGCGTTTCCGGTCATGCTTTCTTATGTGAATATGGTTGTACATATTCATATTATGACAGATTTGGGCTAAGGATTTTTTTTTTTTTAATTTATTCATTTTATATATATTTTTTTATTTTAGATAGTCCGGAAACCCTCCGTTGACCAAACATGGAACTTTTTGAACCTACTTCGGTGTGGTGGTCTCACACCGAGCGGTGAAGCTCATCTCCCACCTAAGGGGTGCATAGGATAGAAGAATTTGGAGAATGACTGAGTAACGAACTCTTGAAGTAGTCTATAAATACACTTCCAACACCCTCCCTTCTTTCTATACTGTGAAGCTAATTAGCAATAGAGAAAAATACGTCCATTTCCTAAGGCTACAGGTGTAGAAAGAACTGCCTAATTTAACATGCTACGCAGACCTGCCAATCCAAAGTATCAGAAATGTGGATATACTGCCCTCCCCCCTCTCCTTTCCCCCCTAGCAAACTAAGCGCGTTTCAGTTTCTGTACGACAGCGCATAGTCATAATTGCAAGCCCGCTTCGGCCTTGGCGAACACTTATTAAAAGTTTTAATGTAAGCCAGTGCATTGTTAGGGAGCGAGCAAGAAGTTTAACGGATTAATTAGCTAACTGAAGTCCCCTTTCTCGGTGACTAGGCGAGTGATTGATTATGGAATTGCTGATAACGTAACGAACATAACCTTGATGAGGGCGCTGTTTGGTAATTAGCCGACAGATAAATGGATGGGAATAATACCATTGATTAATACGATGCTCCGACTGAAACTTAGCTCACAAAAGCGGAAAAAAAGCCTGCTAGGAGACACTAATTTAGAAACAATGAAAGTGATGCCCGCGGGGGAAAAGAAAAAAAAAAAAGATTAATAATGAGACGCCGTTCTGTTCAAGACCACAATGACAGCATATTGTGAACTTCTTTCTTGAAAAAATGATTTTGTATTCTCCATTTAATGGCGGAGAATATTTGCAGATAACAGCAAGTCATCGGATTTTGTCTTGGCATTAGAAAAACGAATCGAGCCATGTTCAGCTTCGAAAGACATAAATCATAAGATTGCCGTCCTTTAATTACTTGCTAATAACCGAAAAACACGGTGTTTGCTACAAGTCAGCGAAGTTTCATTGACCAGCGTGCAAATGAAGTACCTCCGATGTAGTTTTAAAAAATCTAATGGTTACTACCTGTATAATAGAATGTGACATGTATTTACAATACGAAGCCAAACTTAAACGTCGCTCTCTCTATTGTGACAATAGGCTTAACGTCACTGCTTACCTCAACAATAGCTATTGTTGTGGTAAGCAGTTAGTAACAACTGAACATCGAAAAATAGACGACTGTATAGAATTCTATTCAACACACGGCATTGATAAAATGTTGGTTTTTATAGCAAAAGTAAAATGTAATGCTAACAGGCGTACCTGTTAGACGTGCTTTGCCTAAAGGTAATTTTGGATAACAGCATGTTATTGTTGCATTCACAACAAAAGTGTTATTATATGATGGAAGCGAGACAAGCATCGAAGTTCTTGTTCGAAGGATGTGGAGGCTTGCTGACTCTTTTAATGTTTTTGTATTTTCGAGACGAAAAGGAGGATTAAGTAATTGTTTACATTACGCCGAACTAAAGACTGAAGCGAGTGTATTGTGTTTGTGAACTGTTGCTGTTAGGAAAAATCCAAGATGCTGAGAGGGAAGACGGAAAACTATAAACAGAACCAGAGTGATGAAGGACGCGAAGAACTCTTCTCTGCTTCTGGGTTTAATACAACATACTGACACCTCATGCTCTTCATAATCTTGCTGATATTTCTGAATTATATTTTAAATAATGCTCTTTTCTCAAAAATAATTTACCCGAATTTTTTTATTCTTTTATTTATTTATTTTTTTTTTTTTTGGAGAAAAATATTTTTAAAGAAATCGCTACTTTTTAATTCGAAGTGCATTCTCTGTGTTAGTCTTGTGATGATTTGTTCACTCGCTTCTTCTTTTCTCGTCCAGTTGCGATGAGAGGCTCCGTAAACAAGCACCCCACCGAATTAGCCATGAAGGAGCTCGCCAGTCAACCTCTCGACTGTCTATCAAGCGAAGACGGAACACAGAGGTCATCATCGCAGTCTACATCTCATTATCCGTCGGGTCAATTAGTCTACGGACCAGCCCGAACAGGTACCTAAAAGTGTTTTTTATTTATTTATTTAAATTTTAAATTCAAAATTAATCTTGGCTATCACTTTGAATGAAAAGCATTTTAAAATTTAAAATATTAAAGCTTAACCTCTAAAAATTAATTATATATTTTCATCGTCGTTAATAATAACTGTAAGGTCCTTAGAGCTGATTAATGAAAATATCCATGGTATATGCTTAACCGGAAATTAAATGGAAGCACGAGATACGTGCTACAATCAAGTTTCTGGTCGGAGGTATCGAAATATATATATGTGTGTACAGCAAAATGTGTTAAATATTAAAGCAAAGTAGCATAATACTCATTAGACACTTGAGATTATTAATACACCTTTTTTTTTATTAATATAATTTTTATACAACAGCAGCACACATAACAGCACAATTACACTTAATGCAAATCATTATTTGTAATTGCAATTTTTGATCAATGTCATTAACGATACGATTAGTGAATTGAGTCATGTATTTGTTGATTATATTACGAAGTGCAAGTAATTGTAATCGTGAATTCAAAGCGCTCCGTTTGAACAAAGTTGGTGTATTCTAAATGCTGATTTTGTTATTTTAAAAACTGTCGATAATATTTAAGAATCAGAGTAACTCGCAAGTCTTTCCACGGCCGGTAACAGACGATTGTAAATAAACTCCCGCGAGTAAGACTTTACATAGACTAAACTCAGACGATTTAATCCAACACTTGGATAGAAACCAAGCACTTGACCTGTTCAAGAAATTGTTGAAGTTAGAGACCGGTTTCCTAAACCTGTACGCACTAACAAACGATCCAGAAGGCGAAGAGGCGTATACAGAAGGAGAAAACACAAGTTTCTCCAAAAAAAAAAGAGTTACGGAGGAACACACCAGCAAAAGACGTAGGACCGAAGATGACCACATGGACTAGGACTCATCTACATAAGACGTACCAAGCAAGAAAGAAAGAAAATGTCTCCCATCCTTAATACTATGAGATAAAAAAAAAATAGTGGACCTTAGCTCACTGATCTTCAAGGAACAAAACACCGCCTATTCCTCGACCAAACACACGAGGGGGTAAAAATACACCCTACTGACTGCAGCCTGATGACCAAAATGATGGACAACTCTGAACTGCAATACCACGCCTTCGCTCTAAGCGAGAGAAAAAACCTGAAGGAAGTCTCCAAGGGCATCACCTCAGAAGAAATCACAACGGACCTCATCAACCAGGGCCTGACCTCAGTCAAGGTCAGCAGGATGTATACCTTGACTGAGGTCAGGCCCACATATAGAACAGATAAAAAAAAAAAACTAATGCCTCTAGTGCTCGTCGAAATCAACAACACCCAAAAACAGAATTACGAGCTAACCGTAGTCTGCGGTCACAGGATCACCACGGAACCATTCAGAAAAGAGCTTCAATAGGGCAATGCCACAGATGCCAGAAATTTAGCCATGCCTAAAAGCTAGACAACGCAGAATATAGGTGCCTAAAATGCAGCGAAAACTTCCCAACCATCACCTGCACCAAGCCATGAATCACACCGGCCAGATGTGCTAACTGCGGCGGGCCTCCACCAGAAAAATAATGGGGCGGTAAGAACCCCCCCCCCCCCAACTCGGCCGGTCTAAGCAACCGGGATGATCATCCTCCAACACAAAGAAATCCAAACCCGATACCGCAGGAAAGAATCCAATCTCTAACCAAAAACCTATGCGGAACCAGTGCGATTAAAGAGTACAGCACTTAATGACCAAACAAGCCCCAACCTAGCAGCAATCTTGTTTGTTTCGCTAGCCACCATGCTCCGAGAATTCAGCAAAACCAGCCCATCACCGACTTCCACAAAAAGATTCCTTCAAGGACCTCACTCCATTCTGACGGCCCTCAGTCATGAATAGAAAAAAAATATCCAACTGAACCCCCCCCCCTACTTGATCGCTGCCCGGAATGCCAACGGTCTTACCAACAAAACAAGATACTGGAGTTACAAAAGTTCGCCCACAGACGCAATCCCGACATAATAGTTATCAATGAAACTCACCTCCGACCTGCAAATAACCCAAAACTAAGAGGGATACTCCATGTACCGATCAGAGAGACAGACTCCGCATCAGAAGCGGAGGCACCGCCATCTAAACCTATCTAAAGCACAATACCACACCAGCCCACAAACCATCAACCTGGAGATAACCGGCATAGAGGTGCACACCAACAACGCTGGCAGACTCAAGATATACGCAGCCTACAACTCACTAAGAGATGAGTTGTAGGCTGCGTACTTCCCCTACTGATGTCAGACTTGAACGCCTTCCTTGGCTCTAGAGACTCCTCCATCATAGCAGGAGACTTAAACGCCAAGCACACAGCATGGTTCAGCAGCAAATCAACAAAAATGGTCGCACGCTAAACAACTATACAACACAAAATTTTGCAGTAGCAGGACCCACGGAACCGACCCATCACAGCCCTCAAGGAAGATGAGATGTACTAGACATCGTTATCTTTAGGAACATCAGATATCAGTATCAACGAGCTATCGTCAGAGCACAACCACATCCTGCTTAAACTAGGCACTGAGGATCAACTCTCGCCCCTGCACTCTTTCATAGCATGGCACAATCTATCGAAAATTCTCCCAGAACACCGCGGCCCATCACCCACAAAAAAAGAAGAGATAGATGAAGCTGTGAATAACTTAACAAATCATATCAGCAAAGCGCTAGCAGCAGTCACCGAGACCACAATCACCCACACGACCAGCCCGCTTCCAAAGGAAATCATAGGCCTAATCAGATCAAAAAAACAAAGCCAGAAAGATACAACACAAGAGCCCACAAGAGAAAAAAAAAATCCTAAACAAGATGAACAGCGAAGTCAGAGAAGCACTTCAAAACCACAGAAACCATTAATGGGAAAACAAGCTAACAGCACTCAACCCTGAGGATCATACAATCTGGAAGTTCCTGAGAACCCTTCTTACCAAACTTCCCCCCACCCCCATGCAGGCCAAACACGGTATTGCACACACTGATATGGAAAAAGCCGAAGCTCTCGTTCATAACCTGTAAAAACAACGTAGATCGTTATATGAAAACATAAACATTAACCTCATTTACAAGGTTCATCAACAGGTCCAACGCACCTTAAGGCCACCCAAGGATAACACAGAACGCATCACCCCTACTGCTCCTGCAGAAATAATCAACATCATAAAGCATCTTAACAGCAATAAAAGCACGAGATCCAGATGGCGCCACCAACTAAATCATAAAGCTACTTCCACGAAAGGTGCACCTCGTCAACATAACAAACGCAATAATAAGAATGCAGCACTTTCGCACAGAATGAAAAACCGCCGACATCATATCCATAACGAAGGCAAACAATGATTCCCCTCCCCCCAAAATTTCCCCTTTGTTATTGTCCTATCAGCCTACTATCAAATATACGAAAGGTCACAGAAAAAGTCATCCTCGCAAGATTACAAGAAACAACATAAACTGGGAATCATACCAAATGAACAATTTGGCCTCTGAGGAGAGCACAGCTCAGCAAATCCACCGAATAGCAGAATACATCCCAACAGATTTGAATTTGCACACCGGCGCGGTATTCCTAGACGTCGCAAAGGCCTTTGACAAGGTCTGGCACCAGCGCCTTCTCTGTAAGCTCATAAAAGCAAATATGCCAATAAATCTAAACATTAATAAAAGCATACCTCTGCGAAAGAGCCATGCAGGTAAAAATCAACGAAACAGTCTCAACCAGGTGCAAAATCTCAGCAGGAGTTCCACATGCCCCCCCCCCCCACTATTCGCAATATACGTCGCGAACATCCCATAAAACCCGAGGACAACCATCACAGCCCTATACGGAGACAACACGGCAATACTAGCAAGATCTCCCCCCGCCCTCTACCTGGCAATTCTTCGACTCCAGGATAGTATCACTACACTGGAGAAATGGTTCTCAGACTGGAGGATCCAAGTAAATCCCACAAAAGCCCAGCCATACTATTCTGCAGAAGGCCAGCAAAGAACACACCGAACTCTTCGGAGAAATGATCTCATGGCAGACAGGAACCAAACATTTCGGAGTACAATTCGACAAGACTTCGATTTAACATCACATCAAACTCATACGCGCAAAAACATCCAAAGCCATAGCTGAACTCCACCCCCATGATCAACTGCCGCGGCAAAGCAGATACACGAAACAAGCTGCTACTCTACCAGATGATGATACGCCCCGTAATCACATACGCCTCCCCAGCATGGAGCCATACCTCGAATTCAAACCTTCTAAAATTGCAACGAATACAGAATAAGTGCCTGCGGATGATACTGGATGCCACATGGTTTATTAGAAACACCCAGATCCATCGAGAGACCGGAATCCCATACGTCTTTCCGCTCCTTCATGACCTTGCGGAAAAGTTCTTCTCAAAGGCAAACATGCACGCAAACCCACTAATCAGACAAGCCGCCAACTACAACGAAACCGACCACTGTAAAAACACAAAAGATCCAAGACAATCCTGCTCCCAGCTGAACACAGCCACCCCCAAAGGGCGGGTAGCTGTGTTCATCCCAATGTTTCCTTACACAGACAAAAGGGAATGTGAAAAGCATGATTGCTTCTTCACCCGTCTAGCCAGCAAAGTTGTTGTTACTTGTATTCGTGTACAGACTTCAGTTTCTCTTGATTGTAAGTGATGAGTCCACCACCAGATTAAGATGTTGCTTCAAGAAACAAAAACATGAAAACAAAGAAATGAAATATATTTTGAGACATTGGTGACTGACAACAAGAGCGCTTCTTTTTTTTTTTTGTATTAATTTCCTCTCTCAATCAATTTTAATACTAAGTGAATTCAAAGATGGATTCCTCCCTTTTGGTGTGTGTGTGGGGGGGGGGGGAACAAGTAACTTGCCTCTTTCCGAGTTCCCAAATGTCTGTGAATTGTCTTGTTCTGGATATTAAAAGTAATTATTTGAATTATTAAAATTTGGAATATTAAATATCTCTTTGCGATGAACATCTCACAATAAGAATAAAATATTCCTTAAGTGAATTTATTAAGGAAGGCGAGTAAAACATGTCCGATTCTCACCCTTGGAAATTTCAACCTTTTGATGTGCGAAAGCGAATTCTAATTTTGCAATGAAGAAATCCTGATAAGAACACGTAAAAGAATCGCAAATATAATTTTGTGTTAACTCGTTAAAGTGGTTCACAATGCCTTCCCCCCCTCCCCCATCCCCTTATTGAACGATTTAATTATTGATTACACGCGATAAAGTAACGTGTTCAAATTCATTTTGAGAAGAATGCGAATCGAAAGTAAGTCAGCAGCGAACATAGAGAAAAATGTAAGAAAGCGAATGACCGTAAAAAATGGCTAAACAAAAGGTCATGGGAAGATTGATGAAAAATAAATATCAAGAGAAGGTGGTAAAATATTCTGAGGCTGTTCATAAAGCTTAGAAATGTAGGAAATAGTATTTTAAAAAGGATGATGAAGAGGACAGGAAAATTGAGGATAAAGATGTTTTAGATGTCTACAGTAATTGCTTTGAAAGGTTGCTAAATGAAACAGGCAGTGACAGCATTGTGGTAGAAAACTCCCAACAGGAATGCCGTTTGGAATATATCCATACTTGAAGTAGAAAAAGCCATCAAAGGCTTGAAATGTGGAAAGGCAGCAGGAGTAGATGATATTCGACCCGAAATGCTGAAGTGTGGTGGTATAAAAGTCTTACAGTGGCTGCACTGCATAGTTCAGAAGGCCTGGACAGAGGGTGTAAATAGAACATTATATCAAGCAATACGTACTTTTTATTTGAGTTAGAATTGAAGGAGGTGCAGAAAGATGGTTTGATGTTAAATCAGATGTGAGACAAGGTTATCTCCACTGTTATTCATTATCTATGTGGATCACATTATGAAGGAAAGTGGTATTAAACCTAGGCTTAGCATACGTCCTGGATTGAAGGTATGGTCCCGGCCAGTTTGTCATTTTGTCCCGGTTATTTGGTAAAAATTTAAAAGTGCAGCCTCGGAAAATGGCGATTAGGCAACACGAATACCCCACTTTGACTCTGGCCTGTACGCTGCGTCGCAAGTCATTGTTGAGCATGCGCAATCTTAGTTGAGTTCAGATTGTGAGTCGATGTTTCTTTTCGGCGTGTTGTTTGTGATTTTTTTTTTTTTTTTACTTAATTAAATTAATTTAACCCCAAAATGCCAAAAAGAAACTGTGTGTTTACGGATGATTTAAAAAAGGATTATCCTTTTTTGAAAAAAAGTTTGTGGTCATATTGACACAGTGAAATGTGAACCGTGCTCTTCAGAATTTTCTGTGGCTCATGGTGGGCGTTCGGACATAAAACATCACTTGACATGTGTCTAGTAGCGGCAGGAACTTCTTCAAAGATATTGTCATATTTTAAAGGTGCCGATCCAAGTGACAAAGAATTTTTAATGGCTGCTAAAGAAGCAACTTTTGCATTTCATGTTGCTATTCACAATCTCGGCTTTAAGTCTGCCCATTGTTCATCTAAATTGATATCAAACCTTTTTGAAACAAAGTTTAGACTGGGTAGAACAAAATGTGAAGCTGTCATTGTTAATGTGATTGAGCCACTGTTGTTTCAGCCACTTTGTGAAGATTTAAACAAAACAAATTTTGTGAGGATATCAATTGATTCTTCAAGCAGGAAAGAAATTAAAACTGTGCCACGTGTTGTGCGGTATTTTGCACCAGATTGTGGAGTAAAAGTTAAACTTTTAGACTTTCAATCAGTTCCCGGTGAAACTGCAGAAATACTGATAATTTCCGCATTTAATATCAGTTATGAAAACTCTTAATATAGCGAACAAAATTATGGGATTTTGTGGAGATAACTGCAATACCAATTTTGGGGGTGTAAAACGGAGAGTAGTAAACAATATTTACAGTCGATTGAAGAAGGAACTAGGAAGAAATATCGTGGGCATTGGTTGCGGTGCTCACATCGTTCACAACAGTCTTGAAACTGCAGTTGATGTTCTACCTATTGAAATAGAAGCTTTAGTAGTCAAAATTTATAAATATTTCCGCATTACACGGTTCGAGTCACTCAACTAAAAGCGTTCTGTGAATTTGTAGATGTAGAGTATAAAAAGGTTCTTCAACATGGCAACACCCGTTTTCTTTCGCTACTTCCAGCTGTTGACAGAATACTTGAAATCTATGAGTGATTGAAATCATATTTTATTACACAAGAACGCTGTCCGGTGATGATAAAACAGTTCTTTGATAATGATTATGATGAAATGTATTTGTGGTTTGTGCACAGGCAACTCAAATTGCTTAACAAATCTATCTTGATTATGGAAAGGACAAAAGCGAGTGCAACAGATATTGTCGTTGAACTTAGAAAATTAAAAACAAATCTTGAGGAAAGGAGTGATAATAAATTTATACCTCAACAAGCAAAAAAGCTTTTTAGAATACTGGAAAATAATGGAAGTATTAATACAATACTACAAGAGTTCGCAAAATTTTATGACCGATGTCTTTCTTACATTGAGCTTTGGAAAAACAGTTTTGGTGGAGCAGAATCCTTTACTTGGATAAACAACATTGAATTAACTTGGTGGGGAATTTAAACTTCAGGTGAAAACATTAATGAAACTGTTGCAAATAATGCAATAAACATGCTTGAACTGTTTGATGAAGTGGTGATTGCAAAAGCTTTTTGGTCGGCAAACTATGACATTTTGAAAAATACAAGTTGCGAAGAAAAATGGATACAACTATTCAGTCATTTCAAAGAAAAGAACATTTCATTGCCCATCTTGTCCAAATTATAGAATACATTTTCAGCCTGCCAGACACATCTTCACCTGTTGAAAGGATATTCTCAATAATGAATACCATATGGTCTGAAGAAAGAAGTAGAATGGCTGAAGCAACAGTAAAGGCTGGATTGCGCTGCAAACCCAATAGTGAACTAAGCTGTAGTGAATTTTTCGACGCGATTAAAAATAACAAAGAATTTTTAAAGAAAGTTCACGCTAGTGATAAATATTAATAACGTTTTAAAATAAGTTATGTTCAGTTAAGAGTAATTAAAAAGTATTACTACGAAATGTTGTTGTTTGTTAACCACTCCGTTATTTAGCCTTTTGAATCATAAGTACTTAGCGTAGGAGGCGTTACTTTCTGTTTTGAACCAACTCGCAAAAATCTCCCGGTTTGATAAAAAAAAAAAAGAATTTATGGTAAGTCTAATTAAACCTGATATCAAAATTGACGATGTTAATCTTAGCATCTTTATGCGGATAGTGTTATACCTCTGAATAAATTCGCTACAAGTCTTCAAGATTTCCCGACTAAATTGAATAACTGTTGTAATAGATATGGTATGAAGGTCAGCAATAACAAGGCGAAGAGACATTGAAAATAATCAGAAACATTGAAAATGTCAACTGCGTTGTGAACAGGGAACCTGTGAAACAAGTAAAACATTTCAGCTACTTAGGTACGATTTTTAGTGAAGATGGTAAATTAAATATGGACACACGCGCAGACAACAGAATTAGTAAAGCGAGTGTGTCAACTGAATGAACTTATATGGAGTAAGGAAGTCAACTGAATGAACTTATATGGAGTAAGGAAGTCAACTGAATGAACTTATATGGAGTAAGGAAGTCAACTGAATGAACTTATATGGAGTAAGAAACAAGACAGCTCTCAAACCAGATTTAACTTACGGATCTGAGAGCTGGGTCAGAAGTAAAACACTTGACCAAAGACTAGAGACCGCAGATATGAGAGTCCTGAGAAAGATTAGAGGCGTGAACAGATGGCATCAATGGCAATATCATTGATTAAAAACGAGGATATTAGGAAAGAATTTGACACTGTTAGCATCCAAGAATGTGCGAGCGAAGCTAAAAAAATAATAGTTAACCAGTTCTGGAGATTTCTTCTTTTTTTTTTTTTTCATGTTATCTAGTTAAAGGGGCAGAGAAAAAGTTCTCCAGCAGGTGCATTAACACCCAACTAACTGTTTGCTGTTTTCCCTTATTGCTCTCTCATCTTAGGCACAAAAGAAGAATTTCTTGGATTTTCTACCACCTCCCGGATCATATTCAATCAAATCTTGCTCTTTTCAAGGGAATCTTCAACTTTGGTGTAATCATCCCCAGTCAATTGAAAATATTTTTGAGACCAATAAAAGCTACCCCGGTTTAAACACACTCTCGCCATTGTGAGACGGCAGTAACCAGTCTGAGTATTTCTGGATCACGTGACTTTTGATTGAGAAATTGCTTTATAAAGGTTTATTGCCCTTTTGTAAAAAATTTTCTGTTTGGTGTTTTAACTTACAACCCTCTTTCATTACACTTTTCAACTTGTGACGAGAGAACGAAATGATCGCCTTTTTACTTACGTTGGGCAAATGTCATACAATATCACTGTCATGTAAAACATACTTCATCTATTGTCTCTTCAAAAATAATCGTGAAAGATGATACAAGTTCTATTTTTGTGCGTAAGTAATCAAAGTGAAATGCAGTACTCAAAAAAACCCCATCAAAGTTTATTTTTCCAGAGCCTGCCATTAACAAATTATTCTTAGAAAACTAAAAAACGACTGGTGGAGTCATTTGAACACGCTAAGACAGGCCAGCAAGCAAAAGCCGTAAAGATTTCATTTTCAGTACAAGACGTGCATCTGAATATAGAAGTGAAGTGGAGAACGGAGGTTTTAAGATGGTGTAGAATAACAAACCTTAAATTACACTTTTCTTTCCTTCCAAATTCGCGGTAATTTTTTTCACTTCTTCGTTTCGTTTCAAATGAATGCCTCCTTTGATTTTTTTCCCTAATTTCAGCACCTCCAATAATTTTATTTTAAAAAGAATTTTTTTATAATAAAAGTAACTTCGCCAGTTTTCTGTGCTGCAAGAACAGATGCCGACAAATGATTGTTATCGAACGAGTCCGTTTGAGATCAACAGAATAGAAAGAAAGAGAAAACGAGGTCATAAAAAATGTTATTACATACAGATCAGGTTTGCTGAATTTCACGAGTAGTAGTTGAAGGAAAGCCATTTAAGAAGAGGAATCAAACGACAGAACTTTTAATGTCTTTTGGATAAATGACAAGAGACTCAAATGGTCAAGAAGATCGTCTTTTATGCCATTGATTATAATGACAGCGAAGACAACCGCCGTCTCTCTCTTGGCTACTATTTTAGGTCAGCACACGTGCAAAGGGTGCACACTAATTATGGCTGTTATTTCCACGGGTGTGTGGGGGGGGGAAGTGGGCGTAATTACTCTACCTTTTTACTTCAACATGCCGTGTCATGTCTTAGGTGCTTCACTTTTCTTATTCTTTGCCATTCTCCACGAGGACACAAAAGTTTTACCAAAAGAGAAATTAGGTCAGGATTTTTTTTTTTTTACATTTTTGTGGGTAAAAAAATGCGGCTATCTAATCTCAAGGTTCTTGACGAAGTCGTAATTCATTGCTCTGATTGATCTTCCTCGTTGATTCTTGTAGGTAAGGCGATAAATCAGTTTGATATCATCGTTATTTTAATTCGAAGCGGAATAATAAGATTTGTAAAAAGTGGGATTCGCTTTTACTCTTCCGTATATTTGAAGAGTTCAACTTGTGTGAGAATTTCAGTCCGCTGTTGAGCGGGGATTTCGTTGCACAACTTGGACTGCGGTGGAATTAAGTAACAAAATTATAATTGTATGGATTTATTCGGTTCAATTATTCCTCCTTTCGGCAATAGTGTGATAGTTTTCATCACGTGAATATTAATTTGATTTTTCGGGACCTAAACGACATATTTTATTATTAAAATGTTAATAATAAAATCCAGGAAAAGCAAAAAGATGTAGATTTTTTTTAACGGGTTCGTGAGATGAGCAAGGGGGAAATGCTGTTGTGAATAATTACATCCCAGTGTTGCAGATGAAACGAGGAGAATATGCTGTGAAATGTATTATAGCTCGAACAGAACCGGTACGATTGGTGATTACGTGCATAAAGTAGCCCCGATATTGAATGTTAATACAGAAACACGCTTGGCCAGCGATTTTCAACCGGTGTGTTGAGGCACATTGGTTTGCCGTGCAAGGTTCACAGGTATGCCGCAAGATTTTGATATCAAGGAATAAAAATTGATGTCGAAGGAGTTTTTTTGCGCATTTTACCTACAAAGTATATGAGGAGTCATAAGGTTTATATTGCATCGAAAAAAAATTGTTAAGAGTGAATAAAATTTATGATTACATTGACATAATATAGATTTATTATACCTTTTTTATAGATATGCATCGCTGTACGTGTTTACGGGTTGCCCCCAGTTGTGCGACAATGATATAATACAAATCTCAAACACGAGATTCGACCTTGGCTGCTTGTTCAATATATTCCTCCCCACTACGTACGCCCACACCCCAACCTATTAAGAGATTTTTTTTTAAAGCAATTACAGTTGTTGGTCAACCGAATCGCACCTCTCTGGAAGTTGATCTCCTTACTGAACTCGATTCATATTTCAAAGAACAGTTTTCAGACATCCAATGTGCACATTGCCACGGGTTCTGAATACGTTTTGAAATTTTTTTTTCGTTTCGTAATACACATTGCCATGTCTTCAGTTTTCGACTGTTGCCACTGCGTCCGGCAATTGACTGAAGGACGCGGTGGCAAAGGCAACAGACGCTTTGTCATTGAATCGTTTTACAAATGCGGAAACGGTCATATGACTTATTTGGTACTTTATTTGGTTGAATATTTGAGTTCATACCAAAGCAGTAATTCAGTTGCGGCGATATCAGCTTTCATTTTGCCTCTGAACCCTTGCTCTAGACGGGACGCTTAGTTTCGTTTGAAAAATAAATGGAGGTTATTGGGGGAGGGGATGGGCTCGTGTCTTATGACTGCATTTATGTTATGTATTTTAGCTTTATATATATTTAATAGAGAAGCAGCTTTTGCACTATGCGGAAAATACTAGATTCACTTTTTTGCTATTTTAGTAAATCCTTCTTTATTAAAAGTTTAATTGTGTGATGCGTTACATAATAAACTAAACATAAAATTACACTCGAGTTCATAGAAACCGCATCACTTGCTGTAACTATGTTTTTCGGTAATTAAATTTGAATGCCTATTTGAAAAGGGGGGGGGGGATAATTGTCACAAATAATGAAGAAGGTAATATAACATTTTTATTTTTGATTAATATTTGGCTCTTTTTAGTACAAGATGTGACATAATTAGGAAATGATAACAAACTTGACAAATTTGCAAATATTTCCAAATGGAGCGGACAATGATATTTTCACTGGAAAAACAAATACCGTTATCAAAATTTAGTTCACCTAAACAGTTTTACTAACATTCAAAGCCAAAAATTCTCTTTTTGCTGTTGCTGCTTGACATCGGCGGGGCATTGAAAAAATCAATTTCCTGATGGATGAAACTGTCAATTCATAATTCTATACCCTTATAATGGCTTCTTGAAGCTTCCGAAGTGTTTTCGACTTCTTCTTGTGTATTTCAGTCTCCATTTGGTACCGCAAATTCTCAAATGGGTATCTGGGCTGTTTCCATGCCACGGAAACAGTCGCTGAATTCAGTGTTCATTGAGCCACTTATTAACCTGCAACAAAAACTAGAGCTTTTTAAAGTGCTAAACTCAATTCGTATGGTACATTTTAGCGTTATAATAGCATTACTTACACTTTTTGCCCTATGACAAGGACAGAGTCATTCTAAAAGATGCAGTTCGTCATTACGATAAACTGGTCTCTGATAGTAGGCAGCAATTCTTCTTCTAAAATTTTCTGGTGCCCTTGTACATTCACTGAACTTTTTGTGAAATGCAAGCGACCGACAACGTGATACGAGATGCAGCCCCAGATCATCTGACTGGCTGAGAATTTCACTGTTGACACCAGACAGTCAGGGTTGAATTTTTCCCCTGGTCGTCTTCGAACTGTCTGCCGTTGGCGCTGTAAGCTAAACATTTTCTCGTCAGAAAAAATTACTCTTTTCCACTGATCAGGGAAAAATTTGGTATGCACTTCGCACCGATTTAGCCGAGCCAATCTCACTTTTTTTGGTTAATAAGGGTTTCTTTTAGGGTGCCTGGCTATCAGTCTCTGTCGAATGAGTCTTCTACTCACAGTTAGTTTGCCACAACTCCCGTTTCAGTTCGCCGGACGACGCACGGCGATTCTTGAGGCAGAACCACTTCAGAACTCGATCTTGGCATGGTGTAGACAGGGGCCTTTTTCCTTTCAGCAGATCCGATTTCCTCTTTCGACTACCGCAGTAGAGTAACTACAGGACACTCTTTCAGCTATCTCTCGGGAGGATTTGCCTTCTTTGTTCAAAGCTTGAATCGCACTTTTTCTGCTAAGTGTTAGTGCACGTAACTAGCCATAGAGATCTCGGCACAAACTGCGAAATCTAGCTCTTGCTGTCTAGTTAGAGCATAAACAATTCTGACGCAATAGCAGCAACTATTACATTATACAGAACCCCGTGGGAATGATAGATGACGCAATACAACGAAATATCGAATGATAAATCAATAAAAATGACCGTTTAACTACTAAAAGCTATATTTATGTAAGGTGATGCGGTTTCCATGAACATGGGTGTATCTCCGTTTACTCATTTGTTCAGTATTGTTGCTAGCTCGTGTTGACGAATGAATGCAAGATTCAATTTCGACTTTTTGTTCAATATTTTTGTTAACTCATTTGCGTGTAATATTTTATTTACTCAATTTGTTTCGATATTGCCATTGATGTTTTCAAGATTTGTTTAGTAATATTTGGTAGTTTGTTTACTAATGTTCGATATATCTGTTTATTAATCTGAGATTAATATTGTGTTGATGTTTTTTTTTTTGTTCAGTACTTTTGTTTACTAATTTCTGCTCAATATTTTGTTTATTAATCTGTGTTTAGGTTTTTCTATTGATGTTTTTATATTTGTTTACTGATTTTTCTTCATTTTCTTTACTTATTTTTTATTTTTATTGATTTTTTTGTTCAATATTTTTTACTAATCTGTGTTCCATTTTTTAATTTTACTACTTAATTTTAAAACTCGTACCGATTAGAACTTAGTATTGGATATAATTTTTTAAGGATCACTCGAGGTCATATGATCGATTGTTGCATCATCTCTTTTTACAGACGAAGAGGAGGAGGCTCATCCCTACGCCACGCCGTACGACACTCTGCCCGTGCCCGTCATGGGAGAGACTCAACCAGGAGCGTCTGGGATGCGCACCCTCACTCAAGGATGTAAGGAGAGATGCATCAACAACATATATTCCCGAGGGCAGGTACTTGGATTTGTATGACCTACTAGTAGTGATCGAGGTGGTGCACAGGAGAGAAAAAATAAAGTTAGTTGTATGCTTAAATGTTTACCGCTTTTGCAATTAGTAAATGTGTAGCTGTTTATCAAGTGTTTATGACAACTTTATGTATCCTTTACAAATTTAAAACGAAGTCAGATCTGAAACTGAACAGCCAACAATCGCACTAGTATTCTCTCGTTGTATTGTTAACGTAACAATTAATACACACTTGTATAACAAACTGTCTGTTGGCATGCGCAAATACCTCATAAATTCCAACAATGCTTGCTTTACTGTCATTTTTATGAATTAACAAGCTCAGAAATATTAACAATTTGTTAATATTAATGGGAATAAGTTTCATTTAATCATGTAGTTGACATTTTATCGCTTCTTAGCTAGTTTGACGTAGAGTGAATGAATTGGGTTTTCTTTATTTATTAGTTTTCTTGATATTCACAAATAAAGCAACAGATAAGCGAATGAAATGCCTTAAGAATGCGTTGAAGTTTCTGAATTTTTTTCTTACATTATTTTTCATATTCTGTAGCTTTCTTCGAGTATTTTTACACATAGTCGATCCTCTTATGCTTTTTAGTCGTAGAAGATATGACTAATAAGCAAAAAATAAGGTCAAAGTTCAAGTCAGAGTATTTCAATTTTTATAAGAACAATTACTTAGTTTAGGATTAAAAATTCTTTTTGTATCTGTTCTTTGTACATATTAAGATGTGCATATCTTAATATATTTGTGATAGGAATTTTCAATTGCTTGATGACTTTATATATAATTCTAATGGATATTGGATGCAAATTATTTAAACTGTTTCCAGTATACACACTTTTTTTTTCCAATTTGAAATATGTGAGAGTCATAGAAATTCGCGGACATCAAAGTTGTTTAGATCAGGATTTCAATGAAAAATATATCTACTGAGATTTCGACATTTTCCAACCACACACACACACACTTGATTGCAGTATTCCTATTGAATTGCAGAAATGTTGTGTATGTAGAATGTCACGTTACTGCGTGTCGTGAGTACCTTTTGTGTGCGCTTCTGCAGAGTAGAGCGACGTGATTGATTTTCGGTGTTGTCTTTAACGTCAGGTTGGGTTAAAGGTCGGTTGATTGGCTGTTTACATCGAACTTTATGCTGGCGTTTCATGTTGCTCGACGGATTCAACAGCCAGGGCATAATCCTGATGGGTCAGGTTTCAGGGGCTTTTAAGCCGCTTATCACATACGGAATAACTGAAGTTTGGGTCATGAATGGGTCGCGTTAAATTATCCTGTAATTTATATTAATATAAATCCCCTTAACATTGGGGATTTATATTAATGCGGTTTACAGTATTTAGCGGAAAGAATCTCGAAAGAGTAGAGAGAAAAAATTTAAAAATAAATAATTGGATATACTAGTGAGGATTCTTTATTAATTTAATTTTAAAATGTTCGGGTCTCATATAGAGATGGCAGGTTTTTTCCTACCATCTCTATATGAGACTTTTTTCCCCCGCAAAAATGTATACCTCCCAGGAGAATATCCACAGATTAGAGGCGTAACACAAAGCAACCTCGTGGCTTCAGTTTTGCTATGAGATCGAACCTAATTCCAAACAACAGCTGCCAACGTGGTTTATTCTCGTTGCCAAATACGAGGAAAGCCTCTTTTTTGATGCCGGGGGGGGTTGTCGGCCTGGAAAAAACTGCCTTGTACACCACCAAATAATTTTTAAACTTATTGCAAAAAGTGTCACAAAAAAGAATGAAAGAAATAATTTTATTAATTTTAAAGACGAATTAATCTTCTTAGTCGTCAGAAAGCGAAATGAAATACTTCGGTACTTTAAAATAGACTGCATGTGGGGTGGGGGGGGAACGAGTGGACTGAGTGTCAGAATTCTTGCAAGGAAATGTTTACGTAATGAGTGGTATTGATAAATATCTTCCGCAAGAGTTACCGTGGTAACCGTATTGTTTGTTTAACAACTAATCATTCGCGGCATTCTACTGAAATTGTCCTGATTATGACGTCATATTCATTGTTATTACTACTTTTCTTTATTATGAACAGTTAAAAAAATAAACAAAAAAAGATGCATGTAAAAAGTTAATTAATATTGCAAATATTGAACATTAATTTATTTTGTTTGTTTTGTTTTTTCCCGGTTGCCGAAGAAATCTTCGAGAGAGCGGCCCTATGAGTCACTGATGTTGCCGTCTGCTCAGTTTCATGTTTTGTCCCCATACGGAATGGAGACACCAGGAAATGGGTGACAGTCCATTGTGTACATCCCTCTTACTGATTCACCTGAACTCTTAGTGTACAAAAAAAAAAAAAAAAAAAAAAACAGTCGCGCGAGCAAGAAAAATCGCGAAAAAAAAAAGTGGTGCACGTGAGACAAAAAAAAACGCGTGTTTTTTCCCCTCTTTTTTACGTTAATTTTTTTTTAGTTGGTGTGCACACAGTGCTCGGAAGATTGTTTTCTTCGTGTAATTTGGAACTGTTCGCTTCAGACACTTCAAAAAGTGTGGCTTCAAAAGCTTTTCTCTTAATCTCAACTCGGTTCGTCGAAAGGAGCGATAGTTACGGGGATTATTTACAAGTGACAAGCCAGAAGTTGTCTAATTTGCGGTTATTATGGACGTGCGATGCACATTAATCGATCAAGTGATGGGTTGTCCTCAAACAGCATTCGTCGAGGCCGCCATCGACCGCTATTCTACTCCAATATGAAGTTTGTGTCTTCTTCACCTTAAGTATTTCGCTTGTCTGCTGAGTTACTGCGTGCACTCGGTTCTGTTCAAATATTTATATGAAATGCATCTGAATTTGTATATTTATTGAGGTGTTTTTAAATCTGGTTTATCTTTGTTTTATTTTTTCTCGTTACAAGTGAAATGTATGTACACGTTTAATGCGTATTGTTAGACTTCCAAATGGCCTTTTGTCAGAGGTTAATTCAAATATCGGTTTTATAATTAAAATAAAATTTTTGAAGTATTATTGTATTGCTTTTTTTAAATTCACATATTCACTCCCCCCCCCCCCCCCTTAAGTCATCCAGAAATGTATAACTTTAACCCTTCCAATCCCTAATATTATCGTATACTGGCCTTGGCCATCTATAGGAGACGCCATGTCCAAACAAACATCTCATTACATTGCTAGCTTAACAAAGAACTGTATTGCTATAATCAGTATTGTTAAACAATTCTGATTATAGCAATACAGTATTGTTATAATTCGTTATTGTTATAATCAGTATTGTTAAACAATACTGATTATAACAATACAGAAATAACACGTATAAATTGTTGGGATTCAATGTATGGCTTTTAGAAGCAAAGTATGAACTAAATAGAAATACTCAAAATATGCTGCAAGTAGTATTTTAATAATAACTGATCTTAATATGTAGAAAAATGATAAATCGTATGCTCATAGTAATAATATGCACATTAAATGAGTTAGTGCGTAGGCCATAAAGAGATTACATGTGTAGGTTATTTTGATATATATATTTTTTTATTTTCCTTTAAATTTTCACATTCAAATTATGAAATGTGATTTATATATAATTATGAAATGTATTGAAATGTTTTTTTTTTAAGTATATTGTTAAAACGTATTCTTACGACCTTAACGATCATATTATTAGTATATTCAGATGCTTCATCAGATACGAATAAAATAAAGTATTAAAATTTTTATTTGAATAAAAAAATTTAAATAAAGGATACATCTTAATCTGCATCGAGAGAAAAACGCAAAAAAAAAAACGTCACATGGCGGCGCTTTCAACAGCAAAAGTATCGCCACAATTTCTTTTTAAAAGTCTGTTTGCATGACATGTATTTTTAATGATTATAAAAAAAAATCACTTATTTACTTCAAAATATCATAATAAATGCAAATAATGATCTTGTAAGGAATGCAGCATTTTAATAACATGAAGGTGCGACTCTTTTTTTATTGCAAGCAGCACTTATCTCAGAAGGTGCATTTTTTATTTCTTCAGGTATTTGTTTTTTTTTTTTCTATTGAATATTTCTTCTTGATATTTTGTGATTTTGTAAAAATGTCTTTTTTATTATTATTTATTTTATTTTTATTTATTTATTATTATTTTTTTTTTTTTTGAGAAATCCACTACACAATTAAATACATCGAAGTGACTTTTTCTCCGCACGCGCTCAATCGATGTTCGGATTTCTTCACGAACAAACTTCTCAGCAACTACCTTAAGTTTAACTGACTTTCGCTTGATTTTTTTATGCCCTAGAAAAAAAAAAAAAAAAAAAAGTGATGTCATGCTCACCTTGGAGCATCAAACCCATCTTTTAGGTCAACTTTTACATTTCTAATAAAGCTCCATTTTATCGATCGGCAGAGCCTTGAGCTGCGAAGAATAATTAAAGCGTTTGATTTCATCCGACTGTTTTCTCATATAGTTACGCGGATTACTCGCTACCCGTTCACTCTAACCTGCCTTGATCCGGATGTCACTCAGGCAGGGGCAGCCCTTAATACGCGTGTCATTTATCAAAGTTTGCAGTAAGCCGTGCGTCACTTAGCTAAGCCACCTTATCCCTTTGATTCCCAACTGGGTATTTTTTAATCCAAATTAATTCGCGCTTGAATACATATCTCCGGTAAAGTAATTACTCCCAGGGGTTGCTGTTTTGGGACCCTGCTTAAAGTGTAAGCATCGTGTGTGTCCAATAATAAGATATCAGCACGTTCGCAAATGCTGTTGGTTCCAATATATATCGGAGCTGTCAAGGAGGGTGTGCGTCTCTGATAAGTCACTTGAATAAAGAGCTTGACACACACACACACACACACACACACACACACCATAGGGGATTTCGGCTATAAAGCAAACCCTCAGTTCCGTAAAGTATTCGCCACTGGGCTTCAGACAATGAGGTAAGCACAAGAATCCATAAGTTCTCACTGTCAACTTCTCAAATTGCAAGGTACACAAACTTACAGGGCTTTTCAGCTAAAGATGGGAGTTAGCCGGTCATATGAATGACGAAGAGGAAGGTTCAGGTTTGGAAAGGACACAAATGTCGTAATATTAATAACAGCAGTCGCTACATAAATCATTTTTAAGCCATAGTATCGTGAATTGTACATAATATGCTCTTTAATTTTTTTTTCTATTATTCGTCCAAATTGCTTCTCAACATCTTGTGAAGCGTTATTTTATATATCCTTTGCCATTGGAAAAATGGCAGAATTAAAAAAACAGCGGAGCGAATGCATCACGCTCTACTCTGAAGTTCCCCTTTTCAGAACTGTATTAACAAGCCTGACGTGAGATGGCGCTACAGCCGATTTTGGAAATACTGTACAAACTTAAATATATTTAAAACATCAGAATTAGTTTATATATTGAATGTATAATCATAAATTCGGAACTTTTTGACTGACTGCATTTTAAATTATATAACATTTTAGTTTTTTTTTTTTTAAATTAACATTGCATTAATAGTACAGCTTGAAAAAAACCTGGGTAGTATCTGTTCTTAACAGATGTCTTTATTAGGCCTAATATCGTGCTCACATGGGTGCAAGATTGGAGACGTTAAAAAGGTCTCATTTGCTCAATACGATCTGCAGGAAATCGTTTCCTGCAGATCGTATTGACATATTTCCTAGTGCAGCCATAAGCTACACTAGGAAATATGAATCAATTACTGCTAAAATTTATTTTCTTTGTTCAAATAGCAACAATCTTTAAGTAATGTTAGCCACGATAGTTAAATTAATTGTTCTTGTGAAATAATATTCATTGACAATAATCCTTAGGAAGGCCAAATAAACTCGTCTTTGCGATTTTTTTTCCTTCTTCAATAACTTGCTGCGCCATATAGGGATGCTCTGGCTGCGCTGATTTTATTGAAAGTCGGTCAATCTTAGCTTAAGTGCACATTTTCTTCTTTAATAAAAACGAAATTCCCGATAGAACAAGGCCGTCTAAACCATAATTTTATTATTATTATTATCATTATTGTATTTGCACCCGCACATAAATGTCATTTCGGCTTAATAAGATACGAGATAAATCCCAAATAGGCTTGGCCAAAAGGAACCTTTTTGCAATAAAAAGCTCAACGGTGCAATTACGGGGGTTACATCGTGTCAAGCAGCTGCCTCTCAATCTGGATGACTGCAGTGATAACGTAGTGCACCGACTGTTCGAAATCCATTAGCATCTTCACATACCTGCAGCTAGGGGGTGGGGGGAATCTACCAGGAAGAGATCGAAGTGATTTGTGCATCCATCTGAATGAAGTTAGATCCCGGTCAGTAGTTCAACCCACCAGACGAACATTAGCTCGAGAACTGTCGAAACACCTACTGCTGGGGATCCCCCATCGTGTCGTGCGGCAGTAATCATTTCGGTAGCACATATCCGATGCGCCGCCTGCATGGATGTCGTGACATCCTCACGGAGACGGCATGTAGTTTGGAACCTGTAGGCTGTACTGTCGTATTTTTTTATATATATATTTTTTTCAAATGAAGAGAAAGTAGCCATACAGGGGGTGGCAAGATTTTTCCTCCCGGAGACCATAGTTTCTCATCCCTGCAAAGGTAAAACACAGCACTGTATGGCAACTTCATTTGAAAAACCCTCATAAAGACAACAGTAAACGGTAACAACAACAAAAAAAAAAAAAACCGTAGCCTATGGGTTCATATAACGGTGACCTTACTCCCGGAACAGCGTTACTTTGTAACTTGTTGACACAGAAGATGGTGGGGGAGGGGAGAGGCTTTTAGGAATGCAGTGAGGGTCGATTCCATAGAATACGCCACACTTTTCTGCAGCAACCGGATTGTCTGCTGATGTTCGATGACTTACTCGGACTTCTCTGATTGGACTACTGCACGAGTTGATTGTGTTGTCAGTGCTGGGACACCCCATACTCTTACCCTTACAATGCATCCGTTTTCCATAAACTGCGTGTTAAATACCTAGCAATTAAGGATATGACTGAGGGGGTGGAGAGGAGTTTGAGACACCATGCACGTGGATAATTATGACTATTTTAAATTAGTATTATTCATTCTGACTAATTTCCATTCCACTAATTTCGAATAATTTCCATTATTTTCTTTTTATAAATCCGCACAAACAAGAAACTTATTTCATGTAAAAAAAAAAAAAAAATATATATATATATATATATATATATTTACCGGGTGATCCAAAAGTAACAAAAAAAGGAAAAGTTCAATAATTCGAAAAGTATAGACAGTAGAACGATGTGGTTTTTTACAGAAATGCACAGAAAGACATGGGATTTTTTTTAATAACGAAAAATTTTATTACCAGAATAGTTACATTTGCCACCGACAGGTGGCGCTTCAGTTTGTCAGTAGTTTGTGCAGTGGCGCAGCACATTTGCAACGCAGCTAAGATTACAAATGTTCAATGTGACGGCCGTCATTCATGAGAATGAACGTCAGGCGTGGCACGACACCCTGCACAGCATCGAAGAGGGTTTCAGCTGTAATTCCTGTCACATGATGGCGAATAGCTTCTTTCAACATAGCCAATGACGTCGCCCGACCTCTGAACACCTGTGACTTCAAGTAGCCCCATAACCAAAAGTCACAAGGTGTAAGGTCTGGTGGCCATTCGTGCGGAAAAGAGCGACTGAGGACACGGTCACCGCCAAATGTCGATTGCCGTAGGTGCTGGACAGGACCTGAGATGTGTGGAGGTACTCCATCCTGCATGAATGTTATACTATGGAGCGCTTGCCTCTCTTGCAAGGAGGGAATGATGCTGTCTCTTAAAAGCGCTGCATAAAGCTCGCCTGTGACAGAAACAGTTCGAAATGTACCGCTGCGGACTTCCTCAGAGAAAAAGGGGTCGATTATTAATGACGCAGTGAACCCACACCATGCTGTCACCTTTGGCTGATGCAAAGGGGTTTCCACAATCGCGTGTTGGTTCTCTCTCGCCCAGATGCGGTAGTTGTGCGCATTTACACTTCCATTAAGCGGAAAGTGCGCCTCTTCAGTCCACAGGACATTTGAGAGCCAGTCCGCATTGTTTTCCATCTGTTGAAACGCCCAATTTGCAAATTCATGACGTCTCTCGAATTCGGTTGGTTTCAGTTCCTGTACAATTTTGTAAGGATACCTCTTGAGGATGATCCTGAGTGATCGCCACACAGTCCCGTACGAAATGCCAGTTCGTCTTGAAATTTCACGCGCACTGCATTCCCCATGTGCAGGAGCTGCCGATTGTGTGTCGGTCTCGTGTTCGACTTCGTGCACAACTACAATAGTTTTTTTGGGTCTCCCGCTTCTTGCACGTGCTTCCAAACTGCCAGTGTCCTCAAACCTTTTCATCATAGCTATCAGTGAGGAACAAGACATCAGTCCCTTTCCATTTCTAATACCCCGCATCTAACGATAAGTGCTCAAAGCTGCACTTGCACATTCGGAGTTCTGATAATACAGCTTAACTAAAAGTGCTTTATCTCGTAACAGGCCTCACCTTGGCAGAACGTTTAACTTCGGTAATAAACGTTAAATGCTGAAAGTTTAACTTCAGTATTCACTACATCTGAAATTTACGCACCTCACGGTTTAAATAGCGACAGGCAGCAGCTCCGGGACCGCCACAGCGCCACCTGTCGGTGACAAATGTAACTATTCTGGAGATAAAATTTTTCGTTATTAAAAAAAATCCCATGTCTTTCTGTGCATTTCTGTGAAAACCGCATCGTGCTACTGTCTATACTTTTCGAATTATTGAATTTTTACTTTTTCTGTGGCTTTTGGATCACCCGGTATATATATATATATATATATATATATATATATATATATATATATACTGTATATATATATACACACACAGGGTGATCCAAATTAAAGTATTCCTGATGAAGACCTTCTGGAGCGCCACCCAGTGTTCCAAATGCAACGAAACTTTCCAGAAATATATTGTAAGTCATACGAAAGCGATATCTGAGGGGGGGGTCCAAAATTCGCCACCAGGGGACGTAATAAACACCAGACGCATGGAATTTGCATATCACGCAACTCGGTAGTTTGCCAGGGTGATTTTAAAAGATGTCACGGGATTTTTCCCTTGATTGTGTTTTTTTTTTTTCCAATAGAGTCCACAGTGATGGCACTCACCTTGGCCCAACTTTGCTTTGCTCGTGAAGCTGTTCTACCTAAACTATTGCTATGCTGTTGCATCACTGCATGAATTTCGTCCCCTGAACAAATGTCGATGAGGTCCGCTATCTCCATGTGCTCTGCGAAGAACGATTAGTCGTTTTGAAGAAACAGGACCGTTGGGAGTTTGACCTGGCAGAGGTCGCAAACCAATCACTTCACAATAAGTGAATGAAGTTGCTACTGCCGTTGTGGAGCAGGCTATGAATGACGGCGTTGGTTCTTGCAGTGTACGTGCTGCTGCCTCAAGACACGTGGATGTGCCTTACACAACTGCCTCGAGCATTCTACGGAAGATTCTGCATTTCTACCCTTTCAAGATAACCCTGACACAGGAGTTGAGCCCGCAGGACTGGAAGTCGACTGACATTCGCTTTAACACTCCTTGCTCGAGTAGAGTTGGACGCTGCGTGACTGTGGATGAGACTCGTTTTAACTTGGACGAAGCTTCAATACCCACAACTGCTGTGTGGGGGCTAAGCCACACAAAACCCCATGCAGTCCAACAAATCCCTTTGCATTCACAGAAAATTACTGGCTATGCGGGTTTACAGCAAAACAGTTTTGTTGTGCCACAGCTACAGCAGTAACTGTGCATGGATTTAGTCATTTTCATGCAGGATGGGACCCCTCCGCACATCAGTCAATGCGTACAGGAGGTTTTCACGGAAGCCGGAGTGATCAGCAGTGCGTTTACCACTCATGGCCTCCTGTGACTTCTTGCTCTGGGGATTTCTCAGAGACAGGGTTTATCGGGATCATCTGATAACTAGCCAGGGCTGAAAAACAGCACAACTCAGCATGTTCGCAACATCGCAGTGTGTTCCACGGCAGAACGCAGCTGCCGTGGAACACACTGCGCAAATGCATTTTGCGACATACTGGGAAGGGCAGTCCGCGAATGCATAACAGAAGTGAATAAAAATCTATTACTTATGTTGTGTCGCTTTTCTCCTTCTTACAGACGCACACACACAGAAAAATGACTACATCTACATTCAGTACATCACAGAGTGTCCCCTGGTGGTAAATTTTGGAACTAATTTGTTTCCTCGGATATCGCATCCGCGTGACGCACGATGTATTCCTGTACAGTTTCGCAGCATTTTAATCACTGGATGGCGCAACTGTGTTCAACTTAAAAAAATAAAATCTCACCAGATGACACTGCAATCAATTTTACTGCTATGGGACTCTCTTAATTTGAGCCCAGAAAGGTATAGTTTGGACTGTCAAAGCAGGTTTCGCAATCCTTGGCGCACGCACGATGCTACGACGAATTATAATCTTTCCCAAGTGGGAATGACTTAAAGAAGTCGAAACCCTTCCTCTAATGACGTCATGCTTGGAATGCAATGTTCCGACCGTAATTCTTGTTAATCTTCCTGCGTCAACGCACCTTACGGTCTCTCCGTTAATAAGACCCCACGTGATATTCTGCACCGAATATCGCATTTCGTGTTTCATGGAATATTACGGCAAGATCCCGTGCATTATCACGAGCATTATTCTGTCTCCCAACCGGCATTCACTTCTAGCGACACTTTGCGGCGTTAAATTTTGCCCTCCGCCTTCCCCACCATAATTTCAACCCGTCCAGCTCATTTGCAACACGAAGCCGTCATCCGTATTGTTCGCCACCGTGTCGTGCCATCCTTAGTGTCGTCGGGGCTTAGATAACAAGCATTTAGACAGTCGTGGGGATGAAAACGAGTCCGATCTGTGTCAAGGAGGATGCGATGCCCCCGCGTAATCCATCTTGTATCCGTGCGAGGAATGTCAATGGAAAAGTCAGGCACAGTTCGTCGTGCGTGGCGTATCCTGCCGACGCCTTCCGCTGCACGTGACTTTTCAAACTTGACCGACGTACCACTATCGATGTTATCCCCGTACAGAAACTCCAGTTATCTCGCTACGGTGGTTCATGAGTTGACCAGTCGGCACGAGATGCAGCGGTTATTGAATTGTCTGTGAATAGAGTTTTTCTTTTTTGATGCACGAAGTGAAATATTGTTTACTTTGGATAAAAAAAAAAAAATAGAAAGTCTGAAAAAGAAACCCCATCTTCGTTTACCACATGAATAAATGCTTAAATATAGTAGGAAGTTAGTTAATGCCGTACGAACACACTGGCCTGCTATTGACTGAAGTTACGCCACTTTATTAAAAAATACGAGGTTGGTCTGAAAGGTTCTCGACCTAACAATTAAAAAACAAATTTATAATTTCAAAATAACTTTTATTTTTCAACATAATCTCCCTTAAGACTAATACGTTTATTCCAGCGATGCTCCAGTGCCATTATCCCGTCCCTGTAGTGGTTCTCGGTAAGATCTGCAAAATACCCCTCTACAGCTGCAATCACCTCTTGATTCGAAGAAAAACGCTGACACCAGCGAGGAAGAGTTTAGTTTTGGGAAGACATAGAATTCAGAGGGAGCCAATTGGGAATAGGGTGTATGCATAGTGCACATTCCTTAATTTCCCCATTGCCAAAACACCTTTGTGGGCAGGTGCATTGTCCTGATGAAAGATGTTTTTTTTCCTTCTGAAAACCGGGTCTTTTCTCACGAATTGTTTCGTCTAGTCTGGTTAAAAGATCGGAATAATATTCCGCGGTTATTGTTTTACCCTTTTCAAGATAATTAATAAACAAAATGACTTTAGCATCTCAAAACACCGATGCCTTTCCAGCTGATGGAACCGACTTTGTCTTCTTTGGTGCTGAACAACCGGCTTCTGTCCACTGTTTTGACTGCTGTTTGGATTCTGGTGTGCAATGGTAAATCCAAGTCTCATCCACAGTAATAAATCGATGCACAAAATCAGTTTTATTCTTGTTGAAACGCTCCAAGCACTGTTCAGAGATTTTCATGCGAGTGCGTTTTTGATCTGCTGTGAGCAAGCGCGGCAGCCATCTTGCGCAAAGCTTTTTCATTTGCAATTCTTCATGAAAAATATACCCCACACGTTCATTTGAAATGCCAATCCTCTCAGCAATTTCTCGCACTTTTACTAGCCGGTCATCCAGTACCATATTGTGCACTTGATCAATTTTTTGGTGGTGTTACACTGCACGTCCTTCAGGTGGATCATCTTCAAGGCTGCTACAGCCATGTTTAAACTCGGCCAGCCCATTTCTTAATTGTCGAAAACGAAGGAGAAGAGTTCCCATAAACTGTTATGGACTTTGAATGAATTTTTGGCGTTAAACCTTCTTTTACAAAGAATTTTATAACCGCACGATACTCAAATTTATCCATTTCGTGGGATACAGACAACTTTTGCTTCATACAGCTGTATAAAACAAACTACTTGCTAGAATGACTTGCAATTTCACACGGATGCTTATGACAGATGTACCAATTTAGAAAAAAACATTGCCGATAGTGTTGCCATCTATGGTCGAGGCCGAGAACTTTTCAGGTCACAGTTGCATCCATCCAGATTTAGCTCAACTTGCAGATGAGCGGTTCACCAGATACAGGATGAACAAATGCAAAGAATACAGCCGAATGAAACAAATAGTTGGTTACTATAATCACCAACAGTTACACTGCTGTGTTGCTAATGGAACGCGACTGATGCTGAATAGCAGAAGCCACTTAGTTGTGTTGCAAAACAACCTGTTATTGTTATCTAAACAATGAAGTAGCTCTCTTGTTATAATGCATTGTTATAATGTATTATTAGCTTCTCGTTGTGGCTGTATTCAATCGTGCAAACCTTGAATAAACACATCTTCATACGGTGTTAAGTACTCATTTTTCGTACATTTCTTCAGAGAATATGTCGATCTCCCGACCTTTAGATGGTAAGCGAACTCAGGTCATAATAATATTCATCGCTTTAATATTAAAGAGGAAGATGACATTATGATGCGCATAACGGAGGGATGTTTGCTTCAGTTTATAACCCCGTTGACGCTGCTCTGAGGAGAGGACGTGCTAATAAATGCGAGAAGTATAATGCAGATTCCCGGTCTCGAACGATTTTTACTTTTTTTTTTTTAAATCAATATTGCTCGTTCGTCTTGTGATTTATTCAACATAAGCTGCTTAACTCGAATCATTTCGATAATCTCGAGGAAGTCTGTACACACGTGCGATGTAGTCTAATATTTGAATCGCACTTTTTTTAAAATCTACACAGCGAGGCTAAGATTTTCGAAATTGCAGCACGTGCGTTAATAAATCTTTAGTTGCGTGAATTTTGTGTTTTTAAAAGAGTGGAAGGAGAATTCGACTTAATTGTAATATTTCAGTCTGATTTTAAAGCAATATTTCGACTTCTATAACTTGGTAAAAAAATTTCTAACTGCGAAATAATTTCAACCAATAATTGAATTAATCATAAAAAAATACAAAGAAAAACGAATTTATTTACCCTCGATTACATTCTATAAAGCTGCAGTATAGGGCACGTTGATTAGCATGATGATGCAACGCCCTCTCGTGTGAACTCTGTTAACATAAAAGCTCCATTGCCAGCAACGTTAAGCTGAGTTTGCAGTACTGGTTTGGTGTGCGAAGCAAGTCGCTGGCAATTTAAGCTTAGCGAGGCATTTCGTACGAGCATTATGATTTGTGTTTTCAGCGCGTGCAATAAATATTCATCACACACGTCACTGCCATTAAAGTGTACATTCATAAAAATAAGTCAGTATTTTGATTATCATGAAAAGATGTTCGTACTCATCAGCTTGGTGTCCCCTTTTAGAAATTCCGACGGTTGAACTTGCGCAACTAAAAAGTGCAATCACTCAAATGAGACATAAATTAACAGTTCAATGACGATGCTAATAAACTCGACGAGATAAGAACACATGGAAGCTCTTAAGGTAAGTTTTACTAAGCATTCTACGTGAAAATATTGTTCACATTAAATGGAGACCGCAAAAAGTTACAGAATCCAAGAAATGATTTCTTTCTCTGGCATTTGATAGAAGCGAATTAAGTAGCTACACATCCGACAGGGTTGTCTCACTTTTCGAAGCTCGAAATAGAACAGGCGGGTTCTTTACACGAGTGCTATTTGGTTTGTTACGTGGTTAGTTACGTCTTCCTTCTATGTCAGGGGTTAATTCCTCTGTTACTTTATTTTTTAACTTTATTATCTGTTGGAAGTTCGTAGAATAGTACGCTATGGTTGGAGGAATTACTGTTGGAAGAAGATCTCGTGAAGTTCGATATAAAAAAAAATAGAATTGAATAATGTGCACTCAATTCTGTTATTTTCTTACCTGAAACTTGAAACTGCGTAAGGCTTTGTTGATATGAAGTTCAACAACGCATGAAATAAATTCTCGCAGCTCGTTAAAAAAAAAAAAAAAACTGCAACACGCTCTGACGTCATCGCTTTAAACCGCGACTACTGTATTGTCAGGTTTGTGAAAATCATTAGCGCGTGCCGCGGACTCGCTTCTTTTCCGAAGGCATAACTAATTTACTGTTGAATACATCGCCGATGCTTCGACGCGAAACTAAAACAAATACCCTTTTTTAAAATCCTTGAAATTCAGACAGGACACCAATCATGACCTCCCCCCCCCCCCGAATCTTTTGTGTTTTTCTGTTGTATTTTGTTTTTACATTCTCGAAGTTCTTTCGCTGCAGTCCCGGTAATGAATGTCACTTTGAACAGCAGACGACGATAACTGGGATTAAGGCACGCGATCACCATAGAAAAAAGCTACGTCATCGTTTCGTTTAGAACCCAGGGTAGATGTGCGTTGTTCTTAAATTCAGTTAAACTTGCAACTGGATGGGTTACCACGTAAATACATATTTGAACTCCACGAGGTTAGCGTGCATTAAATGAATTCTACGCATGCAATTGTCAAATAGGGAATGCGAGTGGATATTTTTTAGATTTCTTGGGGGGGGGGGGAGTTGTTGACCTGAATTTAAGGATAAGGATGCACACAAGTTGCGTCTTTCCGATAACCGAGAGGTCAACAAAAAAAACGATCCTTTTCCAAACTTGAGTATCACGTGACTTGCGTTAAGCAACATTAAAACAAGACTATAAAAAATGAAAATAATAATAACAAACAACGTAACAAAAAGCAATACGACAGGTAATCACCTCTCCCTTAAAAAAAAAAAAAAAAAAAAAAAAAAAAAAAAGGCGACGTCACTGGAAATGACGTCATGACTTCAAATGAAGTAAAGATGGAACTTTGCGAATTTTCAGCATGAAAATTCACAAAAGTTCCATCCTAAACATTTAAAAAAAAATGTGATAAGCAACTAGTAGTATACTTCCGGTGATGCAGATTGTGTGACGCATTTTTCCCGTATCTGATCTGTCGAGGGTGAAAACTGCTTTACATTAATAACAAAATGAACCCTAAAATAACTCAATACTAGGGGGGGGGGAAGAAATATTCAGACAACTAGTGCCAGTCGTACGCACTCCGAAAACTGACCTAATCATAACCTCTTCTGACCAGAAAAGCACCGAATGTACTACTAAACGCCTTGAAGTTCGGATTTTCGATACCAAACCTGACCTTTCAAAGTCGGTAAAATTAATTTACCACCACTTCTCACATAATTTGAAAATAGATGAAATAAAATCGCTTTCTATGTAAAAAAAAAAAAAAAAAAAAAAAAGACACCCAGTCAGTTTCCGTTATGAGCAGGATTTACAAAATACCATTGGGAGCATCACTCAGAAAAACCTTTCCATAAAAATAGTACAAAGTTAAGACTTCTTAGATTATATATAAAAGATAAATGTGGCGAAGCCGTACTGGTGAAGCCTTCAACCAATATTAATAATTTTTCTTCGGGTGTGAGAGTAAAGTAATGGCAATAACTTTATCGCCGTTTCTCTTATTTGGGAATCCAGAAGGATTTTTCTTGAAGGTAACAAATGAACATCAAGAAGGCGCCGAAGAATAAAGTTGGAGTGCGGCCGCAATCCATTGCTACAAACTCGGCATGAAGCCTCGTCAAGCAGTCACGCTCGCGATTCCAAACTTTCTCTCCCCACACACACCTCAACCAATTCTTCCACTGAAATAAAAAAAAAAAAAACAATAGGAGAGGCCGTTTTGAGCCCTATCTCACTTTTGGAGACTGAGTGGGCAGTTCCATCTCCACTGGTAGCCAATCAGAGATAGCTGGCCCAAGGCTATCACTAATTAAGCGGCACGCAGTGAAGAGAGACGGCTGAAGTGCCGCCATCTCGTGGTCCCTAACACTCGTATTTAGTGTCTGAAGTAATGTGGGTTCTGCGGTCGATTTTCTTGAGTTGACGGGACGAAAAACCCGAGTTTCCGCTTGCCGATGCCAGAAATCGACTAACTCGGAAACCGGTCGAAAAAAGTCTTAGAAAAATTTCTTCTAGTCGAAGACCAGATTCGAAAGTCTTCCTTCGTGCGGTCAAGTGCCGTGGTATGCAAACGCCACATCTACTGAGCTACACACTCTATAAGAAAATAATATTAAGCAACAAATTAGAATAATTAAGAAAATCATCCTTCTCGTGATAAGATTAAGTGAAAATGGCAGTTGCCTCTATTCTGGAGAAATTCAATCGCCATTACTTAAGTTTCTTCCAGCGGGAAACATTCGAGTCACGTGACAAAGCGGAAGATAAACGCTTGCTCAATTGCAGCAACAATCGACTTGTTAAATCCCTCTCGCCTGTCTTTCCGGCGAAAGACTTAAGGGAACCGTCTTTGCCCGAACTCCCTCCTTCTGGTGCACGACACACAAAACCAAAGTAAGATTTACGTCTGGAATTATATTGCTAATTAAACAAGATAATACTTAGTTGTCTTCTTAATTAGGGGGTTTGTTAGGGATCAAAGACCTTCGCGTTGGATTTAAGTGGTTTCGCAAGATTTAACTGCAGAAAAATTCTTCGAAGAATAAATTGGAGAAGGACAAACTCCTTCAGATTCAAGACATAATTAATTATGATTTCGCTTCACCCTCCTCATTAATATTCAAGGCTTCGTTCATACGAAGAAACCGACTGGTCCGGCTCGGGTTTGTTAGCACCGACATTAAACGGAAGAATAATCGCCTATTGGTCACACAGACTCGGTGTATGTGTGCGCGTGTACTATGTACTAAGCAAACACTTGTCAGTGGGGTTAATTTCCATATCGTGAATCACGTGATTCTTCCGAAAATTTGTTATGATTCAGAAACTTGGCGAAGGCAAACCATAATAAAAGCCACCTATTGTCTCCTTTTCCCCGCTTATTTTCAAATACTCGAAAAATTTGAAAATAAAATAATTTATTTTATTTTCAAATAAAATAGAGTATTATTCCAGTAAATCCATCAAATTTTGCTTCCTTGACTTCCCGACAAATGTCTGAGTCCCAGAGAATTGTCCTAAATATCTTTTGACTGCGAGGATAATTACTGCTAAACCGTTATTATTAACAATAGTGGTCGAGTGGTGTCTCACTTCACCGCTAGAGGGAACAGTTAACAATGAAAATCAAATACTTGATTAACGTAACAATTGAAAAGATTTGTGTATGTTTTAGTTCTCGGTTGTATTCTTGTGGCGGTGTTAGCGAGTTTTTTATTTCTCCGTTTTTTACGGCCTGTAATGAGTTATATTAACTCCAAACCATCAGTAAATGCCCCTAGAGATATCCCAGTACAAAGCAAGGCTTTGTGTGTACTTTAAGAGCACTCGATATGTAATTAAAGTATCTTGGAATTCGACAAGCGAGAGAAATCACTTCGGTGAACAAATAAAAGGTTGACGGCGAAATCCTAAACAGATGACAGGTGTGTTTCGAAATACACTGAGTTAAAAAAAAAAAAAAAATCTTTCCGTCGATGCCAGCCGAAAAGAAAAAGTTATTTAGCTCGAAGGCTTCTTCCTTTTAAGATGATTCTTGTTTTATTCTTTTTTTAAGTTACATCTTGTGCTTAATTCCCGAGCCGTAGATCGAGCTCCGTAGTAGCTTTTCCACGTTTCATTGGTCGCGTCGAATTCAATAAACGCACCACCGAGAAGTCTATTCTGAGCATCGAGCAGTTTTGAAAGATTTGTGCTCCCTGCGATCCCATCTGGGACCAGTGTAGCGTCTCCGTGACATGCCTACGAAAACCTCTCTCTCTGATCGCAGCTGCGGGCTCTGATGCCGCGTATGGCGGCGAGTAACATCGCTGTGGCAAATATGGTTTTTATTATAGAATGAGGAAGGAGGTTTTTTTTCTCAAAATCGACTTCGATTGTTTGTTCACTCCCTCCCCAGCGACACGGCTGAGGGAAGTTTGGTTCTTATATAAATAATGGTCTGCGACTTGAGGGAAACGGCAACTACTAGCGCTAGTTGGTTCCTTCCAGTCGTTTCTTTTATCCTTTCCCGACACAGCGGTATAAAAAAGGAATGAGTGTGCGCGCGCACCAAAAACATCCCCCCTTCGCTCCGAAGAAAACGAGTACACCGAGAATTATAATGACACTTGTGCTCCCTTGTTGAGAATCGGAACGACTTTTTGAACTTATACGATTGGCCATCAACTGAAAAATCGAAGGATGTTGAACTCGCCGCTTTGTTCCGGAAAAAAACATCGCGTGCAGTTAAGATGTCATAATGAAAAATCTTTTTCGGCTTTAAGTAAAACTCGGATAAGGAGAGAGAGGAAAAGATGATAGAGCGAAGCGAAAAATGAGACAAGGAAAGGAAGTGATACGGGGAGAGAGAGAAAAGGATGCGGGGCTGGAATGGCGCGCAACTTGTGAGTCCTCCTTAAGATATTTTCAAGTTGACATCCACTCGTTGCCTTAAAAAAAAAAAAATCTCATTTGAGTTGTCTGAAAGTTTAAGTTCTTTTGGTTGTTGTGAACCGTGCGAAATCGAGTTCGTCTCTCTCTCTCTCTCTCTCTTTGTGTGTGTGTGTGAGCGTGGGCTCAATCGTAAGCTGCAGACTGGCTTCGCAAATGCCATATCAACATGCTGGCTTTCCCTCAATCTGCAATCTAAAACTTTTTTTAAATTTGTTTCCTTTTTTTCTTTGAAGTTCGGAATGAATGTGCAATCTTATAACAGTGATTGCAATCTAAGAAATCAATTGTAACCTAAACGTACACGCTGTGTGCAAACAATATACAGGAATAGAAATGTACTGCGGAGAATGAATGCCGAGTATTATTGTAACGCAGGATGACCAAATGCAAAGAATAAAACTGAGAGGAAATTTGGAGTAAAAAGAAATAGCGAAGAGCTAGTCGCAAGGTAATGAAGGGATCGTTTTGGACCGATTGTGTGAACACCGCTAATATCGGAAAGGAAGTTTTATTATTTGATGCTCAAATAATAAAACGTGTGGTTGCGACTGTCAAGTAGGTCAATATACGAAATAAGTTCAAATAAATCTTAAAAGTAAATAGACGCAAAGGTCCTCCAACTTAAATTTAATGTTTAAATTGAAATGTCAATTAAATTCAAAACCGTTAATTTCCGAAACTTCATTAAGTAAATGCATAATGAAATTCAAAATTACAATCGAGTACTTGATCGTCGCGTATGTTCACGCATGCGCAGGCAAATCTTGTTCTGTTGGACTTGCTGGTGGGAAGGACACGAGAATTTGTTTTCGGGTTGCACGAGAACGAAGCTCGTAAACACTGCATTTTGTACGCCGTACAGGAATGAAAAGAAATTATTCTTAGATTCCAAGAAAGAGTGGGTACTACGTTTTTCGGAGTTTATTTGTAAGAAATCAAAGAAAATTTTTACTATCTTTTAATCTTCTTTTAGGAAAGTGCAATAAAAAAATTGTGAATCTTTATGCAGATTACTTTTCTCTTGTTGCATTTATAAAATCGTGCACTATTCCATACTCCTAAAATCGAAATCTTTAGGCATGCACCTTTTATTTCACAACCCCCCCCCCCCCTATTTGACCATCCTTAAATTGCTCTCCAGGTACTCCTATAGCATGATACATGAGTACTTATCGTACTCTGAGAGTAGAGTTGGAATAACTTCCGAAGTTATTATCGGAAGCAATAACTTATCGCCCACATGATTTAACATCGCACTTTTTCTTACCTTTTAATTCTGCTGCCGATTTACAATTTAAGTCTACGGTAGGTACACAATACTCTGCGTAATATCCCCCTTATAATTATACCGTTTCGAACAGCCATGTTTTGATACCTCGCCATATGGCTTTTCGTGACCATCGGACCGACCTTGTTCTGTTCCCGTTACTTCTTAACTGTTTTTCTCAAATGAAAATGCAATCCCGACAACCTCTATCTTTTCTACACTTTTTCTTAGCCTCTTCTGAAGTATTCTTACATATTTCTTACCTGGAATACTCAGTAGGAAAATTCCCCTGTCCTTTTTTTACAGATGAGAGCTCGGATCTAATCATCTTGAATTCAACCTTTTGGCATTGCCCTTCTGAATTATGCAGTCCATCCACTGTAAAACTCCCCCTCTGAACATTTCTAATCGTATGCCCGACTGTCTATAACTGATTAAATTTGACCTTTTCTACGGCACGTATTAGTATGCTATTCGGCGCGGTGCAAAACAAAATATTTTAAAAACAAATGCTTAACTTTTTATGATCTAAAAATTATATTATTATTATTTTTACGAATTCTGTAAATAAGACATTTTAAAACAAAAATTGTACCTAAAAAATAACCTACAGGGCGTCCCAAAAGTCGCCATACATAAGGCAAATGGGAAATTGTAGCTAAATATACCTTTATTTACAAATATTCTCTACGTGTTGTCCACCTCTTTCTACACACACACACGAGTGAGTAGAATATATATATACATATATATATATAATAAATGTAATATGCGAGCTCACGCTTGAGGCTCAACTCCTGTTTTAGGAATGAAAGCGCTAAAAGAGATCCTGATTGAAATCTGGAATATCTGAAGAATCTTGCTGAGCACAACTTTTTTTTTTTATCTTGAAATCTATAAGTTTTGGAAAAGATAAACCTCTTCCCATAAAGTAAGTCGTAAATCAACACTTTACAGCTTTGTGATGTTCTGATTAGACTTAACAACTCTGAGACTCCAACCTCGTGCTTGGGGTTGTATATACTTGTTAATTGGGCGCCATCTGCTAACTTCACCCAATTTTCGTCTGATAGTGTTTCAGGTGTGGTTGAGATTTGCCATAAATTTCATACTTCCATTAACTCGGAAACAAACAAAGCTACATCAGTAGCACGTGGCCATCATTATCAGAGAATCCATTAGTTTGCATAATATGCCAGTGGCAGGTTGTCAAAACGTAAACAAGTTTTTAATAAAAGTCTTAAGTGAGTCGAGAAAGCGCCTACAATCAAATATTTTGACTACATTCAGCCGCTTAAAGAAACGTTAAATAATTAAAATTTATTATTCGAAATTATGACGCAACAATATGCCATTTACGATTTCCAACAATGTACCGCAACAAAGCCAACAGAGCTTATCGACTTCGGATACAAGGCCTTCAACAATAATGCTACTTCGCAACGTGTTGCTATCCACAATACAGACGCCGTTAACTAAAGCGTCACAAACAATAGCGTACAGTCGGTAATGGATGACGTAAATTAAGGCATTCGCCTTTGAAATAACTACTCGAGCGCTAAAGGATGCGATTCAAACGTAAAAATTAAAGAGAACGATTGACGCTTTGGCGTTGTTAAAACACAAACGGCCACAATCTCAAATTTCCATCAGATCTTCTCCGGGCTTTCACGAACTGCTTCCAGGAGGCAATTAACCTTCAATAGAAAGATCTGAATTAAGACAAGTGTCGGGCAGTTCCACGGACTGTAATTCATTCACCAATGCGGTTATTGTGTATAATTGGATTTGGCTGATAAGCACAAACCATGGAGTTGTTCAAAAGCAATTCAAGGAGTTTGGGCGAAACAGTTGGAATTCACTTTTGCTATTCATCCGAATGTTACCAACTGTGACCTTTCCGTAATTTTTATCCGTAGCACTTCAAAGACACTCTCCTCCTCGAGTGCCTTAATGCTTGTTTTATTTCTTTCAAAGCCATGCTTCTTTCATGAATATTCCGAGCGCCGTAAACAAGGCAGGCCTTAGAAATCAAAGACCGGAAGACCCTGTCGCTATGGCAACCGAGATATTTCGGGCGCTTTCAATAGTCGCTACTACCCGACATTAATTGCATACTACCTGGCCGTATATTGTCTGGATATCGATTCTATCCCGAACCATTATGAGCCAGTCTGACTCTGAAAGAACTTCTCTCCGAGTCTATTTCGGTTGGTGTCTCTCCCTTGATGCTCCGTCAGTCTTCCAAACACTGCCAGTAATTATGTGTCCTTTTTTTCTGTTACTGAACGAAAAACTGGGACTTCTTTCATGGGTTGTGGTGTCCTATTCTTTTAGCTTTCCCAACAGTCGTTTTACAGCATGTCGAAATAAAAGTATTTTTATGTGACTATACATATATAGAATATAACTGATTTAAGAACATTTGTCTCTTAAATACGATTCTTCGAAAAAAATCATGCTTTGGTTCTTCACCTTCCAAAAAACTTGTTTTGCTACTTTAGTTTAAAAAAAATCATGATTTTTTCTTCAGTTTTTTAAAAAAAACATGCTTTGGTTCAATTTTTTTAAAAAAAACATGCTTTTTTTCTTCAGTTTATTAAAAAACCATGGTTTTGTTATTCAGTTTTTTAAAAAAAAACATGCTTTGGTTCTTCAACTTCATAAAATCATGCTTTCGCTACTTTAGCTTCAAAAAATCATGCGTTTGTTCTTCAGTTTCCAAATTTAGGGGACCAAAACAAAACATAATCTGATTTTTGAATTTCGAAATACAGAACCTGAAATTAAAATTTTAGGGAGGAACAGCATGAAATTTATAAGATAATAAAGGCGGAAAAAATTTGAGAATAATATTACTGATATTCTCATGCTCGCAAGTCTGTATTTGAAACAATCCAAATGATGATGCGGATGAAACTCTTACTGGACATTACACGAAGTTTATCGAAGTACTTCTAGGCGAGCGGCATCCATCTCCTTTATAATCCAACTTCAGCAGAGGCCTCCGTGATATCTCCCTAAACAGCGGAATTATTAGTTAGTCCAATTAATGAAGGTTCTCTGCGGACATTTCACAGATCTGTTTAGCCTGGTCATATACCGGATGTTTCGCCTTTATAGCGGAAAACAATTTAATATAGTTCACCGTAAGTGGCACGCGTTTTGAAATGTTGGAACACACCGGGAGATTAGTATCGCTCTCCGGGTTCGCAAACGGATGTAGGAAGTGGCTCGTCTGCATAGTGGAGTTTGTGTTCGCATGCACTCCCTAATTTAGAGGGACGTTCGTTTTCCAACAAACAGTTGGAGATGATTTTTCCCTCACTTACCGTCTCCCCCCCCCCCCCAATTAGAGAAGGGAAAAATCAGAGAAAGCGTAATTGACAATTATAAGTTAATGAGGTGGCCACAGTTGATTCTTTGCTTCCGTTCGGCAATTCTTGGAGCTGTCGTCGCTCGTTCCATCCATTAAAAATTTTTTTCCTCGTTCGCTTCGTAAAAAACTGTTTGAGTAACTTAATAAGCAATTAAATTTCGCCGACTCCATCGCATTGGCTATTGAGGGATATCTGTGAGACTTTAATCCCGACTTACAGATTGCTCCTACTGGGATCTCTCAAATCGAAATCTTAAAGCGGGGAGGGGGGCAAAAAAAACTAATTTTCTTCACGATCTACAAAAGCGCGGTCTTCAACGTTTAATTTGCCAAGCCGGAGAAGAAAGAGAGACGGAAAGAAGATAAGAATGCAGATACCGAACTTCTTTCTGATTGCCGAGGAAAAAACCGGAGTCGGGCGGGGGTGGGGGGGTAAGAGCTGAAAGAGCAGGACTGCACACGCAGTAGAAAGGAATTGTGGGTAAACGTAGATGAAATAAACAAACGTTCAGACTCTTCTTTTTTTTTTTTATTTCTAAATTGGTCTGCTCGGACGGAGGCTGCTTGATTTTTGACGGATTAAAAGAATTAAAATTTTACTTGAAGGAACTATTTTTTCACGTGCTTTTAACGTGCCCGTTTTGTTTAATATTAAATTTGTGGTTATTAAATTTGCCCGTTTCGTTGCACGAAAGAACTTCTCCGCTTCCAGGGCGGCGTAACCTCAACCTTAGCAATGGTGCGAGTTCGCGAAGGGATTTGATATTCGACTCGCCGATCCCTCCTAATCTAGCGAGAAAAAAAAAATTGCTTAAGAAAATCAAAAGACATTTATCGATATTCTTTGTTTCGCAAATACCCCTAATTATTTTCCGTCACGCCAGAGGGCGTTGGCAAACACTTCAGTCTGCGATTCATTCTCTGAAGTATTAATTGGTCGTAAGCCATCTTTCGCCATTAAGTTAGTTGTGACCATGTTGATTGGACTTTAACGGTACAAACACAGATGGATAAGAAAATAACTATTTATTAACTTAAACGCTAATATTTTGCTGGTATTCTATCCAGCATCTTCAGCGTACACAAACAAAGTTTGTTACAGTAGCGAGACAACCACAATCCGGTGTAACAGTGGGACTAGTATGAGCAATTGTAGCGTGCAACACAAAGACTCGAGTCCTAATTAGGCGCCATCTAAATTTTAAAAAATATATATATTAATTTGGTCATAGGATGAGTGTCTTATAAATCTTTAGTAGATTTATACAGCCATACTTGTCGAGGTGTGGAGTATGTTTCAGGGCTTCTGTTGATTCCAGGAACAACCTCTCTGACTTCTAAAAGCGTCTGTGCAGCACTTGTTTTTTTCCAATTGATCCCCTGTGCAGGGGCATCCAAAGCATGGTCTGCCAGACCCGACTTGCCATAGCGAAAGTGCCGGATATATTTTTTGTGTCCACCCAAGCGCATGTCCACAGTTCTTCCTGTCTGCCCATAGTAGGCTCGATGACATTCATAAATTCCTCGATGCGATACAGGAGAGAATCTGTCTTTAAGTGAACGGATGAGAGTTGCCAATTTCACATAAGGTTTAAATACGGTGCGAAGTTGGTGTTTGTTAAGCACCCTAGATATCTTTTCAGGTGTACGGGATAGTGATAGTTTTGTTGTAGTCTTCTGTGGTAGATAGTGGGGAGGGGATTTCTGGGTAGCATTTAGTATTTTATCTATCTTATGGGGATTATAGCCATTGGTCAGGAAGGTGTGACTCAGGTGAGGAAGTTCAGCAGTGAGAGCAATGTCATTGGACCAGATTGCTCTAGCTCTATGGGTTAGTGTTTTTAAGATACCATATTGTTGAGAAGGGTGATGGCGTGATTGTTTGTGTATATATCTCCGTGTATATGTGGGTTTTCTATAAACCGAGAATGATGAGGAACCTTCTGGAAGACGTGTGATCAGTGTGTCCAAGAAGGGCAGGCTTCTAGTTCCATTGTAAAATCAATTTTAAGGTGTTGGCTATTTAGATGCACTAAAAATGTGTTCAATGTGTCTGTCTGGGCTAAAATAGCAAATACATCATCAACATAGCATAGCCAGAGACTAGGTTTGAGAGTGGCTGTGTTCATAGCTAGCTTTTCCAGATGTTCTACGTAGAAGTTGGCTAAGGGGGGGGGATCTCATAGCTGTCCCATCTAATTGTTTGTATATTTTCACTTTCCATGTAAAATAACCTGCCTGTACCGCGAATTTAAATAGCTGAAATATATCAGGGAGAAATTGTGAATTTAGCAAGTTAAGTGTTTCAATCAGTGGTACATTCGTGAATGATGAGGTGATATCAAAACTCGCCATTAGGTCTGAACTAGTTAAGGTGCGGTTTTCTAAAATACTTTTTAGGTGGGTAGAATTTTTAATGAAAGAGGGAGAATTGTTTGTGAGAGTGAGCGGCTAGTAGCTTGGCTAAATGTTTGGCACGTTTATATGTGGGACTGTTTATACTATCCACAATAGGGCATAAGGGTGTACTGTACCTTGTTTGTGGATTTTTGGAGCTCCATATATTCTGAGTATTTTAACGTGGAGGGGTTTGAGTTTGACTGTTTCTTTTGGCCAGGAAGTGATTTTGTTCAATAACTTGTTCAATAACACCTCATTCTTTTGTGAGTTGGTGGGATCTCGATCTATAATTCGGTATGTTGACTGGTCTCGGACAAACGGATTCCACCCTGCCTATAAAAGGAAATTTCTTTAATGAACATAAAGAAAACATAATCGTAGTTCAATTTTTTCTCAGCATTGGAAGTCTTGTCGTGTTGAACTCAAATCGACACACACATACGGGCAGTGAATTAGAAACTTTTATTTAATTCCGTGTTGGACCTCCTTCAGCCCGAATTGCAGCGCGTGTACGGTTTGGCATGGATTCCACAAGGGGTGGGATTGCATTTGCGTCTAGAACATACCAGACACTCTTCTAAATGACTCGGATTTGACGGAAGATGACTTTGTAACATGCCCCATACATTTTCAGTGGGGTTCAGATCGAGATTTTGTGGTGGAAGTCATTGAACAATTCTAGCGTGATGGACAGGAGTATGGCGGTCCATTTATCCAGCAGATGACGGCTGTTTCATGGACCGCAATACTCCTGTCCATCACGCTAGAACTGTTCAACGACTTCCACCACAAAATCTCGATCTGAACCCCACTGAAAATGTATGGGACATGTTACAAAAACAGATCAGGGAGCAAAGTCGTCTTCCGTCATAATCACCTTTACAGGATGATCGGCAACAACATTTAGATATTCCTTGGAGGACATCTAATCTTACAGCAATATCAGGGGACCCTTTCCTTGCCAACAGAACGTGCCCCACACCTTGACATCACCTCCAGAACCGTGAGTTGTTTACAGGATGGGTTCAGTGCTTCATCAAGTTCCCACCAAACTGCCTACTAGCCGACGATACAGAACAAGGTGACTCGTTGGACCAGATGACTTTTATCCAGTCTTTCAATGTGCAGTCGCGGTGTTCCTGATACCAGACGAACTTTCCGGCTCTTCACTGAAGAAATCAGTGGTTTCCGTATAGGCAATACCGATCCTCTTCAATCTCCAGCGTTCGGTTCTGTGAGATGGTCGGGAACAGTCTTCGGTCAATTCATGCTCACGGGAAGTTTCTGTTTGACCCCAAAAGTCGTCTCAGAAGACGGCGATCTTGTTCCCGTCTTAAGACCATAGTTATGCCTCTTAGACAAGAAATGTGGATTATTTTTCCGCTGATTGAATACCGAAATATCTCGCCTCTTGAGAAACCAGTCAGCTTCTCTGTTTTCAAAATCGTGGCTTCAGTCAAACCCACAATAAGACGTTTATCGAACTCCGAAAGATTTTTTTTTTCATTATAATCAACGCTATTGGCGATTGCTGACCAGCAGCATTCTTAACCCGGCGCTGGTGAAGTGGGAAAATGTAACAAAAGTGTAAGGCGAGGTCCCACAGACCCACCCAAATAATTTAGTGCATTATAGAAATCTTTTTAATCAATGTTAGTGGATTCTTCGTCTGAAGATTCTTCCTCACAGTCTTGTTCTGTACCATCATCATCTCCGCTAAATGACTCCTCGTCTCTCAAAGCGCCATCTATAAGTTGACGTAACCTCTGTTCTTCCTGCTCGTGACTCATCTGGTAAAAAATGGATATTATTCTCAAAATATCTTCTAAATATTTACGAAAACATATTTGCTTATAGTTGGTATGTAAGAATATAGAAGACAGCAGTAACGATAATATTTTAGTAGAATATACGTGAAAACAACTTACGTTTCGGAAGTAAATATAGTCACACTTTTGGTAAGGTGGGGTTTGGTGGACCCCAGCACACTTTACGCCTCCGCACACTAAACTTGCTTGCGCGCAACAGCCTATCGTCTATGGCGTCTAGTAGCGGGTTATGGGAGGGGAAGCTATACTGAGGCATGACTCACTGCCACGCGTTGTTAAAAAGTTATTAGTCAATTTAAAATCTTAAATTGAGACAGCACCCGTGTTAAATAGTTGCCTAGAACAGCGCTTCCCAAACTGTGGGCCGCGGTCCCCTTGGGGACCGTAGGTTTTGTTGAGGGGGCCGTGAAATAATGAAAACAAATTTAAAATATTTTAAGACTAAGTAGATTTTTTTATTTTAAAAGAAACGTATTTAACTTTTTATTTCTTTTTTGTTATTTTTTATATTTTAATGGAAAAATTCACACATTGCCGTTGCTTTATTCATATGTTTCATCTCAAAGCAGTGGTTAATTGTATTTACTTCGAATGCTCTCCAGGGAAGCTCCAAATCTTCCTGTCCCTTTCATCACGCGTTCGTAATCAGGGACTGTTGATATTGACTTTATATACATATCGAAACTCGTTTTATATTATCACTGTCATCCGAGATAGTTTTCTGCCACCAATAAAAGTTTCGCATATACTTCGCACATGAAAAAAAGCTTAAACAAGTTCATGTGGGGATAGTAACTCCCTTGCAGTGGTAAACAACACCCCTCCCTAACAGCCACTATACTGCAGAGGCAATCAAAACGAATACTTTTATTATGCCAGTGAATAAGGTATGAGGAGTCTGTGTAATATATTTCTCAACAAATAGTGCAATTAGAGACAACTGGGATAAAAACACACTAATTAATGAATCACATGTCCCCTCATACAGAAACAAAACCATATGTTGCATGGGCAAACACAGTATCTAACTAAAAACTATTGTTATTAATTAGATGTGTGTGTGTGAGTTCGATTTCAACCGAATGTGTTAAAACTAAGTAATTTATATATATGTATATGTATGTATATATGTGTGTGTGTGTGTGTGTGTGTGTATATATATATATATATATATATATATATGAATGTTATGGCAGTTTCACATATGGAATTCAGTTGAAGAGAGTTAGCATTTCAACTCAATTGTCAGCTGTGCTTTTATCTTTTGTTAATACCGCACCAATCATATGCACGTTTTAATAACCTGCCTTTGCTGTCTGTTTCGCGTTAGGCTTAATTACCGTAATGGGAGAAAAGTCACAAAAGAGAAAAATGTTCCTGGTCTGGGGGATTCCCTTATTCAGGTAATATTCACTAATTTCATGTTATCAGTCTGTGGTGTGCCAGTATCGGTAAGTGGTGATATTATTTGATCCATTCTACGTTAAAAAATGTAACCCTGAGATAAGTGGCTGATAAAAAATATAAAAAAAATCCCGCGAACAATCAGAAGAAGCAGAAACAGACTGAAAAAAAAAAGGACAGTATTTCATATTTTACCAGAACAGCCCGCATCATCTTCAGAACCAAACGGTAAGAGGCAAAAATGTAATATTTGCATTTGATTTTTGCAATATTCGCTGTGTATGTTTTGTATCGAATATAAATACAATAAATATTATAATAATATATCTCTCTATTACGATTTTGTTTCGAGGGGGGGGCGTGAAATATTTTAATTTTTGCAAAGGGGGCCTTGACATCCAGAAGTTTGGGAAGCACTGACCTAGAACATGTGGTGACGCACGTGATGATCAAATATTTTGCATTCACGTTGCGTAAGTGATATTTATGTACATCTGCACGAAGTTTTCTAATTCCGTGGCGGTGCGAGTGATCCTATTTCCAATGATGAAAATGGCTTAGAAATGCACGCTTTCGTTGCGTTCTGCGAGTGACGTGGCATTTTGCCTTTTTGTTGGGTCCGGGTTCAAATCTCGTGCATGACACGAAGAAATGATGGTGGAGACGAAGATTGAAGGCATTCAAACGGAAAATTTAAAAAGCGTGGACAATCTGTGCTTCTGGATTGAAAAAAAATCCGAAGCCATTTTTTATGGCTTAACTCGGACTCAAAAGCAAAAGTGACCTAACGGTGGAAAAATAAGAGTACGGGATGACCAGAAAACTTAGTGGCGATTCAGTAACGAAGAATTCCCACTAATTTACTAGCAGTAGAACGTATTGTTATGGAAACGTTACGTCACATAAGCCTGGAGACAAAGCGCATTTTTTATTGTTGTGTTTTTATAGACCACTGCATTTATCAGTGAAGTTGGTTCTAACCGGTCATAATGAACGGGACCCCACAAACGGATGCGCGTATTTTTCAAGAAAACATTTCTTGTGAGTATGGGAATATTTTTATAAGGTAGCGAAACTTTTTCGATTAAAAATCTCCGAAAAATTAAACAAAACAAAAGTAAAACTATTTGCGACAGCAAATACTGTTATTCGCAATATTCGCTGCAAATTTGAATGCAAAATTTATTTGGGGGGTAAACTAGTTCAACGTGCCCTCGCCATACAGCTAACATTCGCTCGGTTCTTGTCAATGCATTCCCAGTTTAGCGAAGTAACTGCGCTTTTCTCTCGGGGTCAGCTACAAAAAAAAATGTATTTATTAAAAATACTTTAATATGTTAGTATTTCGCAATAATTGATTTTGTTTAATTATATTTGGTTTAGGTAACTCTGAACCAGGAGGGGGGACAAAACGAGCGTTTGTCGGCGATTCTTCGAGTCTCATTCTGATAGTGTTTTGTGAAAAAAAGAATAACGCAGGAAGAATTGTCGAAACACACCTTTTTTGGGGGGAAGAGAGGGATTTGAGAGCAGCCACTCGCCCACCTGAACATCCCAGACATGCTCAGTAAGATTAAGGTCAAGAGTCCTTACGTACGATAATCTCTTCTTGAAGATATGGGTTCACGATGGTAGGATAAGTGTCCCCTCTCGCACCAACATACGGAAGAACATGGGGGGAGGGGGTCCAGACCCTCGTCTCCATAAGTGCAACATTCGCGATTCTGTTAGAAAACACATGCAAGTTGGTGCGTTCACCCAAACAGATGTCCGCCCCCCCCCCAACAGGCAGTCACAACCTGCATAATAAGTGTCTCTTCCACGGATGTTAGAGGTTGTGCAAGGGAGAGCAAACCCGCACCCTAATTATGTCGCTGTAAACAATTCCATTGGTGTCGGGCCCACTTGTGGAAGCGGGTCCATTTGAGACGTTCTCTCGTGCCGCATGGGGAGAGGGGCAGGCAGACCACCTTCTTGTGAAGCATTCTACGCCCAGAGGAAGCAGATTTCCTATAGCCGAGCGAGGTCAGATCGTAGCAGATTCGGAGTAGTACTACTGTTTCGGCGAGCAAATAATCGGAGATATCGGAAGAACCCACTGTACCCGATTGCTCGCGGCTTTACTTCTCTGTATCTGCGGTTTGTTACTGTTGGAATTCATTCCGCAGTCTGAGCCACGGATCGACTCACATGCAGCCCTCTGACTACTTGCGGCTAAGTTTGGCCTGTCTTGGGGTCCTCCGCATCCGAGAATTCGACATTTCTTGTTCTCGCTCCAGAGGAAATGGGAAACCACTCCAAAACGCCCTTTCATGCCGTGGATAATTTGCACAACCTCGAACAGCGTCTCTCATTTTTATACGCCAACCAGACTCGGCATCACTTTCTACATAGTGTACCTGACTCTCGTGCACTTCGCCTCTCTCCCGATTTTTTTTCCTGTTTGTTCCCTAATTTATGGAATCCAGAATAAATGGAATTTACTTGTGACACGAATCTTACTGATATTTAAAGCGTCATGAGACGCAGATCTATGATTTCTGCTCTAGCGGCCCGAAATCCAATGGTGGAAGCACAAGTTGTGCATTTCCGAAGAAGTAACGAATATTACCGTTCGCTTCCCGTTAAAGGAAAGCTGGTAGGCCTAACGAACCTAATATTATGTACTCATAATATAATTGCGGCTTTTATAGACTTAACTAAACTTTGGCAGTAACAGTATTTGACTATCAAATTATAAATGTGGATTCTTCCTGCGTTACGCTCAATATATGCTAAGGGATTAGCCCTCATTTCATACCATGAATCCCTGCTATCGGACATACGTAGCAGGTAATGCATAGTAAAAATTTTACATATTTTTTATTTTATACATGTAAAAATATAAATGGTGTTTCACGATATTTTACAAAGTATTATACTGTATTAGTATACATTACATCCATCAATCGTATGTTTTGTTTTTCTCACGAGTCCCATCTTTCTCCATTACGTTCCTCATAGACACGTGGCTCCATCTACTACCACAATTATTTTTAAAAAAAATCGCAATACTTGGCTTACTTATTTGTATGGTGGAAAAACGTAAATGAATCTATAAATAAAATGATATGCAAGAATGGAGAACATATTTGTCTTTAATTCTTAAAAAGTATTTTAAAAATTTTCATGTGGTGTTTCAAACCTGAAAAACTTCTTACAAGCTCTCGTTTTAGTATACCTCTCCACGATCATAATTTCTCTCGCCTAAAACAGATATCGCGTCAAGATTTGACCCTTGACCTGAATTAAAATGACTTTTGGAATAAAAAATGAAACGCTGAGCGATAATGGAAACTTTATTAAATTATAAAAATAAATAAAATAAAATAAATAGTCTGTCGATGTTAACAATTGACTGCTATTCGAACTAATCCACACTCGTTTTCAAATAAACCTTATTCAAGAAGGAAAAAAAAAAATCTTGTCTGATGACTTTCCAAACGCGAATGCCAAGTAACAAGTGATAAAAATGCACGAAACCGAATTGGGTCAAACACGTCGATTACAAGCGACAAGAAAGGACCGAAACCAGAAGACCCTTCTTCGCCACGCATTCTCCCGCTATTGATTAACGACCGCTGCTTGACGGTGTCACCTCGCACGTGCACGAATCAATAGACATCTCGTACGACTTCGCTTTGCAAGTAAGAACGAGTATTCGCAGCGCCGAAACGAAGGTCAAGAACTAAATGTTGTGGGTCGCAGCGATCGAGTGAGATGAATTGTCGGGGAAATGCAGAATATGAAAATTGCACTCAAGAATGCCAGCAAAACGTATTTATCGGTTACACAACTTAGTTTTCAGCTTTTTTTTTTTTTTTTAGTTGGTGTTCTTTGAAAGTTCTTTCCGTTTTCCGGTTAGATTTTGAAAAAATAAAATAAATATGGAAATATATCCTGAACAATATTAGATATTTTATCTTTTGATGAAAATGTATTATTGTAGAAATAGAGATGACTGTGATGTAATAATGCAGTTAGCGCGTGATTGTCTACTTCTTGTGTGCATTTTTAACATCGATTATAATATTTAAAAAGCATTCCATGGTGTGGTGGAATATCTACAATCAGATATGTATTTAAGTTCACTATTATTTTTAAATTCAATCATTTAGCTATGAAATAAGAATGTATCAATAATATTATTTATCTTTTAAGATACTAAATTTAATTTTCTTAATAATTAGTGCTCTTTATGATAAAATTACCTGTTTTTAGAAACGATAATCTTAATATAAATATGTGCTTGTTACTCCTCAAAACATATTAGAATGTTCAATATATATTAGATACATCAGACCTAGAAGATCATGTATTTAAGATTATAAAAATGATTTACACCAAACAGAAAATGCAGCTGTTTAGTGAAAATAAAAAGAGGAGTTAGACAAGGTTGTATCCTTTCACCAAATTTATTTATTATCTATAGTGAGACAGCGATGAAAAAGATTGAAAAACAAAATTTCATGGGAATTAGTATCAATGGTATAAACTACAACAATCTTAGATATGCTGATGATACCATTCTAATAGCAGAAAGCAGAAACAAATTAATCAAATTACTGCAGCTACTAACCGAAGAAGGTAAAGAGTTTGGATTATATATAAATGCAAAAAAGACCAAATTTATGAAAATCTCAAAAGAAAATAGATCCGTGCCAGAAATATTCATAAACGATATGAAAATTGAACATACAACAGAATACAAATATTTAGGCATCTACTTTACTGCAGATGGAAAGCAAGATAAAGAAATAAAAATAAGAACAGCCACAGCTAAAGATGCATTCTGCAAAAATAAAGATCTGCTCAGAAGTTCTGTGGGTATCGAGACAAAAAAAAAAGAATGATAAGAAGATTAGTGTGGCCAATTTTCACATATGGAAGTGAGACCTGGATATTCAAGAAGAGAGTAAGAAAACAGATAATGGCCTTTGAAATGTGGTGCTATAGGAGAGCTCTGAAAATCTCGTGGACAGAACACGTGACAAATACGGATGTCCTACAGAGAATGAGAACGCAGAGATCTTTATTACAGAAAATGCTCCAGAGAAAGATGAGATTGGCAGGACATGTACTGAAAGGCTCAGCAGGACAGAGGGTACTAACAGTTTTAGAAGACGAAATTCTGGGAAAAGGATCAAGAGGCAAAAAACGAAGGACATGACTTGAAGATATAAGATCGTGGACAGGATCACATGGCTATGCAGAAACAAAAAGAAAAGCCACCAACAGAGAGAACTGGAAGGACATGGTCCCTCTCACTGAGGAAGCTACATGAAGAAGAAGAAAGCGGGTATGTGTCTAACGTATCCACAATTCGTATTTACCTACATTTACCTGCATTTACGTCTTATTCTGATTCCGATGTTTCTTTGCTATTTAGTGTTTGAATTGCGAGAAGTAATCCATCAGTGGGTATATTTCAGCAGTTTGATTTGTATCCCCCACTACTTCTGTTCCTCCCTCCATCCGTTCTATTTCAAGGCGTTAAAACGGTTTTTCGGAAATTCCTGAAAAGTTTGCAGATGTTAAAAGCGTTTACGACTTCAAACCTTCCCTCTTCTGCATTCAAAAAATAAATCCGCTAACTCCTTTTATTTCCTATAGCGAGTAGACAAGGCGCCATTTTAACCCTGTCTAATTTTTTTTTTGGGGGGGGGGATTGAGGAGGTAGTTCAATCTCCACCGGTTACCAATCAGAGATAGCTGACCCAATGACGAATTATAAACGAAATATCGTGAAGAGAGGCAGAACAACTGTAAAGGTTATCCGAGAATGATGCCCAGGTGCATTCGCACGATTTTCGGTGGTTTTTATCAAGAAACATTGGATTCCCCCTTCGAAGGGAGGCGATTTGGCTTTTTTCGAATCAGAATGATCCAAATATACACAGCTGGTGGATATCGTACCCCGATTTCTATGTACTGCATCAGCTTAAAAACAACCTCATAAAAAATGAGCCGTAAATTTACTAAGTCAAAATAACTGCTCGTTTATTGGCCACTTCTCATTTGAGCTGCTATTTTTTTTTTTTTTTTGGCTAGATGGGTAAGAATGCTTTTCATATTCCCCGTTATCTGTAGAAGAAAATCGATGGATAGGGTGTTATCGAGCTATAAGCTCTGGTCATTGCGGGGTAATGGTAATAGCCGAGCCTCGGTTAAAACTTCATTGGCTACAGCATTGCCATCTGTTACCCTCTAGCTTCCTCTGTATCAGCGGCTACCTGAGGACTGCTTTTATGATTCATATATTCAAACAAAAATGGTAATTTCTATGACGATAGTTTACAGGATAAGTTTTTAGCTTACGTTATTGCAACCGTTTACTTCTAAAGGTAAACTAACATTACAGACTTCTATAATAATAATAAAAACGAGGCAAAAATTATATCGATATAAGTTCTGCACTTGATTTGTCATTACTGTTTCATTTATTTTATTTCCTTACGAGTAGAACCTTTTTGTAAGCAGTGAATTCTTTTTGGCATTACAGCACAGCCACACTGCATGGAGGTAAAATGTGAAGTAAGCTAAGGTTAATTTTTATCCGTGATTTACTAAACACGAATAGAAGTATGCCTTTGCACTCGACTCATGCTGCCATCTTATGGCTTTATTTGGTACTACATAATAACGAGGCGAACCTGCACTTATGACCTAATGGTTCTCTAACCGCACGTCAAAACTTTGGAAATCAAACCTCGTTTATCTATAAAATCAACGTTAAGTGGATAATCGCACTGCATGTGAAGTTCGAAGAATATTAATACAAAAAAAAAAAAAAAATGTTTTCAGTGTTCTAACGCACTTCAGATCAAAGATTGATTCTTTTGAGAAGTGGATTTTTGGAATACAATTTTCCCTTTAAAAATAATGATAAACGATAGTTTTGAAAAGTAGAAATTCTCAGTGAGATTGAATAAAAGTATGCATTAAATCATTTTAAAAAAAGCTGTTACATTTTTTAGAACATTTATAAGAATATAGCGATTTGCAATGATACGTTATAAAAGTAGGCAATTTCGTTCACAAGTAGTGTGCAATATCGACAACAGATGGCGACACAGTCTTAGTTTCGGAGATGTTCCGCAGGATCTACTTTAGTTGCGTTTTTCAGATTCTCCCTCCTGCCTAAGAGCGTAACAACACTTAAGAATGATCCTCCCCCCCCCCCCTTAAAACACAAGTAATTTTGTTTGTATAATCAAACACCCACATCTAATCACCCTCTTGAATTACTCTTTGCAATTCTTCAGGAAACGTGGCCGCAGAATCCTTATCAGCAATAGCAGATTCTCCAGTTATTCCTACGTTATGCAGTTCGATTTCTACAACTGTCAAACCGTCCCAAACTCGCAGGAAAGCTTTCGCATTCCTCTTGAAATTTGGTTTCTTTCAATGAGGTAAAAATATTGAGAGCTTTTGTCTGAATATTCCTTGTACTAAGAGGTATTCGTTTTTGGTTATAATCCTCAATCCAGAGTGACAGAAGACTCCATCTCGATCATTAAATGGCTTCTATTTCGGGTGATCTGAATGCTTAAAGAACCAGAAGCAACTTTTCCTTGTTCTTTGTATTCTTTGCTCTTATTCAATATCGTCCAAACTGTCGAATCGAGATGTATCCCAAGTCTCGCACAATCATTGTATTATTAGCACCACTTTCATGTCTCTTAACGACTTCCAGCTTTTCCGTTCGCTGTAGATTGGCGACAAAAAAAAAATTCGCATAACGTAAAAAAATCGCGTTAACTGATTAGCCACTCGCTTAAAGCGGAAATATCATTTCACTCAATCGCGCTAACTGATTATCGCGCATATCGAATTCGCGTTAAGCGAGGTTTTGCTGTAGTTCTTTCGAAGTATAATGCTGTAACCAGTAACGGTGGCGCACAGTGGTGGATTGGAGCGGAAGTCGTTACTACTATATACTTCTGAACATGCGTGCAGAAGTTCAGCGAACGTTAACGGATGTCGAAAGGTGTTTGGGAGTGCGACTGAACTGCGGGGTTTCTTTAATCTTGGAAGATTAAACAGAAGAAAGTTGGAAATGGAAGGATGAAAGAGGAAACCCTTTCAAAAAGGGTTTGACCGAATTGCGATGCGGGCAAAGAGAGGTCGAAGGTTTCGTCCACGAAGGATTTGACAGGTGAAGGAAGCTGCTGCGAGGATGCGGAGTTTTCGGTGCTTTTTTGAAGGCGAAGAATGTGGCGTAGTCGAGTGATTGAATTTCGTAAATTAAAGATTTTTTTCTTTCGTTTATAAAGGTGTTCGGAGATTCCCTTAAAGGGTTACGAGGGTTAATTGAGGATGTGTTATTTAGGGGAAATAGTCTTGGGCCAGCTATCTCGGATTGGCTACCGGTGGAGACCGAACTTCCCTCGTCAAAGTTCGATGCGGCTAAAACGGACTCCCCACGGGAATAAAAGGCGTTGACCGATTTCACTTTACGAAATTACGCCGTCCGGTTTCATTCCCGGCGATCCCCGAGAAAGGCCTTCTCACTTGACGACATCCGCCTAGCGTACATAGAACAGTTCAGGACGGAGGTCATGCGTTGGGAGACTTCGAAAGATTCTTTCAGCAGTTCAGGCTTAGATTCGAATTCAGTAATTCGAATTAAGGATCTGGACGGGGAGATGAAACATTCTTCCCAGGAATGGGGGAGGGAAGATGAGGATTGCACGGTCCTCGTACGTCTTCCTCTGCAGGCGAACGTGATTTTCTGTTCATGACGAAGACACCCGATTCGTGAAATCCATTGAAAGGTTTCTTTTCATGTCGTTACGGCCCACCGCAATAATACGAAAATGGATTAAGATACGGAACGTGTAGGAACCGTCGCAATATACCGTAAGCTGAGAGCTGACACGCGCCCACGTTTTAGTAACTTTTGGTTCGTGTTAGCCTTTTGTTGCATTTTTTATCTTAACCCGGACGAAGCATTTGAGCCGAAAGTAGATTTAAATTATTATTATTTTTTATTATTTTTTTATTATTTTTAAACAGCATCGCAGCCAAACAAACCAATGCATTTCTCTTTATAATTATTTTCTATTTATTTTAATATTTATTTCCGAAAGACAGTTTAAAGGTATTCGTTCTTGTAATTTTCACCAGTGGGACACCACCATTCCCGCACTGAACAGCTGGACGAGTTTCAGCTGTTCAGTGCGGGAATGGTGGTGTACGGGGGGGGGGGGCTATAATGAGGCGACCACTACCTCAGGTTTCATTGGTTGCTTCTGAGTTCGTAAAGGGTGATCAAACCGGTTATTGTCTGCATGGGGGGGGGGGGGGGGTATTTCACTGTTATGGTTCGCTCTCCGAATTTTTCCTCGATGACCTGTCGATATTTCTGTATTAGCGATCATTTTGAGGGCAAACTGAAGGAGTTTGCAGTTCAACGAACAATTAAAAAAAGTTCTTCGTATTTTTCTGCATTTGTGAAACGATTTCTGTCGCACGCAGTCGAAATTTGGGAAGAGAGATTTCAGCAGCCCCGTGTAATCTGCGTCTCGATGCAGATCGGAAAGAAGCCATTTTCAGACCCCCCCCCCCTAGTTCCAAAATAATGTCTCCTCGCCGAATGGCATTAGGGGCAATGAATTTTCACCGAAAAGAAATCCTGGTAGATCTAATTAATACTAAACTGCGTAGTCTCAGAATTGAGTTTGACCCCTGGTCAGCTTGAGCGTGTTGCGGGGGGTGAAACTCGAGGTTTCGGAATAAAAGCGGCGTAGCAAAGTGCAAGTATGTCCGAACAGTTCAGATTTCGCATCTTTAAGTTCGCTAAACAGATACCGGAGGTGGCGAGTATCAGCCAAAGGGTCCTGTTAGGGTGGGCCCTTTCACTCTTACCAGTTGTTGTCATAGTCCCCTTGTTCGCTCCAAGTAATGTCCAAATTTGCGCATTCCTTCCGCTGACCTTGGCAATTGAAAACAACAAACCATTAGTGTCCTGACTACCATCCCCCGAAACCCCCTAATACGGGACGGAGCTCGTTCAGCGGGAGTAATAAACCAATGATGGGTCCTAATCTATGTAAAAAGCACCCATCCAAACACCTCAAGATTGTGCTTCTATTTGTCAATTAAAGATTTTTGTCCCTTTTGGTGTCAGAAGACTCCATTCCTTAAGGTGTTGGAGGGTTTCTTGCAGCTTCTGCGCAAATCGTAAACATATAATAATTCGTGGCGATTTTAAAGCTTTCACGTGATCGATATAAAACGAGCTGAGATGTTTCCTTATCATCCCCTCAAATCTTAGAAAAATAAGATTTAAAATGTTGGCTGAATTTTAACTTTAATAAAAAAAACTTATTAAATTTTTTAAATTCCATTTTATTTATGTCTGAACCCACAGGCAGCATCCCCCCCCCTCAATCCATCCTCCAAGCAGGCAAATCACGTTCTCCGACTACGGACTTTAACTGTCCATTGCTCAGTGTCTTTGGGTTTTCGCTTGGTTGATTTTTACCGGTCGAATTCAAGTGTAACAAAAGAGTCCTCACTGTTAGGGGGACAGTCGTACACCTCCCCAGAACCATGACTGCACGCAATAGCCTTGAGTAGACCGAATCAAACCACGCCAATATGGCCGAAAAATGATGAAGTTGTGGGGGGGGGGAGGCTTTCACTCTCACGAGTTATCGTGGAGGCCTCTTTTGTTCTTTCGATTGCTTCAACTCGTGTGAAGTCTTCTATCTGGTTTTGCAGGGAAAAGAAAACCTCCGCTCTCTTTAAAAGGTTGGCTGATTCTCCCTCGTTGGTAAAACCCTAACGAAAGCCTTTCAGGGCTTTAGAGCGACACGCGGTTAACCCTTTACAGGACGCCCGGAAGGGCTGTCTTCAGACACCTATTACAAAAAAAAAAGTCCTTTTTAACAAGACCAGCGATATTCTAATTCTTCACTACGTTTATTTAGAAAATTGTGGTATGAATTGGTCAGAGTATGCATTCCCGCCTCCATCCCCCCCCCCTTTAAAATACTTTTCTAAACATTTCATTTTTACAACCTAACGATTTATTATTATATGGAATTAAACTACACAATTCCGTTCCTTTAATATATAAAGTTGGCAACAGATGGCAGCACATATTTACTTTAGATTTGTTCAGATTTCTTCTTAGTCATCCCTTGCCTCCTCCTAAGAGTGTAACATCTCTTAATCGTGAGGTATTAAAAGACAACTGAATTTTTTATTTAACCAAACTAAGGCAACCTCCGTTGAGCGAAGTCATTTGCTTTAATATTAAAAGACCTTTTAATATTATCGCAGCAAACCACTCTAAGGGAAAAAGCACTTTAACAGGCATGAACCGAATGAAGTCTGTGTTTTATCTGAAATTGGGAAAGGCGATATTTTTACTTATTTCTGCCATTGATAGCCTCGAGCCAGCCGTCAGAGATCGGCTGGAGTGGAGGAGGTTGGCTGCGGCAACTCTTCAAATAGTTAAAGGGAAAACGGGCTTGTCTACTTCTTCGGAGATTTGTGGCCTCAGTGGATTCTAATTTAATATTTTAATAAGAGATTAATAATTGGCTGCCGTATAGAGTGAAAGTGTGAAGTACAGAAAAATTTAGTCTGTACAAAAGATCGATTTCTCTAAACTAACCATTGTGGTAAACACGTAATGAATTTTCACTAGAACCTTGCTTAATGTACATTTTAGTCGGTAGATGGCGGCACATATTGTACATTTCGGTCACAATTCTTTTTTAGTCTTTTTTCGATCTTACCTGAGATCCTTTCGTTTTGGGGTGATCGTCATAAACTTATAACTGAAAGTGCAATACATTCAATACTAACAACACGTCCCCATAATTTTAAAAAGATCGATCTGACCATACATCGACTGTATAATTGACGCAGGCAGCGTTGGTCCCTCTATAGCTGTAGCTTTCTCTGAATACATTACATTAGGCGACAGCTCCTAACCGCAGTCTGCATTCGGTATTGTTTCGCAACAGTTAAGCAATATCGAATGCAGTATTGTTTAACTGTTGCATGCATATTGTTAGAGATGAATGATGACGAAATAATGAGAATGAAGAACGTATTTGTTTGTTAGCATGCGAAGAACATTCTTGCTCAAGTATATAAAGGGAACTCGAGCACAAATGCAAGCAGTCCGACACAAGTGGTTAAATCAACTTTTATAGAGTTTGGAATCTCATTTCATCTCAGTCATCGCAAAAAGTTGTATCCTTCCGATTTTGCGCTGGAGATTTGGGAATTTCTCCTTGCCAGCTGGTAATGTAGCGGAATACCGAAATAATTCTAGCGTTACGTCACCGATGGTAGCCGTACTGTATTCCCAAAGGACGTAGGAAGGGTGGTTGGGAAGCAAAATTTCGGACATTGTTTAGATCGAGTAGAACCAGTTGAAACGAATCCAGTAATTCGTGGATGGCCTCTGTCATACCGGCGTGAAAGGAACCACTTAAGCTGAATGTGCAGAGCCACGTGATCGACTGGTGGTTGATTCGTCTAGCAGTGGGACTCGGGCATTTTTTTTTTTTTTTTTTTACCATTGTTTTTCCTCCTTTTAGTTGTGGTTCAACCAAAAAGAGCAGTAGCACACGGCACGAAGAAGGGAAAGTGTTATTAGGTGTAAGCGGCCGTAGCTCCGTCGGTAACGACGGTGCACTTCAGTTCGAAAGCCCCGGGTTCGAACCTCTTGGCTTTTAAGCTGAAGTTCAGTTCGCCAGTCTCATACGGTTGTGGCGGGGTTTTCTTCCCGAAATATTCGGGTTTTTTAATCCCGCAACACGTGAAAAATGGCCAGCAGGGAAACGCACATCTGCATGGTGTGCAGCTGATCGAATGCGTCTCGCGCTCGGTTTAAACTAACGCAGAATAAGTTGACTCGCTTAAATAAAGAAAAATAGACATTACTCAGTGAGTGTAAGATTAGTTTCAATTCAATTAGTTTCAATTTCAATACAGTAGATTCTGTTCTTGACAACAGCGCTGAGGAAACCGTTTTTTAATTTATCAAAAATCCCAACGTCTCTGAGCGGGAACTTTATGTAAAGCGAAGGTGCGTTTTACTGTAAGGAAAAGTAAGTGGGGATTTCTCTGCGCCTATTAATCTTCGACATTTTTTAAAAAAACCTCCTACTCACGAAAGGTTTTTCTGCAGACCAAAGTATATTCCTACCTTGGGTGGGCCAAGAATTTTTTATCAATTATATATTTTTTGTATTTATTTTTATAGGTTGAAATCCTGCTCCAGAGACCAAACTAGGAACTTTTCAAGCCACTTCAGGTCTCCAATAAGCGGGGAGGTGGTCGCACACTGTCCAAGGCGGAATTCCAATCCGTTACCGTAATCGGGTACGCTAATCGCTGCAGGTTCGAATGGACCCTTGGAGATATTTAGAGAGGATTTCTCCAAATTTAGATATTAAGGAGGTCATCAGTCCCTCGGCGAGTTCAATGAACGTTTCTCCCCCCCCCCCCCTGCATTTCACGGTTTCCAACAACGATGTTCTTTGCCATTGATGGTTTAATTTATCTTTCCCAAGGATTACGCGGGATTATTATGTTTGTTTTCGTTCTGCCCAACGGTGGGTGTCGATCACCCAGACTAAGTTTTTTTTATTTTTTTAATCACGTCTTGCTCGAGCCTTTCTTTTTTTTTTTAATTTCTTTCGTTATGGAGACGCGTTCACAAGAATGTATGATGCGAAATAAATATTCACGCAAATAATCACTTTAAAGAATGTAAAATATAGTTTAATGAACACGTGATTGTACTTATTAAACAAGGAATGCAGCAACGAAGAAATATAACCCCGCCACGCATTGTAAATATCTTTGGATTAAGAACGGTAAGCTCATAAGGGAAGATGACGCTTTGCTAAGGGAATCTCTTCTCAATCTATGCGTAACCTCCAACTGATATAAGCCGTTTCACGTACTTCTTTTCAGTGTTATCAAACTTGTAGTTAATTTTTAATTTCTAATTGGCAAGTTTTCTGATTCCTCATTAAGAAAATGCTGTACGAGAATTTTTTTTAAATTTTTATTTACAAAAAATTAGAAAACTTTCCGAATGTTTCAAACAAATCACTGCGAACCCAACGCGGATATTAAACTCAAATAACAATTTTTTTTTTTTTTTTTTTTTTTTTTTTTTATTAAGAAGAAGCAATGGCGGTTTTGTTTTACATGTTCTTTCTTTGTGTTGCGCGAGCTGCTTTATTATCCGGTAACCCGTGATAAAGAGGATTAATTTGTTTGTATTTTTAATGCAAACAAATTAACCTTCTACATCCACGGGAACTTTCTTAATCTAGGGAGAAAAAAATGCGCTCCGTCTAATTAGTATCATCGCAAAACTGCCACAATATATATTCCCGCTATCTTTCCGCAGAAGATTGAAATTATTCACGTAAAAAAATAGTCGCTCTTATCTTACGAAGCCCTGGCGGTAAGATTCAAGAATGAAAGAAGGGGGCGAAGGAAAAAGAAAAGTTCTAAACAAAAATACCCCCCACATAAATTATTCATGAAGGATTTTAATCATATTTACAGCAAAAAAAAAATTAAAACTTGACAAATTGGCTTGTACGTTTTTGACATGTAACAAATTGAGCGAAAAACCGTAATTTAAATGCTTGATTAAATATGTCAGATCGGAGAAGTCAGCTCTGCTTACTTCTGTACTCGCTAGAAAGGGCATAACGCACAAGTTAAATTGTGGTTACAGCGCCCTCTAATGGAAGCAAAAAAAAAAAAAAACTTAAAAATTGTAGAATTTTTTAAAATTATATTTTGTTACTGTCGGAAATATATTTAAATAGCGATAATTATTCGTACTACCCCAGCAAAATGCAATTATTTTCAAGTGTAAATGATATTTTACAGAGTTAATTTTTTTTAAATTGCCAATTTTTGCGTGGAATGTGGCATATCAGCATATCTCTTGTCCGTGACGTCATGTCGAATTTTTTTTTTTTCTGCAATGATACTGCAGTCTTAAAAGGTGCATCTGCACTGATAAAGCCATTCATTCATTCATTCATTCAGAATTTTTGTGTAGGCTATTTTGAAGTGAAAGAAAAATCCGTAAGTAAATTCACCTTGTATATTTCTGCATGATTCTTGTATGATTCAAATGCTTTGATTTTTTTTTTAAATTTATCTTACGTCATACATTTGCTGCAAATTCCTTAACGAATACAAAAAGTATGTTGTAATTTATTTTGCAACAATAGCAGTACTTATGAAATCAAAATCCGTTTTTTTTTTCTCTTGATAAACTATAAAAAGTATATTAATAAATAAAAGGTGTATTGTGATACATATATTTAAGCAACTTTTATTAAAATTTTTGTTTAAATATTTAAAAATTTTGATAAATATAGGACTTGCTTTATTTTTTTTATATGCGAGTTTAATTATAATTAAGAATTCGTTTTAGAATATAAAATCATCAGACAATGTATATTCACATAGCATCTTACATTGAGTTGTTAGTGGATTACACATCTTGCTAATGGCAACCTTGGAGTCTTATTACGCAAGAAAAAGTAAAAGTAGAAAAATCACGTAATTGAGTTTATTTCAGTTAATATTTAATTATTTATGCCATAAGCTGGATGAGATAGCTGAATGACTTCGGCTCTCCAACGAACATGCTGCGAGTATGAATACCAATGTGGGCATTATTTGTGAACATCTTTAAAAGTGGTGGGAGATGATTTTCACCGACTGGTGCGTGACCACCGTCTTTATTATTCCATAGGTAGTCTCTGGATAGCAAGAGTTCTGGATTATCTTACCCTTAGCTCAATCACAATACTAATAATGTACTAATAATCTTTGATGGGCAAGACATTAAAAAAAAAAAAAATTCAGAAATAATTTGCCATATTGGTTTAGTGAGACGGTAAAAGTAAATACGAGTTCCTCCCCCCCCCCCTTAGGCGCACACAATGCAGGGACCAGCTATCAATATGGGAACATTGAACGATAACATTTGAATCTATTGAATCCCCCGCTAAATGAGAAGAACTGCGTGAGTCATAGCGGCTTAATCAAAGGCAATTATCTCCGCGCGTCTTCTCTCCTTACGTTGGTTGATATTCGGTGTCTTTGTGATGACACAAACGGGAAGTGTTATGTATGATGATGACCTGCCGATCATAGAAAGTGTCGCCGCGTTCTTCATTAACGTTTTTCTTTATCGAAATTAACTTTTGTCCGGAAGTTGGGATGCTTCGTTAAGCTCCTCTAATTACGGACGACAAGAAAAGGGACAGAAACCGATAGGGTGGGTGAATGCGAAGGGGCGCGCGCCGAAAAAAGTGACACTGTTATTATAAGACCGAAGGGGGGTGGAGAGTAAATGATTGGTCTTCTGATGTAATTAGCTCGGAAGCAATTAACGGTATTAGAGACAGCCGTACTTGGGTGTCACCCTGCACGCGAAGTGATGACTCGTTAAAGGCAGTTTCATCTTCAGGTATGGCTTTTGTCAGCTTAGAGCTTTCTTCTGTCATTCCCTCTCCCCCATTCATCTCTTCTTAGTGGTTTTCGTTTTATTTTCAGTCGATCATTTTATACACTAAAAAATCTTTTCTCTTTTTGAAACCCCCCCCCCCCCACTCCCTCTCACAGTGTTCCATCGATTTCAGCTTCCGTTTTGGGCAACAGAAACATTTAGTGGCTTTTCGCTCATTCATACAAGCGAAATAATTTGCTGAGTTGCATTTATCTTGACTAGAAAAAGGTTATCGTAAAAAAAAAAGTAATCCCAGTTATTAAGGGAAAAATTGATTGCACGGTTTTGATAGAATAGCGAATCTAAAGAAAAACGAATAAAAATCAATAAAACTAACGTCTATTTGAGGAATTTTATTTTAAGTTATGTTAAGATAATTTATTAACTACGATAATATAATATTAAGATCATGCAGTATATTGATTCACATAAAGTGCCTCCGAGGCTCATTCGGTAGCCACAATGCCTTTCGGTTGGAAATACCTGGGTTCGAATCCCTTCCAGCACTCGAAAAACCTTCCTTACAGCTTTTCAACTGCAAACGATTAGTCAGTCTCACACGGAGGCAGGGTGACCACCCAGCAGAAATATTTTGTACTAACTTATGCAGGAAAAAGGTACTAGATCTCAAAAAAAAGTACTAAATTTTTATTTGCTTTCGTTTCCCTCTATTTAGGGCATTTTACGATACTACTACTATCTTTTTATCATAGATGAACTCAATGTAGAATCGTGCAAAATGTACAACAAATATGAAAAGTAAAAATTCGCCTGACTGTGGTCATCTATGAGACCAAGAGTTGTCAGTCATCATAACAGAAGTCCCAATTGTAACTCTAGCACTTCACATGTGCATTAATTTACCTGACTGATCCAGGATTTAAGAATGGGATCCTCCAAACGATTCTTCTTTGAATTTTTGCTTATGATTTTTTCATCTTTTTAGATGAACACCTTGTGAATCTGAATCATAACTATTATCACTTTATCTGAATTACTTGTGTCAGAAGTGGTTTCTTGTGAGTGGGAAGGGCTGGCGATGAGATCTTCACTTTCAATAACTCATTTATGTACTTTACTGACTGATGTCCTCGCGGTTAGCCTAGTGGCTTTGCGCTTCGCAACCATATGCCTGGGGAAGGAGTGTCCTGGGTTCGATTCCCGTCGCCGACATGTCGGGCTTAAGGATCTTTCTCAAACATAGCCAAGCTAGCCGGTCTTGGAAGTGAACAGCAGAGTCCCCCCTCCCCCGGTTTACCTGGGGTTTTTCATCCCGCAAGCAGGCAAACTGGCCACGTGAACACACGCGGACATACTACAGCCATAAATACTTAACCCCCCCCCCCCCATGAGGAGACTCAACCAGCCCCAATAGGGACGGGGGAGAAAAGGGAAGAAACTCCATATGAATAAAAAAAAAAAAAAACTGACTGATGCACCATTTTCCCCTGAGATTTAGAATTAAATTTAAATTAAGAAAGCTTTTCTTGCCACTTGTCCATGTTTAAAAGGAAAATCTAAATAAGAATACTTTCGATGAAGAATTAAACAAGTTTTTGTTAATAAAATTAATAAAAACACTGGAATTCTTACAACGCACGAGAAGTTGAACAGGGAAGAATATATTTTCAATGGCTAATGCCAGTCGGATTGTGTGAGTATGGGATCGGGGGAGAGGACTAGCGGACAGTGAGAGGGGTAGGAAAATAAGAGACTCATGTTCTTGTGTTATTAAATGGGGGAGAAGATAAAAATGTTAAACTCATATGTTTAACTCTCATGTTATTATTATTCGGAAGGAAGAAAGTACTAGATTTGTTGGTCAACGTACTAGAACACTAAACATTTATAAAAAAAAGTACTAGATCTAGTACGAAAGTACTAGTGGTGGTCACCCTGCAGGGAGGTGAGTTTTTCATCCCACAGAATAGACAAATCTTCCAGGAGAACACACGAATTTACATACATTGCAAAGAAAAATGGATGGGATTGAATAAACACGAAACAATATAACTGTAGTGCTAGGAAATAAAATATTTCATTATATATATTATATTACGATATACCCGATGTTACAATCCTTATAAGGACTGGCTTAAATGGGCGAAGCAAGAATGCTTTTTATCTTCCCCGTTATCTGTAGAGGACAGTGTAGGGATAAGGTGTTATTGAGCTATTAAAGCTCTAATCATGGCAGGAGGGTAACTGCAATAACCGAGCCTCAGCTAGAACTTCATTGGCTACAACATTGCCATCCATTACCCTCCAAGGTATTGAATGGCAATACCCTTGGAGCCAATACTATTGGTTGATGGACTGAGTCCTTGACTCTTTATCCCTTCATCTGGATTTTAGATTGTGGGTGATGAGATTATTGTGGGTAATTTACCCGCTCATTGTGAGCATTGAGGCTGTATCAGCTTTCTCTTACGATGAAGAATTTCGTTTTTTTATGTTTGAAACGATCTGAGGGCTTGTAGTCCGCTGCCTGTCGAGCTGGCTGATTTGGGTGATTATCCGTGATTGTGAAGAATTTCTCCGCAATGCTTGTTATGTAGGTCTTAATATCTGGAAGATTGGCTTCTTGATGTAACTGGATGTTTCTGACGAACCATGGGGCATTAAATGCCGTTCTTAGGTATTTATTCTGTATTATCTGAAGTCTGTTGATGTTGCTTTTAGTCGCGTGACCCCAGGTTGGAGAGGCGTAAGTTAGTTGCGGTCTGATTACCGATTTGAAAAGCAGGATTTTGTTGCTTATGCTTAAGAAGCTGTTCCTGTTCAAAAGTGGATATAGCTGTGCTATGGTCTGACTTGCCTTAGTGGCAACGCTATCCATATATGACTTGAAGTTTAGACGTCTATCAAGATGAACTCCCAGATATTTGGTAGAATTGCGCCAAGGGATGATTTTACCAAACATTTGTATGCTTGTATTCGGTTCTGCTTTACGTCTGGTGAAAAGTACTGCAGAGCTTTTGTTTGGATTAATTGCGATACGCCACTTGGTGTACCAATCCTCCAATTCATTGACTGCTCTCTGCAGCTTGATTGTGGCCAGGTGTGGACGGAGAGATCTGGCTATAATAATTGTGTCATCGGCATATAGAGCGGTGATAGCTGGGGACAGTTTGGGGAGATCTGCATGTTTATGGAGAAGAGTAGGGGAGATAGCAGAGAGCCTTGAAGGACTCCGGCCGTGATTCTCCTCTCTGTGGATCTGATACCGTTGAGTTTTATTTTAAATTTTCTGTTATTTAGATTTAGATATTTAGATTATATTTTCTGTTATTTTGATAAATAGAATTAGTGGTAATGGAATACTAACTTCGACTTCGTGTAGTTTAAAACTTAGTCCGTGATGCCACACTCTTTCAAATGCCTGAGTGATGTCCAGGAAAACTGCGCCAGAGTGTTGGTACACCAAGTAGCGTATCGCAATTTCATCTTCAATGATATGGTTGATATCTGTTGCCTCTTGAACCCGCGTGAGAATAGCACGTTCGGCTATTTTACCTATGCATGAAAGAAGGCTAATTGGTCTGTAATTTTCAGGAAACTGTATTTTTTCCAGGTTTGGGAATTAGGAAAACGTCGGCAATTTTCCATCGCTCTGGGAAATAATTTAGCCGGAGCATGGCACTCCCGATGGTATAGCAGAAGGATACTGTTTTGATGGGTGAAGCATAAATGCTTTTCATATTCCCCTCCATCTGAAAAGGAAAGTTCTTTGGGCGGAGAATTATTGAGCTTTAAGCTCGCCCTGAAAGGGCAGTGAGATTAACTGTGTTCAGCTGAGCATAGAATTGACTTGGGCCTCTTGTATTTGTAGAAATCTGCTTCGTTGTAGTCTGATGCTTGTTTGATCAGTGGGTTCGGATGATTAGTTGTCTTGATGAAGAACTTTTCAGCTAGGTCGTGAAGGAGGGATGTGATGTAGGGAATGTTGACGTCTCTAAATTTTGGAGTTTCTGATAAACCACGGCGCATCTAAACTCATTCTCAGACATTTGTTTTGCAATCTCTGCAGCTTTTGAATATTTGTTTTCGAGGTATGACTCCACACAGGAGATGCGTAAGTGATGACTGGGCGTATTACCATCTTGTATATGAGCAGTTTGTTCTGAGTATCGAATTTACTTTTTCTGTTGATCATGGGGAAGAGTTGCGCTGTTACTTTGGATGTCTTTGAACTTATATGTTCTATATGATTGGTGAATTGTAGTTTTTTTATCCAGAATTACTCCGAGATATTTGACTGTATTCTGCCATGGGATTTTGACACCTAGTAAATGTATATCTTCATTGATTTCAGGCTTTTTTCTGGTGAACAGTATGGCTGAGCTCTTCTGTGGATTGGATTGAATTATCCAGTCCATCAGCCATTTTTCTAATGTGTGAATACTGTTTGGGAGTCTTTTGATAGCTAGTTTGGGGCTGAGAGATCTTGCTAATAATGCAGTATCATCTGCATATAATGCAGTGATTGTTGAGTTTGGGTTTTGAGGGATATCAGCAATTTGGGGCTGAGAGCTCTAGCTGCAGTGTCATCAGCATATAATACAGTGTTTGTTGATTTTGGTTTTGAGGGATATCAGCAATATAGATAGAAAACAGCAAGGGGGCCAAAAGTGAGCCCTGCGGCAGGACGCAGGACATATATGGCGCAGAGGGTGAAGCTTGACGCTTTTCATATTCCCTGTTGTCTGTTTCGGGAGCAGTGGTGGGAGAGATTTGTGAGCTATTTGAGCTCGCCCTGAGTGGGCAGAAGTGGTTACACGTCGTTGAGTGTTAGGATGGCTTTCGGTCTTTTATGTTTCCAGTGGTCATTACCGTCATAGTTTCCAGCTTGCTGTATTAGTTGGCTTGGATGCGTAGATGTATTCAGAAAGAATTTCTCTGCTAGGGAGCGTAGTAGTGGAGAGATGTAGGGGATATGTATGTCCCGGTGGATCTGGGCGTTCCTGATGAACCACGGGGCGTCCAGAATCATCCGCAGGCATTTGTTCTGTAGCCTTTATAGCTTGAGGATATTTGTCTTGGAGATATGGCTCCAGGCTGGGGAGGCGTATGTAACTATGGGACGGATCACTGTCTTGTACAGAAGAATTTTGTTTCTTGAGCTTAGTTTGCTGTGTCTGTTGATAAGGGATATAGCTGGGCGATAACTTTTGAAGCTTTGGTGCATGTGCTCTTGATGTGGCTGTTGAAGCATAATCGCTTATCGAGAATCATTCCGAGGTATTTTGCTTCAGTTTTCCAAGGATTGGAGTTGAACAGGGTGATGTCTCCTTTGGGGAATACTCGTCTTCTTCTGAAGAGTATCGTTGTGCTTTTCTGGGGGTTTAATTGTAGTCGCCACTCTGTAAACCATTTTTCTAGATTCAGGATGGTATCTTGTAGTTTCTTGGTAACGAGATATGGTTGGCGAGATCTGGCTAGAATAGCCGTGTCATCTGCATAAAGGGCGATGGTGGATGTGAGAGGATTTTGAGGGATGTCTGACATATATAAATGTTGAATAGGATCGGGGCTAGCAGTGATCCTTGAGGAGTGCCCTGCGGAAAAAATTGTCAATTATAAATGAAATATTAAAATAAATAAAATAGATAAAATATTAAAAAAGAAAATTGGTGTATTTAAATTTAATTCGCTTAAATATTCACAGTGAAAATTATTGGATATTTTAACACATTACCTGATAAAATATTAAATATTTTAAAATGTCAAATAATTCTGCGTAAATAATTTTTGCAACTTAAGCTAACTTTTCCCATGTGACCAGTTTGGATTATTTATGATGAATCTGCCCTTACAGAGCGTATTTGGTATTTTTTGCGAAATACTAGCGGAGTAATTTGAGATTTAGCGGAGGAGAGAAATGCAGAATGAAAGATAAAAATGCTTTTATTTATTTGTACTTTTTTTTTTGCTGTTAAAGTTGAACATAAAATTTCAGTGCCTGTACACATCTAATCAAACACGCATGCGCCAGTATACATTTTTTCAGAATCTGAATTTATTTCGTATTAATTTGGGTGATAACGAAGACATTTTTCTTTGACTTTTCTTAATTATTTTTCTCACTTAAAACTCGTTCTTTATGTTTAGAAAACATTTCACTATTTAAGTTTAAAATATTATTTAATTGCTACACCATTACGAATAAAGAATAAAGTTTATTTTTTTTTTCTCTAAGAACTCTTACTTGCATTTCCGTTAGATTGATTAGTATTGACGGTGGTTAATGAGATTGGATTTTGTAAGAAGATTGATACAGTGAATTGAGTAATACGCGACTGTTCAGGTAATTTCGTATTTCCCGATATTGTGGAGATAATTATCTAATATTGATTGACTTCAAATGATTATATTATAAAGTACAAGTAGTTGTAACTGCTTAAGTCTAAGCTCTCCGATTGTGCAAATTGACGTATTTCTAATTCTAATTTCGTTATTTTAAAATTGTGGATAACATTTGTAATCCAGAGAAACTCATAAGCGTCTCCAAGGCCGGCAATAACCCCAGACAACAGCGGAAGATTGAGTTGCATCGGGTGGAATTCTGTACGTGTTATGGAAAACTTAAGCGATTTGATGCAGCACTTGAACAGAGATCAATCGTTTGACCTGATCAAGAAGCTATTGAAATAGTTCGAGACCGAGTGGCCGGGTTTCCTAAGCTTACAAACAAACGATCCTCAGTGTGGAGGAGGAGGATGCAGAGGATGAAAATACAACTGCCTCCCCCCACCTAAGGAATCCCGACAGAGGCTCTCCGGAGGAACACTCGAGCAAAAGACGGTACAACCGACAATGATCACATGGAGGACTCATCTGCAGAAGACGTCCCAGGCAACAAAGAAAAAGTTCCCCCAGTAATTCTACAAGATAAAGAAAAGTGGACTTCAGTCTCACTGATCCTCACGGAACAAAATATTGCCCACTCCTGGGCCAAGAATACAGATGAGGGGTAAAAATCCAACCTACCACAGTTGATGATTATAGACATATGACCAAAAATAATGGCAATTCTAAACTTCATTACTACAACTTCGCTCTAAGTAGAGAAAGATATATAAAGGTAGGGTTCCGAGGGGATGCTGAAGGCATCACTGCAGACCTCATCAACCAGAGTGTATAAAAAATCAATGCCACTAGTGATGGTCGAAATCAACAACACCTAAAAACAAATTTGCAGAACTAACCACAGTCTGCGGTCACAGGATCACCACAGAACCATCCAGAAAAAGAGCTTCAGCAGGGCAATGCCACAGATGCCAGATATTTGGCTATGCCCAAACGCTATGAAAAGCACAATATAGGTACCTAAAATGCGACGAAAACCATCATATCATCACCTGCATCCTGCACCAAGCCAAGAAACACACCGGCATGTGCCAGCTGTGGCGGGCCTCATCCTGCCAATTATAAAGGTTGCAGCTTCCATCCGAAAAATCGTGAGGCGGTAAGAACCACCCAGTCACCTCCCCCTCAATGCCACTCGAAGCAACCAGAATGATCATCTCCCAATACAAAGAAATCCAAACCCGATAACCCAGGAAATAATCCAATCAAAAGCTATGCAGAAGCAGTGCGATCAAAGAGTACAGCACTTAATGACCACAAGCCCCAACCTAGCCGCAATCTTGGCTGCCTCGCTAGCCACCATGCTCCATGAATTCAGTAAAACCGGCCCATCACCATCTTCAAAAAAAAGATTCCTTCAAGGACCGCACTCCATTCTGACTGCCCTCAGTCATGAATAGGAACAAAATCCGACCGACCCCCCTTTGATCGCTGCCCGGAATGCCAACGGTCTTACCAACAAGATACTGGAGTTACAAAAGTTCGCCCACAGACGCAACCCCGACATAAGTTTAATCAACAAAACTCACCAAACAACCCAAAAAAAAGCACAATATCACAACCAACCCGCAAACCATTAACCCGGAGATAACCGACATAGAAGTACACACCAACAACGCTGGCAAGATATACGCAACCTACAACTCACCAAGCAACCCCCTACTGATGTCAGACTCGAACGCCTTCCTCGGCTCCACAGACTCTACCATCATTGCAGGAGACTTAAACGCCAAGCACACAGCATGGTTCAGCAGCAAATCAAAAACGGTCGCACGCTAAACAACTATACAATACATAACTCGGTTGCAGTAGCAGGACCCGCGGAACCCACTCATCACAGTCCTCAAGGCAGATGAGATGTACTAGTCATCGTTATCTTTAGAAACAATAGATATCAGTATTAACTAGATACGATCGATGAGCTATCGTCGGACCATAGTCCCATCCTGCTTAACTAGGCACTCAAGATCAACTCCCTCCCCCGCACTCTTTCATAGCATGGGACAAGCTATCCAAAATTCTACCAGAATACCTCGTCCCATCATCACCCACAAAAAAAGAAGAGATAGATGAAGCTGTGAATTACAGTACTTAACAAATCATATCAACAAAGCGCTAGCAGAAGTCATCAAGACTACAATCACCCACACGACAAGCTGGCTTCCAGAGAACATCATGGACCTAATTAGAACAAAAAAACAAAGCCAGAAAGAGATACCACAACACAAGAGCCCACAAGTAAAAAAAAAAAAAAAAACGTTTAAACAAGATGAACAGCGAAGTTAGAGAAGCACTTTAAATCCACAGAAACCTTAATGGGAAAACAAGCTAACAGCACTCAACTCTGAGGACTATTATTCCAGGTGTTGCTAATATTATACCAGATGGTGTTACCCCTGTAATCACATACGCCTCCCCAGATGAAGCCAACCTCGAATTCAAACCTTGTAAAATTTGCAACGAATACAGACTAAGTGCCTGCGGATGATACTGGACGCCCCATGGTTTATTAGAAACACCCAGATCCACCGAGAGACC